>NW_016807505.1:1602365-1686648 GCF_001698545.2 Rhinopithecus bieti | reverse complement strand
ACTTTCCCCCAAAAAAAAAAAAAAAAAAAAAAAAAAAAAAAAAAAAAAAAAAAAAAACTTTGGGAAATTTGCAGCCTGACAATGCAATAGAAAAGAAAAACCCATTTTCTGGAGAGAAATTTAAGCCTGCTGCAGAAATTTGCCTAAGTAACAAGGAACTGAATGTTAATCACCAGGACAATGGTGAAAATGTCTCTGGGGCATGTCCGAGACCTTTGTGGCAGCCCCTCCCCTCACAGGCCTGGGGGCACTGGAGGAAGAAATGGTTTCCTGGGCTGGACCCAGGGTCCCCTGCTGTGTGTGGTCTAGGGACTTGGTGCCCTGCATTCCAGCCACTCTAGCCATCACTAAAAGGGGCCAAAGTGCAGGTTGGGCTGTGGCTTCAGGGGGTACAAGCCCCTAGCCTTGGCACCTTCCATGTAATGTTAATCCTGCAGGTGCATAGAAGTCAAGAATTGAGGTTGGGGAACCTCTGCCATTATGTCAGAGGATGTATGGAAATGCCTGGATGTCTAGGCAGAAGTTTGCTGCAGGGGTGGAGCCCTCATGGAGACCCTCTGCTATGGCAGAGGAAAGGAAATGTGGAGTTGGAGCCCCCACACAGAGTCCCCACTGGAGCAATGCCTAGCAGAGCTGTGCGAAGGAGGCCATGGTCTTCCAGATCCCAGAATGGTAGATCCACTGACAGCTTGCCCCATGTGCCTGTAAAAGCCAAAGACACTCAATACCAGCTCATGAAAGCAGCTAGGAGGGAGGATATATCCTGCAAAGCCACAAGGGCAGAGCTGTCCAAGTCTGTGGGAGCCTATCTCTTGCATCAGTGTGACCTGGATCTGAGACATGGACTCACAGGAAATCATTTTGAACTTTAAGGCTTAGTAGCTGCCCTATTGGATTCTGGACTTATGTGGGGCTTGTAGCCTCTTTGTTTTGGCCAATTTCTTCCATGTGGAATGGGTGTATTTACCCAATGCCTGCATCCCTGTTGTATCTAGGAAGTATCTAACTTGCTTTTGATTTTACAGGCTTATAGGCAGAAGAGACTTGCCTTGTCTCAGTTAAGACTAGGAACTTGGACTTTGGAGTTAATGCTGAAATTAGTTAAAACTTTGGGGAACTGTTAAGAAAGTATAGTTGTGCTTTGGAATGTGAGAAAGCTGAAATTTGTGAGGGGCCAGGGGTGTAATAATATGGTCTGTGTCCCCACCCTACTCTCATCTTGAATTGTAATCCAAATTGTAATCCCCATGTGTTGGGGAGGAACCTAATGGGAGGTGATTAGATCATGGAGGCAGTTACCCCATGCTGTTCTCATGAGAGTGAGTAAATTATCAGGAGATATGATGGTTTTATAAAGGGCTTTACCCTCCTTCACTCTGCACTTCTCTCTCCTGCCGCCATGGGAAGAAGAACATGTTTGCTTCCCCTTCCACCATGATTGTAAGTTTCCTGAGGCCTCCCAGCCATGTGGAACTGTGAGTCAATTAAATCTGTTTCCTATATAAATTAGCCAGTCTCAGGTATTTCTTCATAGCAGTGTGAGAATATACTAATACAGAGGGCTTCCGAGACTCCTGGCCCACAGCAGTTGAGCCAGGAGCAATGCATTCCTAGTCAGGGGACCCAAATTGTTACTGAAACACCAGGGGTTTGGTCCAGGCCCTGCTGTTCACCACACAGAAAGCCAATCACTGAAATGACCTTTAATTACGTACTGCAGCTGAGGAGACGGGAGTTCAGTCTCAAATCCATGTCCCTAAATGACTAAAAGTATGGGTCTATTTAACAGGGAAGAAACATAATAATGCATAAGAAAACAGAAACTAGGGAGGGACAAGGAGGAATATGGTGTGGTGATCTGATGAGTTTCAGTTCTTTGAGAGGCCTGAAGGTCCTTTTCTGAGGAAAGAACTCTGATGAAACAAATACATGTTTCAGGTTTTAACAGCAGAAGAGCGCATTTCTATGTTTATCCAAAACCAACTGTCTATGGGACTACTGGGCAAGTTTCAAGAATAGCTATCGTAAGAGTCTCCATGTTGTAACATACCAAGAGTTCATTTTTATCATTGTTGAGTAACAATCCATTGTATGAATATATTCCATATTGTTCATCCTTTCATTTGTTCTTAGCTATTTGGGTTGTTTTCAATTTGAACAAAGCTGCTAAGAATAGTTTTGTCTAAGTTTTTGCACAGCCATTTTCTTCCATTTCTCCATAACTGAAGTGGAATGTCTGAGAGAGATGGTAGGTATTTAACATTTTAAAACAGAAAAATTAATTTTAAAAATTAAAATTTAACATTTTAAGACACTGCCAAGCTGTTTTCCAAAGAAAATTAAATTAAGGAAGTAATGTATATTTAAAAGTAAACTAAGAGCCCAGAAGTCCTACTCGGACCTTGAACAATGCACTTCCTGTTCACCTAGTGAGCTGGAAGTACATGAGAGATGTGGTTCCCACATATCCCAATATCTTTACAAAACTCTTGGCATAGTCAAGTCTCTTATGTTTTTCTCAACTTTACTGAGGTACGATTGACAAATAAACATTATATATAATTAAAGTATACAACATATTTTGATATATGTATGCATTGTGAAATGACCACAATCAGACTGATTAACACATCTATCACCTCACATAGCTACTGTGTATGTGAGGGGCGTGAGTAAAGACATTTAAGATCTACTTTCCTAGAAAATGTCAAGTGTACTTGTTTTATTATTATTGACTATAGTCACCATGCCATACATTAAATCTCCAGAATTTATTCATCTTATAAATAAAAGATTGTACCCTTTGATCAACATCTCCTCATTTCCCCCACCCTCACTGAGAACCATTGGTATAAACATTTTCTGCAGGTACTGCTGAGTAGTCAACATATATGTGTGTGTGTATGTGAGTACACATGTGTGTGTATGTCTCAAGTTAGCACATTTGAATAATTTATTCTGAAATAAGCATTGTATTTTATGTGTAAGCAAATTTGGGGAACTCTCAGCTATGCCACCAGCCCACACACAAGGACACAGCTACACACCTTCCTTTTTAAAGTAAGTTCAAATGGCTCAGAATCATTTGAGTTTGCTTTGTCTTTAGTTACTGTGTACTACACATTCCTGTTTTGAAAAAGTAGATTTAAAATAAACAATAACAGACAGTGAATAAATAGAAGATGAAAAAACAGAATTTGAATTACTTCAATTCTGTCATTCTCCTTGACCACTCCAAGTTTGTGTCTGAAATTAACAAATTTAATTGAGGTGCAAATTTTAGACCATGTGTGAAATAGTTTACAGACTTTGAATAATACATGTAAAACAGAAATGTACTCTTTGTAATTGTTATTAAACTCTGTCATTATTTATTACTGTCATACACTAAGAGTTTTCTTAAGTTCAAATAATACAATAATGTAATTAAGATGCATTTAAAACTGATTTGCTTATTTGGCATGATTATATCTACACAGCTCAATAATGGAACATGTTCACTGTCTGCATTTCCTTTCTGGCCATTGGTATTCGGTATTTCATTTCATGATTGTAATAGACTAAATATCTGTGTTTCCCCTAAATTCTTACGTTGAAATACTAATCCCAAAGGTGATGGTATTAGGAAGTTGGACCTTTGGGAGTTGATGTGGTCCCAAGGGTGGAGCCTTCATTAGTGGGATTAGTCCTCTTATAAAAGAGACCTCAGAGAGCGGCCTCACCCCTCCCGCCATGTGAGGACATCGTGAGAAGGCACCATCTATGAACCAGGAGGCCCTCACTAGACACTGAATCTGCTGCTGACTTGATATTGGAGCTCCATCCTCTAGAACTGTGAGAAGGAAATTTCTGTTACTTATGAGCCCTCAAGTCTATGGCATTTCTGTTATAGCAGCACTAACAGTCTAAGACAGTAACTATTCTGAGACTCATAAAGGTGGCGTGGATCCAAACAGTGAGCAGCAGCAAGATTTATTGCAAAGAGTGTAAGAACAAAGCTTCCACAGGATGGAAGGGGACCCCAGCAGGTTACCCTGGCTGGCTAGGGCAGCCTGCTTTTATTCCCTTATCTGGCCCCACCCACATCCTGCTGATTGGTCCATTTTACAGCAAGTTGATTGGTCCATTTTACAGAGTAGTGATTGATGTCTTAACAATCCCTGAGCTAAACACACAGTGCTGATTGGTGCATTTACAATCCTTTAGCTAGACACAGAGCCGCTAGACAGAAAAGTTCTCCAAGTCCCCACTAGGTTAGCTAGATACAGAGTACTGATTGGTGTATTTACAAACCCTGAGCTAGACACAGAGTGCTGATTGGTGTATTTACAAGCCCTTAGCTAGACATAAAGGTTCTCCAAGTCCCTACCCAACTCAGGAGCCCAGCTGGCTTCACCTAGTGTATCCCAGGCCAGGGCCTGTCCTGCCCTGCGCATCTGCACTCCTCAGCCCTTGGGCAGTTGATGGGACTGGGTGCGCAGAGCAGGGGGCAGCGCTCATGAGGGAGGCTGGGGCCACAGAAGCCCAAGGTGGGGCTCAGGCATGGCAGGCTGCAGGTCCCGAGTCCTGCCCCACCGGGAGGCAGGTGACGCCCAGGGAGAATTTGAGCATAGCACCGGTGGGTCGGCACTGCTGGGGGACCTGGTGCACCCTCCGCAGTTGCTGGCCTGGTGCTAAGCCCCTCACTGCCTGGGGCCAGCGGAACCGCCAGCTGCTCTGAGTGTGGGAGCCGCGGATCCCACGCCCACTAAGAACTCGTGCTGGCCCGCGAGTGGCCCGCGCCACCCTGGTTCCCGTCCACACCTCCGAGCAAGCAGAGAGCTTGCTCTGGCCTCGGCCAGCCCAGAGTGGGGCTCCCACAATGCAGTGGGAGGCTGAAGGACTCCTCAAGCACTGAGAGCGAGTGAGGGCTTGGTGGACTGCGAGCACGCTGTCACCTCTCATCAGAAATGGTATCAGTGATGATGACACAATTGTATCATCAGAAATTGTATCATCATCACTGATACAATTTCTTCAACAAATAACATGGCAGAGAAAGGGAGTGGGAGATATCCGGAAGGAAAGAGACCCAGGAGACCTCTCAATCAACCACACATGTGGCAGACCCTGCCTGCATCCTGGTTCAAACAAACCAATTGTCAAAGGCCTTTCCTGGAAACAATCTGGAACGTCTGTGCACTGTCTGGATATTAGACAATGATGATAAGGAATTATTGTTACATTTCTTAATAATGGTGGTGTGTTATATAAACAAAAAAGCCATTATCCCATAGAGATACCTACTCAAATATTTTCAGGTGAGGTAAAATGGAGTTTCCCGTAGAAAACACCAGTCCTTTGCTCAGAAAAAGTGGTGGAAAATGGAGAAAATGGCAAAACTCAAATGAATTTGGTGACTTAAGAAATGCAGAGTGGAAGTGGCTGTGGGAGCCACGGGCTGCGTTCCCAGGTGCTGGGTCATTGTTCTTTGTTTTCTGCTTTTACACGCTTGAAAATTTCCATCAAAAAAAGGGGACAGCTCCTTCCTCATTGTTACATATATCAGTTACCAACTGGTTACTAGAGCAGAATCAATGCTACATTTTTTGCTTTTTGAAAACAGATGTAAGTCAAATTCTGAAATTATTTCTTCCCTTTTCTTCATCTCCATGGAGCTTAGAGTAACATTTTTATTTCAGCAAACAGAATTTTCAGAATTCCATGAAGCAAAGAATATTGGTTTTATCTGGTAGACAGCAACATGCCTTACTTATAAGCACATGTTTAGGTGCCATTTAGGAACAGGCTGATATACTAGAAGCTAGCAAGCATAAATGTTGGAGCACTTAATGAAAACAGCCTTCAGGGTCTTTTTATACCTAAAAAAAGCAAATGAGAAAAAAAACGAAATCCCTCCTTCAGGCTTTCCTTTTAGCAATGGAAACCCCTTGTGATGTGATTCATCGTGTGCCCAGATTACTGACTCACAGAAAAGTCCTTACACGAAATCCACCATGTGCTGCGAACATGTGAATCGCCAAATGCTCTCAGCCGTCTTGGGTGCAGGCTTGGATCCAGACCTCACTTTGGGCAGGAGCCGTGCTTCCTAAAACTGAAAAAGACAAGCCTGTGTGAACTAAAGACTGACAAATCCCAGTTTGCCCAGGACAACTGTTTTGTAAGATGAGGACACTCATGGGCTAAATGAGGCACTGGGGGCCTCCCCATGGGGCAGAAGCAAAGAAGGAACAATCCTTGGTTTGGGACTCCCAGGTCAGGGACCTGTCATCCTGGTTGCAGATGCAAAAATGTGGGGTGCCTGACTGTGATAGCAATAGTGGGGACCAAACATTCAACTTTCAATCTTTGAGCCTCTTTTATTGTTATTATTATTATTTAAAACTTACATAAAGTAACAATGGACTGTTTTGGGTGTATAGTTCTATGAGTTTGGGCCCATGGATAGAATTATGCAGCACAGTCAGGACACAGAACAACTCCACATTCCCAAAAGTCCCCCATGCTACTGCTTTTTCCTAAAACACTCCACTGGCAAACATGGATCTTGCCAAGTCTTTTTAAACTTTTATATTCAGGTTATGTTCCCCAAGAATAGATGAATGCCACCTGCCTACTTTCAGTGGGCTTTGCTGAATACCCCTTTATCTTTCCTGGACAACTCTTCCTCTGTTTCCATTGCCGAGGATAAAAAGGGCTAATATACACTTTCAGGCCTCATTGTCATCACTGCTAAACTATCCCTGGCCTTTCCTCCAAATGCACTGCTGTTATCAGAGTGCCTGCATCATCTCACCCACAGTGGGGTCCAGCTTAATTTTTTTACTTGGGAGGCCATAAGAGAAACAAGAGCTGAGATGAATGTCTTAAAGCCATGCACAGTTATAACTGCTCAGGACTGGCCCAGTTCCAAAAACTCAAACAGCAGCAGAAGCAGAAGAATTTGAGAAACTGTGGGAAAACACACACATCCTCACCGCAGCCCCAGGAACTGGTCACCACTCAAGGACAGTAAAATGACACAAGTGAATGCTATCAAAGGCCACTTCATAACAAGCAGCAACTTCAACTGGGATTTTGGTTTATCAGACACAGGCTTTAACTGCAAACTCGTAAGATTAGAAAGTGTTGGAAATTATAAAGAGAGAGGAGATAAAATGTGCACCTGCTACATGCCAGGAACTTTTTTCCTGAACTTCTGTTATTTAAACAGTCTTCGAGGAAAAGCAGGATTAACTTCTGCTTTTTAGAGGAGCCAGATCTGAGGCAAGGCAAGCTTAGCTAACATGCTGATGAATCCCACTAGGATGTGAGCCCAGGTCTCTTGGACTTCTAGCCTGTAGGAACCCGGGAGGCCTTGCTGGGGGGATTTCTCTTTAAATGATTGCTTTCTTCCCTTTTGATGTGCCCATGTCTTAGAGTATAGGAAAATGAATTTCACACATAGGTTTCTCCCAATTTGCTCTTCCTACAGTTGTATCTTGCTGGATAACTGATAATCAATACCAAGGCTTCTGAGATAGATCCTTCTCCAACGCAATGAAGATGGCAGAAGGGATGGGCTCACGACACAGAAGCAATTGGCACAGAGCCTAGAAAACAGAACACACCAAGCTGCAGGCACATTGCTCCTTGGTAACTGAAATCAGCCCGATGCACTCTGGAGAAACCTGATCCGCTGCAGTAATTTATCTACTCTACTCCCTTCCCTGTTTTTAATCAGTTCTGCAGAGCTGCTACAAAATGAGCACTACAGAGCACTCACCTGCACTGTGGCTGTGCCTGTTGGAAAACCTCTTTTTCCCCTTTCAAAAGTAGCAAACAGAAACAAGGGATCCAATGTATCAGAATGGACTTGTAATTAAAGGAGGAGAAGGGAGAAATTGACCAAGTTCCTCCTTCCCTGGTGTACTGCAGGGCCCACAATAAGCAGGGATTTAAATGCGATTTCAATGCCCTGGCACTAACCTGGATCTTTTGTCCTTCAGTCTTGCTTGGCCTGTTCCTTGTCATTTGCAAAGATGCTGACAGCAGAGCCTCCAGGAAGGAGGCTTATATTTTAGAATCCCAAACCAACAAGCACACATTTCACTGAACTCCCATAGTCCCATAGCACCTGATACTGGGGGAATTTTTCCTCCTTGAGGCTCATCCCTGCTCGATGGCAATGGCAGCTTTCATGCTGCTGTGGCTCCGCAGTGCCTAGGAGGGTGCTTGGAAGAAAGTGGGTCGTCAATAAAGGATGCTGAGTATTATATCCTGGCAGAACTACTTGGAATAAGTGGAATAAGTGAAAGTGCAGGGATGACAGGGACCCAGAGAAAAACAGTAAGTAAGGAGCACAGCAGACAACACACACCTGCCTCCAGGGCAAGTCTCAAGGGACTGGGGAAGTGTGGGGTCCACAGGGACGGAGAAAGGTCGGAAGAAAATAAGAATACCTGTCTGCGGCCAAGTTTACAACCATAAAGAAGAAATACACATATAACTGCTTTTGAATTGGCATTTGCTTTTGACAACGCGTTCTATCGGCACAGGCTTTCGGGGCCAGGCATTTCTGGGCCTGCCTGCATTGTCTCAAAACACCCTGACCTCCGGCTGTCTTTCTCAGGACTTGGTCATGGTTATTTGGTGCCACAAAACCACACAGAGGAAGAAGCAACACTGAATGATTCCAGATTGAAACCACCTTTGTAAAGCTGCTTGGCTGCACATTGAGACCTGCAGCCTTTACCTTGTCCACATGGCTGTCAAGCCCACAGCTCCAAGAAACCCTCCCTGGAAGCACCCTTTAAACCTACTGCCTCGCCTGTCGCTTGCTCTTCACACCCTCTCCAGTGTGCTGGCCGCTGACTGCAGGGGTCAGTAGGAGTCAGGACAGAATGCCACAGAGGGAGGGATTCATTCACCAGGGTGCAGACAGTGTCTGCAGAGCCCAGGGCACCCCCAGCTGGTGCGGGCAGAGCAAGCAGCCCTTCGGCATGTGTGGTTTTGTGCTGCCGGCAGCCTGCTCCCGAGTCTCCTCATTGGCCTCAGGTCAAAACCTATTTCCCCCTTTCAACAAATGGTCTCAGAGAGATTTGCCCTGAGTTCCAGAGACTCTGCAACGTTGCTGGCTTTTTGGGTTCCCATAGCTGCCTGCTTACCCTTGACTTATTCTGGGAAGCCGAGTCCTGAGTCCATGGCAGGACCTTCCCAGGTGGCGACTTCACCCCGCATGGCCATCCTGGGTGAATTGTGCAGTGCTTGATTCAGAGCTCCCTGTCTACCATCTGCCCGGTGCATTGTTTTCCCTCCCACATCCCCAGCCACAGCCACTGGACCCTCGCTGTCCTGGAAGCTTGAGATGTGGTTATAAGTACTGGGACTTATTTGGGACCCAAATGGGATTCTCTGTAACATCCCACCCTCCACTCCAGTGCCACCATCCAGGGAGATGCAGCAGAAGTCAGGCTGCCCCCGTATCTCAGGGTCTCATCAATATCATTTCCTAGGCTCCCCTTGGGACTGCCAGCTGTCACGGGTTCCTGATACGACCCCGTTGCCTCCTGTGCCTCAGTGGCCCTTGGCAGCACTCCAGCATGCCTGGTGGTTCACTCCCTCAAAGACAGACTCTGTGTCTCCTCTATGCCAGACAGTCAAAGTCAACAGACACAAAGGTGAATTCAATGCGGTCCTTACCCTCCAGGTCACCTACTTGATGGAGGCAGGAGAACAGAACATGAAAACCAAATCATAGAACAATGTATAAAGAAACATGCATAGAACAATGTATAAAGAAAACAGGAGCAGTGTGAAGTCAGACAGAGGTCTTGCAAGATGAATAAAACGTTGGTAAGTTGTATGAGTTCTGCGGGGACTTTCCAGGTAGAGAGGGAAGGTAGGTATCATGCATTTGGGGAAGTACAGAGACAACAGAATTAGCAGAGCATAAAATACTAGAGAAGAGTGTGGGCGTCCATTGGCAGAAGAGTTGCTTGGAACATGGGCAGGAGACAGACTACAGGAGTTTATTGATAAGGGGGTTCTTTACAAGATTTCAAGCAGAGGAATGACATGATCAGTGATCAGTGTCTTAGTCCATTCAGGCTGCTCTAACATCTCAGGCTGGGTACTTTATAAATGGCAGAACTTATTTCTCAGTTCTGGAGACTGGCACCCCAAAATCAAGCAACAAGCAGACTGGTGTCTGGTGAGGGTGCATTTCCTGATTCATAGACAGCACCTTGCTGTGTCCTCACATGCTGGATGGGGCTGGTGGCCTCCCTGAGGCCCCTGTTATAAAGGCACTAATCCCATTCATGAGGGCTCCACCCTTGTGACCTCATCACCTCCCAATGCCCCCACTTGCTAGTACATTACTTTGGGGGTTAGGATTTCAGTGTATGAATTTGGTGGGGGAGGGGAGGAGGACACAAACATTTGGTCCATACCATCAAGTTTGCTGTTCCTAAAGTCCATTCTGAGAAAGAGTTTTGATCTCTCCTGTTTTCGACACTGTATCTCTGTTACTGTTGCCTAAAATCTAATTATCGTTTAAAAAATGGTTACCATATTGTGTTATTTACTCTAAATTACTTACAGTTAATACTGTTTGCTAGGTAGTGCTGTTCACAGAGGTAGATATTAAATGGTAATGCCACCTAAATAATGCATCTTCGTAAGGATTTATTTCTATTCTGTTTACACTGCAGTTGATGGGGATCCATGCACTGCTCATTTGACTTCCATACAGGTTTGCCTCTTTGCTCGTTGCAGAGGAAGAGGAAAAGTAAATGAATAATTAATCCTCCCAACACCTCTGTCAGGCAGGTATCAGTATGCACGGGAGTTCTTTTAAAAACTCTGGATGGAATTCAGCAATCTGAGTCCCTGTTCCACCTTAATCATTAGCTTCTGTAGACAGTGGCTGTTGAGGGTGCTGTATCTGGGATTTCTGAGGCTGAGTGTGATAGGCCTTGGCATTTGGCTGTGCCTGCTGAGAACAGCAGCAGAGAAGATGGGGAAGCAGGTGGCACCTGAATGGCAGTGTCGAGGGAGTGCAGCAGGGTGTACCAGGCCTGCCCTTCACCTGAGACCCTTTCCTAGGGCCATCAACAGGCCATTCTGCCTGGCCTCTCACTCGCTAGCTGCAATTACAGTGTTTTGCTGAAACCACAGTCACCCCAATTGAAATGACAGACCACCTTTCCATTTTCCCTTTTCCTTACCCCCCAGTGACTGGTTCAGGACAGTTCTCTATGGAAGCTGACTCTCAGACCAGTCGCTTCTGAGATGTTTATTCATTTTTGACAGATACATAAATTCATGCATTCGTCCATTGAATGAACAGTCATTAAATCTTCTGGAGCATGCACCAGGAACCACTGGATGTAAACGATGAGTAAGACATGGTATTTGTGGCCAAGAAATTGTTGAAGAAGGAGATGGGTGAAGGTGTAAATAGATTCACACAACGTGACACCTGCCACAGAGATATCCCCAGTGTGCTGTTGGAATCTGGCGATGGGGATATCACCTTTTCCTGGGGCATCAGGAGATTCTTTTGTGGATGGGTGATGTCCAATCAGAGTGTACCTGCTGAACAGGAAATTATCATGGAAAGAGGAAATGCGGGAGAGGGCACCTGGCCGGAGGACACAGGATGAGCAAAAGCCTAGACTAGAGGCATGTGGTCAGCATTCAGAGTACAAGGAAAGCAGAGAGTAGCAGGACAGGGGTCTGCAAATGGGACAGGAGGAAGATCATGAAGGATCAAATGTGCACCAAGAGGTGGAAGCTGTATCCTGAGACTAGTGGGAACCTATTAAATGTTTTTAGAGAAACAGCACAGACAGTTTTAGGTTACATATGTGTTGAATTCAATAAACCAAATTAACGTTTGCATGTGTGTATTGTTTGTATTATAACACGCTTCCAAGCCACCTCTATGGCTTCCATTCTTCCTGGGACATTTCTTCCATTAAACAAAAATCATAAATATAAAACGGGTAAGCGATGCAAACTTATAAAGTCAAAATATAAATTATAAAATGTATTTTTTCTCCTACTATATGAAATGGTCTTTGCATGGTAAATTACTGTTTTTAAAAAATGTTCATTTTCAATATATATTACAAATCAGATTCTGAAATACGAGGTAATGAATTTCAATATTTCTAGCTACTATCATGATGGTTTTTAATGAATGAATGCAATTGCAGTATAAGAGATCATTTCCCAGAAGTAAATTTACGATGCCATGGGCACTCCCCGCTCCTCTCACTTTGTAGACCCCTGGACTTGGTTCTTTGGGCAACAGAGCACAGTGTAAAAAGCAGGTGCCTACAATTAGTTTGGCTAAGGTTGATGTGCTGCTCTGTTCCTCTCTAAACGAAGAACATGGACAAGTTACCTCTCTCAGCTTCTACTTCTGTAAAATGCAGACAGTAGCATCAGTGAGATCATGGACTTACTGTGAAGAGTAAGTGAGCTAATGAGAGTATTACAGAAACACCAGGGGTTTGGTCTAGGGCCTGCTGCTCACCACACAGGAAGCCAATGACTGAGATGACAACGAGTATTGCTACAGGAGAAGGTTTTTTTTTTTTTTTTTTTTTTTTTTTTGAGACGAGTTTTGCTCTGTCGCCCAAGCTGGAGTGCAGTGGTGTGATCTCGGCTCACTGCAAGCTCCGCCTCCTGAGTTCACGCCATTCTCCTGCCTCAGCCTCCTGAGTAGCTGGGACTACAGGTGTCCGCCACCTCACCCGGCTGATTTTTTGTATTTTTAGTAGAGACGGGGTTTCACGGTGTTAGCCAGGATGGTCTCAATCTCCTGACCTCATGATCTGCCCGCCTTGGCCTCCCAAAGTGCTGGGATTACAGGTGTGAGCCACCACACCTGGCCCAGAAGAAGGTTTTAATCAGGTGCTGTAGCCAAGGAGATGGGAGCTCAGTTTCATATCCATCTGACTGACTAAAACTTGGGGAAGAAATGTAACAATGTGTAAGAAGACAGGAACTAGGGAGGGGCAAGGAAGCAATCATGATGAATGAGAGGTCTGGCATCTCACTGTCCGGTTGGGGTGAGTTTCAGTTCTTTGATACTTTGAGCTTCAGTTCTTCAATACTTTGAGAGGCCTGAAGGTCATTTTTTGAGGAAGGTACTTAGATAAAACAAATGTAAGTTTCAAGTTTTAAGACATGAGGGTCAATTTTATGTTTTAAGGGAAAAGCTGTCCCTGGGATGAATGGGTCAGTTACAAAATGATGGGACTTCTGGAATGGAGGTGCGAGGAGCTTGGGAGATTCTCCCCAGTGAAACAATTACAAAAATTTAACTGGCGAAAATTATTTGAAAAAAACAATTTAAAGTCTCTGGAAATTTTCCTCAGTAAATACAGAAAGTAGAGAAACAGAAAGTAGAGAAAGTAGCAAATCGGTTAAATCTTGGTAAGAACAGTGAGGGTTGGTGGCATTTGAGCCACTCTGTGTTCTATCCACCCCACGTAATGTGGGTCTTACTCTAGAAACTCTGTTCAGGGTGGGTGCAACCAGGAAGACAAGGGTTTTCCTCTTTCCCCAGATGTTGGGCTAGGCTACAGTTGCATGCCACAAGCGGCAGGCGTCCAGCATCTGTCTTCCTTCCCACCTCCATGCTGTGAAAGCGCTATTCTGGGTAAGTGCAGCCAGAAAAAACTGGGGCTCCTTTCCCTCATTCAGCCCCCATTCTTAGGGCAAGGACTCCGCTCTAAGTGTGGAGGCTGAGAACACTGGACCCAATTGCTCCCTCTCCAGCTTGCTCATAGAGGTTCCAGGCCAGAAGAGAAAAGTCAAGAAACAAGGGGCCACTCTCCCCACAGCTCACTCATAGAGCACAAGTGCTACTCCAAAAAAGTAAGGCAGCTGTTTCCACCCCCAGAGCCAGGATAGGGTTTCTCTAAAGTAAGAGGTAGGTCATAAGGATGGATACCTTCAAGGTACTGCCTAAAGGGACAGACTTTATTGAAACAGAGCTGGAGACGTTTATGTCTGAGTAAATTATAGAAAACAATTGAGACCTTAATGGCAAACAATTAAACGAGTTGGTAGCTCCATGATGCTAATAGCAAAAAGCAAAACAATAGACCTGCCAGAAGTGTAAAAGAGTATCAGAGCAAGAGACAGCCAAAAAGAACCCTTCAGGGAATCACATTCATCTTCGGAGGTCTGGAAGACTGTGTCCGTGTGCTGGATTGCACCACTCAGAAGCAATCAGAGCAGGACATGGAACAGACTTGAGAGCCTTCCCCAGCCTCACAGAGATCCATCAACAGAGGCCCTGGAGCTTTGGATCACAGACTGGCTGGACAATAAGCTACTCTGACCCAAGGAAATACCTAGTGAGCTATGCGCAAAAGCAAAATACCTCTCATCCTCAGCGGTCTGGAAAACTGTGCAGATGCCCAAGGCTCTGCTCTTCAGGAATGACCAGAGACTCTGAATCCTTGGACAAATGTGGAACAAAATAGTAAATTCCCTGAACAGTGAAATAAGTCTCTAAGGCACACACACCTGCAGTGGTAAAGGCTGAACATGTTATGTGGCTAAGGAAACTGAAGTACAACCCTTAACTAACAAGTTGTTTGTGAAAATCCAGAGATGATTCCTAGAATTCCAGGCTAAAGAAATAAAACAAGAAAGAAAAATCTAAGCAGGGATATCAGAGGCAGCATAATACTGGGGAAATAAATACACAGAATTAGTCCAGGCCAGTCACCGAACAACCCACAAGAAGGGGAGATCAGTATCCACAGTTGCTACGTTATCTAAAATGCACAGTTTAAACACCGACAAAAGAAACAGAAGAGACTGGCCCATAGAGAGGAAAAAATATCGGGCAATGGAAATCACCCGTGAGAAGGTATGTGCGTAACTTCGCAGACAAAAACGTAAAAGCAGCTGTTACAAATATGGTAACAAAGCTAAAGAAATCCATGCTTAAGGAATTAAAGAAAGTGTGCTAACAATGACTCATTCAATAGATACTATCAGTAAAGAGCTAGAAATTATTTTTTAACAGAACCAAGTGGAAATGTTGGTGTAACCAAATATAAAAACTTAAATAATATCACTAGAGAGGCTCAACTCTCTAGATTTTAGCTGACAGAAGAAAAAATCAGCAAATTTGAAGATAAATAGAAATTTTGCAGACTGAAGAACATGAAGGCAAAAAAAAAAAAAGAAAAATGAACACAGCCTCAGAATGACATCATCACACCAATGTACACATAACGGGCAAATCAGAATGAGATGAGAGGGAGAAAAGAGCAGAAAAAAATATTCAAAGAAACAAGAGCTGAAAACTTCTAAAATTTAAGTAAAAACACCAACCAACATATCAAAGAAGTAAACTCCAATTTAGAGTAAACTTTTGTTTTTAAATGGAAAGAGATCCTTACCCAGACAACATTTCAAAGTCAAAATGTTGAAGTTAACAATGAAGTAAAAATCTTTTAAACAGCAAGACTCCTGTACAGGACTTTATGTTCAAGGCTTATGCACAAGATTCATGTGTTATGACTTATCGTGTACAGAGAAACTGCAATAAGATTAACAGCTGACTTCTCATCAGAAATTGTGGATAATAAAAGACAATGGTTAAATTAAGTATTCAACATGGTAAAAGAAAAAAAAAAGGCCTCTTCCAAAAATAAAGGTGAAATAAAGACATTTTCAGATAAACAAAAACTGAGAGACTTCGTTGCTAGCATATCTTCCTTCAAAGATGTATTAAAGGAAGTTCTTCACACTGAAACAGAGTGACACCAGAAAATAACTTGAAACCACATGGAAAAAAACAGAGTTCTGGTAAATATAATTGATGTAAGTAATAATAAAATACACTATGATTATATATTTTTTCTCTCATCCCTTAACTTATTTAAAAGACAATTGCATAAAACATTATATATATATAAATTGAATTGTTTTACTTATTATATATAAAAATGAAATACATATTTGACAATGAGAAGGCAAAAGAGAGGGGTGGGAATGAAGCGATATTGTAGTAATTAAGTAAACAGCAGAAGGTAACCTGAATCCACAAGAAAAAAAATGAAGCAAATTCAAAATAGTAAATAAAAGACAGATAGATATTTAAACTCTCTATATAATTTCTGCTCTTCTTTCTTAGCTTCTTTAAAAAATATGATTCTATATGGCAATAATGGTAACAATGCAGTGCTGGGTTTGTAATATACACAGATGTACTTTCTAAAATAATAGCACATAAAGGGAACATAAATGGAGCTTTGTAGAAGTATAATTTGTATAAATTCCTGTAGTTAATTAGTATAAATCTGATTTGGATTCTGAAAATTTATGGTAAATCCTAGAGCAATGCTAAAGAACATAACTTTAAAAGTACAAAATAATTAAAGGAGTTAAAATCATACATGTGAAAATATCCACTTAAGACAAAAAGAGGCAATAAAGAAGCAATAAAGAAACCAAGTAATAATGGGACATAGAGAAGAAAAGGCATCCTGGCCTGCGTGAATCAATTACATCCATCATAATATCAAATATGAATGGATCAAACAATCCTATTGAAGGAGATGGTCAAATTTAGTAAAAAAAAACAAAAACAAAAAACAAAAAACAAAACAAAACAAAACAAAACAAAAACACACACACAAGGAGACTCACTTTAGAAATAAAGTTAACATTTATTGAAAGTGAAAGTATTAAAAAAAGATACAGCGTACAAACAGTAATCACAACAGAATGATACTAATATTAAACAAAATAGACTTCAATTTCAAAATAAACAGGCTCAACAACACAGCCCCAAAATACAAGAAACAAAAACTAACAGACTTGAAAGAAGAGACAGGCAACTCAGCAATAATAGTTAGGGACTTAAATATCTAAATTTCAGTTATGAATAGAACAACTATTCTGTTTTTTCTAAAAAAGAGATATGCAAGACTTGAACAACACTCTCAACCAACAAGTCCTAATCAACATCTACAGAACATTCAACCAACAGCAGAGGGTGTACACATTCTTCTCAAGGGCACAAAAGCCATTCTCCAGAATGGACAATGTGCTACGCCATAAAAAAGCCTCGATAGATTGAAAAGGATTGAAATTATACAAAGTATATTATTTAACAGTAATGGAATGAAATTAGAAATCAGTAACCAAAGAAAATGTGGGATATTCTGAAAAAAAGTAGAAATGAAACAAACCCCCCTAAATAACCAATGGGTCAAGAAGGAAATCACCAAGGTAAGTTATAAAATACTTTGAGGTAAATAAAAATGAGACAATGCCATACAAGAATTTATGGAATGCAACTGAAACAGTTATTAGAGAAAAATGTATAGCTATTTAAACACCTATATCAAGAAGATCTCAGATAAATAACCTAACCAGCCCTCTAGAAAACTATGAAAAAAAAAAACAAAATAAAGCCAAACCAGTTGAAGAAAGGAAATAAAGATTAGAACTGAAATAAATGAAATAGAAAATAGATAATAAAGAAAAATTAATTAAACCAAATGTGATTATTTGAAAAGATCAACAAAAATGGACAAGTCTTTTCCATGACAGACCATGAAAAAAAAAAAAAGAGAGAGAAGAATAAAATTATTAACGTCCAGGAAAAACAGAGGACACTACTACTAAACTCAGAGCAATAAGAAGGATCACAAGAGGACAGTACAAACAGCTACATGCTAACAACTGAGAAAACTAAGTAAGATGGGCATATCCCTAGAGAGACAAACATTACAGATTTGATAGAAGAAATAGGAAATCTGAATGGAATTTTAGCAAGTAAGAACATTGCATTAGTAATGTTAACACTTCCCACATGGAAAATCCCCGGCAGGCACAATTTCATTGGTGAATTCTTCTAAACCTTCAAAGAATTAATACCAATCCTTCAGAAATTCTTCCAGAATTTACACTCTTCCAGAAAATAGAAGTGAAGGGAATATGACTCAGCTTATTCTATGAGAACAATCTTACTCTTATACCAAAACCAGAGACATCAGAAAAAAGAAACTCACCGACATGGCTCTTATAAATATGTATCCAAAATGCTAGGCCAAAACTAAATCCAGCAACATATAAATAAGATTATACACCATGGCCACATTGTATTTATCCCAGGAATTAAAGGTTGGTTTAGCATCCAAAAATAATCAATGTAATGCACACTAATGTACACATTAATAAGATATAAGGAAAAAAGTATGTATTCATTTCAATATGTGCAGAAGGAAAAATATGACAAAATCCAACACTGTTTTATGATAAAAACATTTTACACAGTGGGAGTAAAAGGAAACTTTCTCAACCTGATAAAGGTCATCCACAAAAATTCTAGAGTTACCATTCTACGGAAGGGTAAAAGTCTGAATATTTTCTTTCTAAAAGTAGAAATAAGACACAAATGTATTCTCTCATCATTTACATTTATTTACTGGAGGTTACATCTCAGGCAATTAGGCAAAAAAATAAAAAAGAAATCCAGTGGGAAAGAAAGATGTAAAATTATCTCTATTTGCCAATGACGTATATAAAATATCACTAAGAATCCACAAAAAACTAATAGAGCTAATAAAGATACGCAACAAGATTGTAGGATATACTATCAGCATACAAACGTCACCTCCATGTGTACGCACTACTAAGAAACAATTTGAAAATGAAATTAAAAATACAATGTAAATCACACTAAAAGCTCAGACTACAAAAGTAAAAATAAATAAACTGGACTATATCAAACTAAACAGCTTCTGCACAGCAAAGAAAATAATCAGCAAAAATGACCACCTATTGATTCTTAGGAAAAAATACTTGCAAATCATATGTCTGATAAGGAGTTAATATCCAAAGTTTATAGAGAAACCATACAACTCAATAGCAGGAAAACAAATAACCTATCTAAAAATGGGCAAAAGACTTCAATAGACAGGTCTATGAAAAAGTGCTGGACATACACATTAATTAGTTCCAGATTGAGCTAAGCTGGTGTAATCAGAGTGAATTTCAGAACTTCAGAAGGAGCTGTGACTAGAGATTTAGTTTCCTGCTGAATCTCTGGGTAGCTGCGAGGCTGAACAGCAGCATCTACTTTATTACCACCTTATTGTCATTCAAAGAAGGCAGAGTGGAATGCTGGAGAAAAACTGAGTACCGGCAACAGTTTTTGAACGCTGAATATTGTTATTACTGAAGCTAGAATTATCCCTGGACTTGTTTGCCACTAAAATGGCCTTGTTTTACTTACCTGGGTTTCAGCTGCCATCTTGATCACTTGAAAGGAACATAACTGATATACTGTCCTTTGTTTTTCATTCCTTCCTCTTCTCCGCCTTTGACAATTTTAAATCAGGTATCTACCTGCCTCTAATCTCTTTAATTCTTTCATTTATTTACTGCTGCCTATTTTCCAAAACACTGCTTCTTGAATATTCCTGGCTCACAAATCATCTATGTCTTCGTAACAAATGAAACCCCTAGAATCCAGACTTTCCCCAGCTTGTAATATCTCCTAATTGATCTCTCAGTTCCAGTGAAATGAATCCATTTCTTTTTTTTTCCCAAACACATCACAAATATTCCTAACTCTTGTGAGGTAATTTTCTCTTATTGGTCTCCACTTATCTACATTCTAACTTTTTAAACGATCTAGCTCAAGTTCTGTTTTGTCATATTCTGAGTTCCTTTTTTTGGCATTGTATTATTTATCTTTCCATGTACACACGTGTGCATTATCTCCCTGATAAAACTAACTGGCTAGAGGATATGAGTAAAGACTCAATTCTAATATCCTTGTTACCTAATAATACACAAACGTGACACATGTTTGAATAAATCACTGTTAACAAAAAAGTGCTGGACATCATTAATCATCAGGGAAATGCAAATTAAATCCACTGTGAATTATCACCTCATACCTGTTAGAATGACTGTTATAAGAAAGAGCAACAGGCCTGGCACAGTGGCTCACGCCTGTAATCCCAGCACTTTGGGAGGCTGAGGAGAGTGGATCACCTGAAGTCAGGAGTTCAAGACCAGCCAGGCCAACATGGTGAAACCCCGTCTCTACTAAAAACACAAAAAATTAGCTGGGCGTGATGGTGGATGCCTGTAATCCCAGCTACTCAGGAGGCTGAGGCAGGAGAATCACTTGAACATGGGAGGTGGAGGTTTCCATGAGCCCACATCAAATCACTGCACTACAGCCTGGGCAAAGAATGAAACGCCATCAGAAAAAACAAAATAAAACAAAACAAAGGCAAGAGATAACAAATATGTTGGTGGAATGTAGAGAAAAGGGAACCCAAGTACATTACTGGTGGAAATGTAGATTGAGGTAGATTATGGAAAATAGTATGGAGGTTCTTGAAGAAATTAAAAATACAACTAACATATGGCCCAGCAATCCCTCTTCTGGGTATATACCAAAAGGAGATGAAATCATCATCCGGTAAAGGTGATCTGCAGCTCCATGCTCATTGCAGCACTATTCACAACAGCCAGATGTGGAAACAACGTAAGTATCTGCTGATGGATGAAAGGATAAAGAAACTGGTACAAGTTCGCCCGGCGCGGTGGCTCACGCCTGGAATCCAGGACTTTGGGAGGCCGAGGCGGGCGGATCACGAGGTCAGGAGATCGAGACCATCCTGGCTAACACGGTGAAACCCCGTCTCTACTAAAATACAAAAAACTAGCCGGGCGAGGTGGCGGGCGCCTGTAGTCCCAGCTACTCGGGAGGCTGAGGCAGGAGAATGGCGTAAACCCGGGAGGCGGAGCTTGCAGTGAGCTGAGATCCGGCCACTGCACTCCAGCCTGGGCGACAGAGCGAGACTGTCCCCTAAGAAAGAAGGAAAGAAAGGAGAGAGAGAGAGAGAGAGAGAGAGAGAAAGAAAGAAACTGGTCCAGGTTGAGTGTCCCTTACCCAAAATGCTTCAGACCAGGGGTGTTTCAGATTTTGGACTTGTTCAGATTTTTGGAATATTTGCATTATAGTTAAAAAGCTGAGCATCCAAAATCTGAAATGCTGCAACTAGCCTTTGTTTTCAGTGTCATGTCAGTGCTCAAAAAGTTTTGGATTTGGGATATTTTGAATCTCAGATTTTTTAATTTAGGATGCTCCACATGTAGATATATATACCGTTAAATATTATTCAGCCTTAAAAAAGGAGATCTTGCCATTTGTCATAGTACAGATGAACTTGAAGGACATTATGCTAAGTAAAATAAGGCAGACACAGTAAGAAAAATATTGTGGAATATAAAAAATTAGTCAAATATTCAGAGATAGAGAGTAAAACAGTAATACCAGGAGTGGGAGTTGGGGAGAAGAAACGAAATTAGGCAATTTAGCTCAGAGGATACAAAGTAGTAGAAATGTATTATGAACAAGTCTAAGGATCTACTGTACAATATGAGGGTATTGTGAACAAATTGTACTGCATTAAGGAGTTCTGCTAAATGAGTAGATGATAGCTACTCTTGCAAAACAAAAAGGGTAATGATGTGAGATGATGGATATGTTAATTTGCTTCACTACAGCAAACATTTCACTGTCTATATGCATTCCATAATATGTTGTATATCTTAAGTATATACAATATAATTTTTAAAAAATACAATTCCATTCACAACAGCATCAAAAACAAGAAAATACATAAAAGTAAATTTGTCAATAAAGCCAGGAGCAGTGGCTCACACCTGTAATTCCAGCACTTTGGGAGGCTGAGGCAGGATCATCTCTTGAGCTCAGGAGTTTGAGACCAGCCTGGACAACAATGGGAAATCCCATTCTACAAAAAATACAAACATTAGCTGGGTATGGCAGCTCACACCTGCAGTCCCAGCTACCTGGGAGGCTGAGATGGGAGGACTGCCTGAGTCTAGGAGGTCAAGGCTGCATGAAGTGAGCCAAGATCACACCACTGCACTCCAGCATGGGCAACAGAGTCACAAAAAAGAAAAAAAAATTATTGAGAGAAGTCTAAGACTTGTACTCAGAAAATTATGTTGTTGAAAGAAATTAAAGAAAATCTAAATAAATAGAAAGTAGCCTATGTTTATGGATCATAAGACAATATAATGAAGATGCAGCACTCTCCAAATTGATTCAGATTTATCAGGATCTATATCAAAATTCTTGCACGCATTTTTTTGCAGAAATTGATAAACTGACTCTAAAGTGTATATGAAAATGCAAGAGACCCAGAATAACTAAACAATCTTTTTAAGAAAGTGCAAAGTTGGTGGATTCATAATTTATGATTTTAAGACTTACTATAAAGCTATAGTAATTAAGGCAATGTGGTACTGGCAGAAAAACAGACACACAGATAAATGGAATAGAATTGAGTGCTCCAAAATAAACCCCAAAACTTACGGTCAGTTGATAACTGATCAAGGGTCCAAGACAATTCAATAGGGAAAAGAACAATCTGTTTGACAAATAGGTTTGGGAAAACTAGATGTCCACATGCAAAAGATAGAAGTTGGACCCTAACTGTTGTTATCATACACAAAAGTTAACAAAGTGGTGTATATTCTTAAAGCATTATCTGAAACCACAAAACTCTTAGAAGACAACTCAGAAGCATGTCTTCATGATCTTGAGGTGGGCCATGATTTCTTACATATGACGTCAGAAACACAAGCAATAAAGAGAAGTTTAATAAGTTGGACTTCATAAAAATTAAACACTTTGGCCGGGCGCGGTGGCTCAAGCCTGTAATCCCAGCACTTTGGGAGGCCGAGACGGGCGGATCACGAGGTCAGGAGATCGAGACCATCCTGGCTGACATGGTGAAACCTCGTCTCTACTAAAAAAATACAAAAAAAAACTAGCCGGGCGAGGTGGCGGGTGCCTGTAGTCCCAGCTACTCGGGAGACTATATATATAGTTATATATAGATATATAGTTATATATAAATATATAGTTATTATACATATCTGTATATATGATGATATAATATATAGGATATATAGGTCTAGTTTAATGGGCTATTAGTATAGTCATAATGTTAATAGGCCTAATATAGTCTGCACATAATTAAACAACAAAGAAGAAAGCTGTTTTCATATTGTTTCACAAAGCAAAGCAAATTTCGCATGTTGTGTAAAAAGATGGGCTTGAGTAAAAGGGAATTGTAATTCTAAAATAAAAGGACGAGGCCAAAATTATAGGAAGACAGAGCAGAGGCTATAATAGCATGATATAGATAAAACAAACGCAAAATTCATATTTTATATCTATATAATAATAAAACATACCAAAAATTTGAAGAGAAAATACAGAAATCAAATTAATTAGATTTTTGTTCACCACTGTTGTTACTCTAAGACTAACAAAATGAATGAAAAAAATATAAACCTAGCAGGCATGGGCTGGCTCACGCCTGTAACCCCAACACTTTTGGGGAGGCCCAAGGCGGGCAGATCACGAGGTCATGAGGACCAAGGACCATCCTGAGCTAACACAGTGGAAACCCCACTCTAGCTTAAAAATACAAAAAATGTAGCCAGGGCGTGGGTGGCAGGCGCCTGTAGTCCAGCTACTTGGGAGGGCTGAGGCAGAGATATTGCTTGAGCCCAGGAGGCAGAAGTTGCAGTGAGCTAAGATCATGCACTGCACTCTCGCCTGGGCGACAGAGTGAGACTCGTCTCAAAAAAAAAAAAAAAAAAAAAAATATATAGTATTATATCTATTATATACATCGTTTAAAGTAGTTGCAGCCACACTACATGGGATTAATGTAGATTAGATATTATGAATATAAACTTGCACTCAGAATAATAGCAAATACCAAACATTCTTTCAAAGTAAACATGGGAGTATTTCATAAAAACTAACCACAGGATTATTAAGAAAATCTCTTAAAAGTGATATGCAAAAAAATTCTTATCACACTGGCAATGACAAGTAAAATGGATATTAAAAGTCCTGTCTTTAATAGTTTAAAATCCTTACGTCAAAACTTTGGTAAATAAAATTATCAACAGCAGGAATCTATGGGATATGTCTTAATAGCAGTGATAAGTGAAAACGAATGTAGCCGTCAGAAACA
The DNA here is from genome assembly GCF_001698545.2 of Rhinopithecus bieti. Lineage (NCBI taxonomy): Eukaryota > Metazoa > Chordata > Mammalia > Primates > Cercopithecidae > Rhinopithecus > Rhinopithecus bieti. Next base: position 1,662,568 of record NW_016807505.1, on the reverse strand, counting down.
CTAATCTAGAAAATAAGAAATAAACGTGAATTCAACCTGCTAACTAAAGAGCAAAAAAGGAAAGACTAAAGAAGAAACAGAAAATAAGGCGTCCGTTAGTTGGTCGGTGAATGAATTACAGTAACAGAAAAGAGGATTGTGAAATCATTTTTAAAGGCAGGACTTTTAAAGACAACGAAAATACTCAACTTTCTTTACATCCCACACTAGGACAAAAAGAGAAAAAGCAAGAATACCAAACTGAGATATAACGTACAGGAAGAATAACACATTAAAACAAGAAATTTTTAAAAATTATGAGGACTTTTTGCTCAGTACTGTAGTCAATACCTGAAAAGGAATCTTTATTGCTTCTTTTCTAAAGGCAAAACCTTTTTCTAAAAGCAATACTTTCCTAAAAATAAATGATCAAATTGAATTTTTTTACACAATGATTTCAATTTGCTACTTTACATCTTCCTCTTTTTGTAGAAATATTCGAATTATCAAAGTTCAATTTTGAATAATTTCAATAACGGAACTTTGACAATAATTGAAGTTTGAATAAATTGAAAACACAATTTTGATGAATTGAATTTACCAAGAGAGATTTTGTTATTTTTTTAAAGTCCTGCTGAGTCAAAAGCCTGTGCTTGGAAAGTTATAAATGTCCTGATATAAATCATAATTTATCAAAACTAAACCCACTACAAATAGAAAGTTGTTTTTTTGTTTTGTTTTGTTTTTTGTGAGATCGAGTTTCATTCTTGTTGCCCAGGTTGGAGTGCAATGGCGTGATCTTGGCTTACTGCAACCTCTGCCTCCCGAGTAGCTGGTGGGATTATAGCATGCACCACCACATCCGGCTAATTTTTGTATATTTAGTGAGACAAGGTTTTGTCATGTTGGCTAGGCTGGTCTCGAACTCCTGACCTCAGGTGACTGCCCATCTTAGCCTACCAATGTGCCAGTATTACAGGTGTGGGCTACTGCACACAGCCCAGATAGAAAGTTTAATAGGCTAATTTTCATTGATGAAACAGAGTAAGCATCCAAAAAGCTGCATGCTCCCCTGCACCAGAAAATAAATAAATAAATAAACAAATAAATAAATATATAAATAAATAAAGGTGCCAAGTCAGGATGATGAATCAAAGGAATTCTATTGAATCTTTAACAATAAGATCTTAAGGTGTTTTAATTATTTGTGATCACAGAAAAGGAAAACTACATTGATCTATAACATGAATTCCAATCCTGTCAAATATTGAACCAAAAGACAAATACAGTCTAATCTCACTTATAATGCAAAGGTAAACATTTTATATAAAATATTAACAAGAAAAATCCCACAGCACATTTTTAAAAGTATGCATTATGAAGAAGGAATTCTAGAAATATATGGAATTCCAGGAATTTTAGGATGGTTCAATAGGAGAAAATGTATCAATACATTTCACCATATTAATAGATCTGAGAGTAGAACTCATAATCAGATACTGCCATAGATATTAAAATGTTATTCTAAAATATTTGCTACTCAGTCACAGTTTTTAAAAAATGCTTAGTATTTTACCATGCCAATAGATCATATTCAGATACTTCTATAGATAGTAAAATGGTATTGGAAACAATTTGACACTTAGCTATAATTTTTTTTAAAAACTTAATAATAGACCATCCAAAATTGGGCAGAATCCCTATGCCATCCTGAAACACAAAGTAGAACACATGGAAAGACATCTTATATTCTGGAGCAAATGATTCAGGATCACATGCTGTCAACTCTTCCTTAAGTTAATATCAAACTTTTAATGTGATTCCAATAAAAATAACATTTTTTCCTCTGGCCCAGGCTAATTGACTTTAACTTTTATGGGGAAAATTAAGCAATCAAGAATAGCCAGGACAACTGTGAAAAGGAATAATGATGAATGAGGTTAGTTCTACCAGATATTAAGACATATTATAAAGCACTACAATTAAATCATATTAATAATGCATAAAAAGACATACAGACCAGTAGAATAGGAAGTCCAGAAATAATCCATAGCACATTTGGAATTTGGGACTGACTAAATATGTGCATTATTTATCGATTCTGTATGACAAATTGTGACAAACGTAGCAGATTAAAACACTCAAACCTACAGCCCTGTGGTTCAGAAGCCTGAGGCATGACTTAGCTGGGCTCTCTGCCTCCTCTCAGTAGGATAGAAACCATGTGTCAGCTGGCTCGTGGCCTCCTCAGGGAGTTAACTGGGGAAAAACCAACTCCTGGCTCCTTCAGGCTGTTGACCCAATTCATTTCCGTGGGTCTGCAGGACTGCAGGTTTCAGTTCCTACCTGAAGGCTGCCTTCAGCTCTCAGATACCACCTGCAGTTCCTTGTCATGTGGGCTTCTCAAACTTGGCAACTTGCTTCTTCAAAGCCAGCAATGGAGAGAGACTGATTAGAGCATCAGATACTGCCAGCCATATGGACTCGTGCAATGTAACAGAAGCACAGAAGCACAAGAATGGTACCCCACCATCGCTGCCATATAAAGTCATGTCATGTAATCACATGAATGACATCCTATCATTCTTGCCATGTTCTATTGCTTAGAAGCAAAGTCCTGTCCACACTCCAGGGAGGGATGTATGAATCTGTGAACACCAGAAGGTGAGGATCACCTTAGGGTCGGTCTACCACAATGTTGCATCTCAAATCACAGGGAAGAATAAACAGTTAATAAAAGGTGTTGGAAAAAATGGATAGCCCTGTGGAAAACAAAACCTGTGCATCTCTACTGAACATCACGCACCAACATAACATCCAAACAGATTAGAAATGTAACTGCAGAATGAAATCATTCAAGTACTAGAAGAAAATATGGATGCATGTCTCAGTAATTTGGGAATGGAAAAGCCTTTTAAATATAACTCAAAAGTTGGTAATTTCACTATATTTTAAAATGTTGCAAAAAAAGAAACATAAGCAAAGTCAAAAGACAAATAAGATTGGAGAAAATATTTACAATTCATACCATAGACAAAGGGATTATTTTTCTTAATGTATAAAGAACTCTTAAACTTTTGGTATTAAGAAAAGACCAAAAAATTAATAATACAATCTGTGTGCAAAGCACAGAAACAGAAACAAATCATGTAAACACACAAAAACATTTATAGTAATTTACTTGTACTCATAGTAAAAGAAAGGCACGTTAAAACTATACTGAGAGCGTCATTCATCACCCACTAGGTTGGCACAAATCTAAAACTTAAGAACCCACTCTCTGCTGGCAAGGCTAAGGAGAATCATGCATTAAACAGGAGGGAATTTGGCAATATTCTACAAAATTGCACATGCATTTACCTCTTTATCCAGTTACTTCACTTTTGGGAATCTCACTTCAAGATTTGTATCAACAAATACAAAACAACATATTTCCATAGTTATTCACTAGGGCATTAAGATAAAAATAGTGCGAAGTGGCTGGGTGCAGTGGCTCACACCTATAATCCCAGCCACCAAGGTTTTTGTTTTGTTTTGTTATTTTATTATCTTTTGAGATGGAGTCTCACTCTGTCGTCCAGGCTGGAGTGCAATGGCACGATCTTGGCTCACTGCAACCTTTGCTTCCCAGGTTCAAGAAATTCTCCTGCCTCAGCCTCCTGAGTAGCTGGGACTACAGGCATGTGCCTGTATTTTTTAGTAGAGATGGGGTTTCACCAAGTTGGCCAGGTTGGTCTTGAACTCCTGACCTCAAGTGATCCACCCGCCTCGGCCTCCCAAAGTGCTGGAATTACAGGTGTGAGCCATGGCGCCCAGCCCGAAGGTTTTCTCTACTTTTGCAAGAGATTAGATACAATTCAAAATTAATGCAGCACAAATTCAGTAGCCTGCTAGGGCCAAAACATTGCTTTATTTGGGGGTCTGCACCTTTATGGAAATTGTTGTAATGTAAAAAAGTATTCAACCCACCCATCTGTTGCTACTGTCAATTTTCATAACTGTGTGTACTAAAGGGTATTGATTGTCTTTGTATATTTAATTTTCTTTAATATATTTGCATTTATTTTCTGTATTACATTTTCTTCTGAACTATATATTTCCTTCATCTATGGTGATGTTTATTTTTATAATTACAATTTTGTAATTGCCTAGGTGATTTGTAAGCATGTTCAAGGATGCAGAGATCTTCTTCCCCTAAGGTCAACTGCAGAAAAGGAAACCAGGCAATAATAGTAACAACAGAGAAAGGTATGAGAAGAATCAGTGAAGTAATTAGAAAACAAATGTGCGTATTATTGCAAAAAAAGAATTATTGCTAAGATGCATGAGATCAATAACAATGGTTACAAAAGGGATTGAGATGGAAGCAAGATTTCTCTTTCATGTGGTTGTGAGGTTGACAACTTACCTTCAAATGGTTCAGAACACAAATATTGAGATGGATAGGTAGATGACAGGTGACTGGCAGACAGGAACAGATTCATAGAGTATAGATAACAGATAGATGGAGATAGATGTTTAATAAACAAATAGAAGAGTGATGGATGGTGGCTATACAAAGCCAGTGTGGCAACACTCATAAAAGTGAGGTAACACTTGATGTGAGAAAAAGGCAAAACAGCAGATGAAATAGACTATCTTAAGCCTTGTATCATAAATTTCTAAACCATAAACCTTTCTTCAGAGAGACTTCAAGTTTATGTGGTGTGTATAAAGTATTTCTATATACTCTTTTCTTTAAAAAAAATAAAAAACAAAACAAAACAAAAAAAACACTGTAAATAACAGAAAGAGTAACAACCAGCATAGAAACCATGACTTCATGTTCAATGAGCAGAGACAAATATTAGGTGAAAAGGCCTGAATTCCTAAGAGGGTTAAGGAGGAAGTCTTCAAAGGAGAGGTCACCCAGAGGCTGGGGTCTACAGCGACTGTAAGAATCTCCCAGCGTTTAAGGGAGGAGGAAGGTGGCTGGCTGGTGGTACAACGCAGGGATGTTGTGTGGATGTGAAAGGTATGTATTTGGGGCTACGACCAGACATGGAGGACTGTACGTCATGATGGGTTAATGCTGCACATTTTATGTCAATGATGAAAAATTGCTGTGTATTAGATGGTAAGGGCATGACTGCACTTTTATCTGGAGAGAGCTCGCTGGCTGCAGGAGAAAGCTGAGTTGGAAGATGTGGAAAGAGGCCATCCCCATGGTGTCCATCCACATAGTGGTCAACACGCAGGGCTCTGGCGGCCCCGACTCAGTGATGGTTTGACCTCAGAGTCAGACCTTGAGGACAGAGGGGGCTTGTCTTGCCAGCCACCGAATCCCCCATGCCCAGCACTCTGCCTAGCATGAATTTCTGAAATCTCTGTTTCGGTGACTGCAATGACACGAGCACCCTTTTCCCAAGCAGGAAATAGAGGAGAAAGCGCCGGCTGGGTGCGGTGGCTCAAGCCTGTCATCCCAGCACTTTGGGAGGCTGAGACAGGCGGATCACGAGGTCAGGAGATCGAGACCATCCTGGCTAACACGGTGAAACCCCGTCTCTACTAAAAAATACAAAAAACTAGCTGGGCGAGGTGGCGGGCGCCTGTAGTCCCAGCTACTCGGGAGGCTGAGGCAGGAGAATGGCGTAAATCCGGGAGGCAGAGCTTGCAGTGAGCTGAGATCCGGCCACTGCACTCCAACCTGGGCGACAGAGCGAGACTCCGTCTCAAAAAAAAAAAAAAAAAAAAAAAAGAAAGCACCCTGAGGTAGCAAATACAGAAGTGAGATTGATTTACGGGTGAAAAACAGAGTCAGGCCTTGGAGAAAGGGCTCATGATGCTTCCTAACACTGGTGAGAACCTGGAATTGTTTTAGTGTTATTGTGTGTTTGGGTCATGTAAATGTCTATAATCAGAATGTCTATAATCAGTATCTTTTAAGATAAATAGTTTTAAGATAAATGTCTATAATCAGTATCTTTTAAGATAAATAGTTCATACCCACAATGGTAATGGTACCCAAACGTTAATGCCCAGTGGGGGTATTAACTTTTAATTTTGTACTGAACCGAACTGCTGTGCTTCAGAAGATGGAGGAGGAAAAGAATAATCACTAGATCGGGGGTTCTCAACGCGGGCTGCTCCTTTGAATTATCTGAGGCTCTTCACAAATCATAATGGTGCCCAGCACACACCTCCAGGCCCTGGTTATAGCAGAATGTCTGGGGTTGGGGGGCCCCTGGAGTCCCTGGAGTTCCCCAGGTGATTACAATTGCAGCCAAGAGAATGAGCCTTTGTACAACAGTAAAAACAGGGGCTCTTCAAAAGCAGAAAGATTTTTTTAACTTTCATTAATGTAATCATTTCATTAATTCTTCTAGTAAAATATAGAGCCTTAACTTGGAGGCATAATTTAAAATTATTTTCTTCATACATTTATGTTAACTCAAAAATTAAATGAAATCCATTGCTTGAGTTTGACTCCTAAGAGCCACACTGGGAAATGATTGAGTTGCAGTAAAAGCCATGAACCTTGGTTGAACTGAAGGGAGTCCACCTGTCTCTAGTAATCAGCTATATACAATATGAATAGGTGTGCTACTGAGTTCTCTAAGTACTTAGTGCTTTTACAAATTCTCTAAGTACTTTCTGCTAGACCTCAGATTCACTGTCTGAAAAACAAGGTAGTTGGACATTAAGATTTCTAGATGTCCTTACAGTCTAAAGTATTTTATTTCTTTGCCATCTCTTGATTTTAAAGAAAACATTGTGTAATATATTTTTCATTCATTCCATTCATATTTGAATTTCTGAGAAAAGCTGCCATATATATGTATAACAAAAACAGTCATATCAAAATGTTCATTTCAAAAGCTACCCTTAATTTAAGTCCTAGTGCCATTTTGATACCATTTTACACATCATTCTTAGAAAATACATTTCTGTATGACCTACATGTGTATCTATATTGATATATTCATTATATTTTACATATGCATACACATACACACACACACATATATGTGCTTATCCAAGCACTGGATGTGCTTATCTTGGACAAAATCAATAACTCCTATTTGTTTACATGTCAAGCTTGGGGAATTATGAGGCACTGGGGCTTATACTTGGAACTCAATGTGTGTAAAACTAAGTTCTGCATATTCAGCTTTCTACAGCCCCCATTCAGCACCTCCACCTCCTTTCAGGCCCTCACCCCCTTTCTAATATTGTAACTTCTGCACTGATCTCCATCTGTCTCCATTTGATACATGAGCGCTGGAGGAAAGGAGTCACCAACATCAGCTGTGGGTCGACGTCTCCATCACCAACTGAAAACTGTGATTTGGATGAGTAATCAGGATGCGGCAGCGAGTTCTAGACACACCACAGAGAAAGGTTGACCTAAGTCTTCTTGTGTGAAGGGTTCTGCTTCTGAGCGTCAACCACGCCCTGCAAGACGTCTGGGCTAGCTGGTACCATCCACCTCTCCCTCCTACCAGACACTGTCCCTCCATCCTGCTGTGGGGGTCTGCAGGGGGACTCCCGAAGTGACAATGCTTCAGCAGCCTCAAGCAGCAGGACCTTGAATTACAGCTTAGAGAAGACAGCCTTAGGGACAACACTTCAGGCCCCATCAGTGACACCCTTGGGGAATCTGTGGGTGATTCCACCACAGGCCCTGACCCGGGCACTTCTGTGCTGACTTCCTTTGCTATACACATACGTCAACTTTCAACCTATTCCACACCCACTGCTTTTAAGAATAGACAACTAACGGAAGGTGAATTCCCATTGCAATCCATATATGTATTGAATTTTCATGATTCAAATACACACTTTATGTTTGCAGTTTCTCTGATTTCTCTATAATGTCATCAGACCTAAAAACTACTAAAGATACAATGCCTACAAATGAATTTAAAATTCAGAGTATAGTTATGACTAGAAGGCAAACAATAGAGAACATGATTGCAAGAATGTCTCCAGGCCAATATAAGAGTTCATTTGATGGGCTGTTTCATTTTATTGCATTAGCTATTTCCCTACTATCGAGTCTTTATCTTTTCCCAACAGTTAATGCTGAGCCTTAATCCCACTGAAGTAAACGGAATAGCGTCCCCCACAAATTCATGTTTTCCCAGAACCTCAAAATGTGACTTTATTGGAATAGAGCCTTTCAGATGTAATTATTTAAGATGTATTTATCTCAAGATGAAATCATCCTGGATTTACAGTAGATTCTAAATCCTGTGGTGTCTTTGTAAAAGGATACAGAGGTTTGAGAGACACACAGAGAAGGCCGTGTGAAGATGAAAACAGAGACAGAGGTAAGAATGCTGCATCGACAGCCAGCGGAGTCCAAGGACTGCCAGCAGCCAGCGGATGCCAGGAAAGAGGCACGGACCTGATTGTCCTGCAGAGCTTCCAGAAGGAGCCAGCCCTGACACCACCTTGGTTTTGCACTTACGACCTCCTGAACTGTGAGAGAATAAATGGTTTGAAGCCACCCAGTTGGCTATAATGTGTGCAGCAGCCACAGGAAAGGATGCACTTACCTTTCGGAATCAGTGTCATCAGACAGGCAGGGTGCTAGCATGCGGGTCCTGTCTGCCTTGCTGCACTGGCTGCTAGGGGCCCTCCTGCCACTCTTTGAGCGGCACACTGACACTCAAAAATTCCCAGAGATGCCCTTTGAGATCATCAAACTTCAGATACTGGAAAGAGACACGCAGTTCTACAAGTGACTGTAAACTGTTCATTCTTGTCTAGGACTTCCACTCTCCGTAACCATCCTTCCACTCCTCTGCTTAGCTGTGGGTCATGCTAAACCCAGAGGAGCTGGCACCAGCCCCAGAGTTCTCAGATTCCCCAGAGCCTGAATCATGTTTTCATCTCTCCACAGGCCCACTGTGTCTGCACCTCTCTCCTCCTGTGACATCTCACACCGCTGTCCCACCAGCTCGGCATTCCTCTCATAGCCTGGATCTGTCACACCCATAGGTCACAGCAAAGCTGTCTTCTCAGATCTTCACATTTAGCTCTGGACACATGAAGGCCAGGATTTTGCCATTATGGCCTCTGAAACGGGTGACTGAAACTAAAAATTGAGCAGTGGATTTTTCGTTTCTATAGGTGGTATCTGCCCTCTCTCAGAGGTGATAAATGCTGTTGATACCATAGGTGGGAGGCTGCAGGGTGACCTGCTTTACTGTAAATTGAAAATACACTAGCTAATCATTTTTCAAGATAGTATCCATCTACACAGCCTTCCATCATTCACTAGTTCTGCTTTCAAGTACCTACTGTGTACCAGACCCTAGAGGTGATGGGAGCATTCTTGACTTCACGAACCTCGTGGTAAGCAAATGTCATGAGCATGGTAACAGTGATTACAATGCAGTGTAACAAGGTCCCCATGGGTATATGCACTGGCTCTGCTACGAGCCTCTGGGGGAGCAAAAGTCCTCCAGCTTTCTGCAGCCCCGCCGCGAGCCTGTCCCCGTCACTTTTATAGCGTGGGTTTTTATAACCAGGGGTAGTATGTAACAATTTAACCAGGGACATGAGCACGAGTATTCACAAAGTGTCGGCCAGTCAGCGTGGAAATGACAGGAAACAACGCAGGCTCGCCCTCCTCCACCCTGGCTGTTTTCTGACTTGGAGTATTTGGAGGCCTCTTTAGCAGTGGTTGCAGGGCAGGGGTGGGGGTGCTGGTCATGACTCTGTGAAACCCCTCTTTCTCCGCAGGAGGTGAAGTACAGCGATGCGCTGCCCAACACAAGGCCTGTTGCCCTCCGTGGCCTCCACGGGGAGCCCAAGGCTCTTCCCCAGAGAACTGGACGTGAAGGCAGCTCTGGTGTTCAGGAGGAGGGGTCCTCCTGGCCCTCTTATGGGAAGTTGCATGTTTCAGGGAAGACAAAGAACAGAGGCTCTCTCTGCGCCCACCATGCTCGGCAGCCAAGGAGGCCCCTTCCCTTTGGACCGTTTCGCCTCCTGCAGCAGTTGGTCTCTGAGGCCACTGCCTTGTTGCCCGTGGTGGAACACGTGCTCTCGGGCGGCTTTGCTGGACCTCACTTCTGCTGCTCCTGGGAAGTGCGCTCTCATAGGGTTGCCAGATAAAATACAGGATGCCCAGTTGAGTCTGAATTCAAGGTAAGTAGCAATAACGCTTTGATATCAGTGGGTCCCAGGTGGTGCATGGGCGATACCACCTCTGGGTGCTCATACAGTGGGGCTGGGCTCCCCACTGACCTCACCCAACACTTGGGATCCTGCCTGGGGCTCGGAGCCAGAGCTTGTCTAGATGCACTGTCTACCATGACCAAGTCAGTACCAGGGTGTTTCTGGACTTCAGCATGGTCCTAGTGAAGCTCCATGATGACAACCTGCCTTCTGCCAACCACTCTGCTCACTTTGCAATCTCGAATCCGTTTTGTGGATCCAGTTTCAAGCCACACGACTGGGCCTGAGGGAGAGAGTGGAGTGATGGTCTCAAGATGGACACACAACAGACCTGAGACTCAGTTCCATCTTGTGAAGGCCTGTTCTAGAGGGGTTGAGAAATAGAGTTGTCATTGTTGTTTTTAATGCCTGGAATGCATCAGGTTTAATTTAAAGATCAAAAATACAGTTATATTTTACATTCTTAAATCCTGAAGAAAAATGTGCTCTACCCAATTGCTTTCAGCTATGACTGCAAGTGGTGACATTCTGCTGGTGGCATTCAGAGTTCTATCTTTGAATGCCATGGTAATCACTTGCTTCCCTTCAAGTCTGTCGTGTCTGGCATGAAATTTAAGAATTTAAAATTCCAGATCAGCAGGCTCATACCCAACAGACATGGCACATCTAAATATGCAGTTAATGACTACCCATGGGGTCTATTTCAATGTAAAAAGTGATGCAGGTGGTGACTGACAGTAAGACAAAACAAAACAAATTAAAATCTAAACTAGATTAACTAGAAATAAGTACTTTTAACAGAATGGTACTAGTGTTCAAGGTTATAGATCAGAAATTTGATCACCACTGTTCTACTCTTAAATCAACTTTAAGATTTTTTATTTTTTTATTTTTTAGATTCCACATATAAGTGAGATCCTGTAGTATTTGTTCTTCTGTGACTGGCAAGGGGGATGGGGAGGATGGAGAGAGGTTAACAAATGGGTACAAAGTTACAGTTAGGAGGAAGAAGTTCTGGTATCTTATTGCATAGTTGGATGAGGATGATTAACAGTAAGATACTGTAGATTAGAAAATAGCTGAAGAGAGACTTGAATGTTCTCACCACCAAGAAATGACAAATGTGGGCCAGGCGTGGTGGCTCATGCCTGTAATCCCAGCACTTTGGGAGTCCAAGGCGGGCAGATCACGAGGTCAAGAGTTTGAGACCATCTTGGCCAACATGGTGAAACCCCGTCTCTACTAAAAACACAAAAATTAGCTGGGCATGGTGGCATGTGCCTGTAATCCCAGCTACTCAGGAGACTCAGACAGGAGAATCATGTGAACCAGGGAGTCAGAGGTTGCAGTGAGCCGAGATTGCGCCACTGCACTCTAGCCTGGCAACAGAGCAACACTGTCTCAAAAAAAGAAAGACAGACAGAAAGGAAGGAAGGAAGGAAGGAAGGAAGGAAGGAAGGAAGGAAGGAAGGAAGGAAGGAAGGAAAAGAAAAAAGAAATGACAAATGATGACAAATGCATGAAGTGATGGACATGCTAAATACTCTGATTTAATCCTTATACAACATATATATGTATTGGAACATCAAATTAGAGCCCATAAATATGCACAATAACAATGTGTCAATTAATCAATTAATTAAAAAATAAATTTGAGATTCCCCTACTTATGATGTGCACAAGTTGGATAAATTCAGCTCTCTCTGGCTTGCTCAGGGAAGATGCCCAAACCAGATCAAGAATCTTCAGGCAGTCCTCAGCTCCAAGGATGCGAAGCATCGGGCAAGCTCTGGGAGGAGTTCTGCTGCCTTGTTTTGCACCACTCCCAGTAAGCACATGGCACAGAGTAGATGCTCAATTAGTGTTTGTTGAATTAATCCATTGACTTAAATTTAAAAGTAGATTATACACAAACACACACACACACACACACCATCTTCCCCCCAGTGTTGATTACAAAATCAACTCTAACAAATAGGTGAATTTGGCGTCTCTCCTTTCTGCAACTTTCTTCTATCCATTGACTTCATGCATATTGAGTAAAATATAATAATATGCCTCTAATGTAGACATGGCCAGAAATCCATTCTGGAAAACTGCTGGTACTTTCAACATTTTGCACAATCATTATGAGCCTGAGAATCAGGGTACACCTGCATTCTAATGGTGTTCCAACCCCTACTCACAGCTAAATGTACAAATATTAAGTCATTCTCTAATTCAGAAAGAGCAAAGTCTCATATTTAGCAGGTCTATTTCTGATACTGCACACACAGAGTAGTTTCAGGTATAGCCAGTGATTAAATAGAATCTGGGAAGTAATTTAGCAATGCTGCAGGAAAGTGGCAGATGAAAAATAATGTGAGCAAGAGCAAAATAACACATCTAGAAAAAGAAAAAGAAGCTTAAGCTATTTTTGTGAGAGTCTGAGCTTTATGAACTTTCAGCTAGGATCCAAGAAATGGACCTATCATTCACTATAAACCATTCACTGAAGACATTATTTAAATGTGTTGCTGCTGCTACCAGAAAGGTCATCCAAATGTTCTAATTCAATAGGAAGGACTGGAAACAATCCAGAAAGGATTACTTCCCTATGCGCAAAATCATGGCATGTCTTACATCCCAGTTGTGCCGTTGCCTGAAGTTCTAGTTGCTGAAGAATAAGAATGTTCTAGCAGGAGCAGAATCAGCTCGAACAAAGGAAGTTGAAATAATTTTTTTGATGGAGACACTTGTTAGAGGAGAGAAACAATTTCTTTCACATTGTGTGATCAATAATAATAAGAGGTTGGCCAGGTGCAGTGGCTCACACTTGCAATCTCAACCTATTGGGAGGTTGGGGTGGGAGGATAACTTGAGGTCAGAAGTTTGACAACAGCCTGGGTAACGTAGTAAGACTTCTTCTCTATACAAAGAAATAAATAGAAACAAAAAACAAAATTAGCCAGGCTGCTGGCATGTACCTGTGGTCTTAGCTACTCAGGGGGCTGAGGCAGAAGGATTGCTTGAGCCAAGGAATTGGAGGCTGCAGTGAGCTATGATCATGCCACTGCATTCCACCCTGGGCAACTGAGAGAGATGCTGTCTTTAAAAAAACAAAAAGAAAGAAAGAAAAAAAAGAAGAAATAAAACTGAAATTTAGAAAAGTGAAAATCGGACCTCAACCATGCCTTTGGAGTTCCATGTACATGTTTAGGAGAGACGAATAATAGTATTGACTTATAAAACAAAATAAAAATTATCTTATTAGCTTAAGTAGTGGTAAAGTTGGAAAATCTAAAGTTCTAAAAGACTTGAGAGAAATACACCTCTTATGATTTGAGTTTATTGAAAACAAATACTGTTTGGAAAGATATTTTGAATGAAACAACATTCCTGCAAAATGCTTCGCCCCAGAGACAACGAGCAAATCCAGTGCCCAGACACTGGTTCCTTATACCATATGCTTCAATAAACGGAATCAGGGTGCCATGAAGAAATGGCTGATTCTAGGGTTGGAGCAAGGAATATACAACATGAGCCTAGAGCATCTTATAGTATCAGAAAGAGTTCTCAAAAATCAAATGATGGGTTTGTGGAGGGGACACAAGAGCCAATTGAAAGAGCTCCCAATGGCCAAAGCTGGAACAATTTGAGCAATAAAATAAGTAACACTGTACTGGATTATAACCTGGAGCATAAAATAAATATCCATGAGTTCATACTGGTATAAATACATCACGGCATACACAGATAAGCAGGGAAGAACAGGCATTCCATGTAAAAGAATTCCAAATAATTTTATGTAGATATGCTTTCCTCGAAGAGGTGAAGCATAGCTCCACAGTCTTAAGTGTGGGCTTCTTTCCAGAGTGATTTCCAAAATAATTTCCTTCCAAAGAGTACAGTGTAGGAAGAGGGAAAACAGAGTAATTTTACAGTGGAGAAATCTGATGACTACTGCTTCCGCCAGGTGATCAAGGTGAGCATCAGCAGTGATGTTGACTGTATGTATCTCTGATAGGATATAATTAACATGGCACTTTCCCTCCCTGTTCTTCTTCCCAAGCACCCATGAACTCAATGGGGAAAATATCAAACAAACTCAAACTAAGGAAAATTCTACAAAATATCTAGCCATTACACCTCAAAACAGTCAAGTCCATCAAAAGCAAAACACTATCTGAGAATCTGTAGCCAACAGGAGCCTGAGAAGACATGACGACTAAATGCAATGTAGGATCCTAGATGGAATCCTGGAACAGAAAAAGATGTCAGGGAGAAACTCAAGAAATCTGAATAATGTATGGACTTTAATTAATTACAAAATGATTTATAGTGCCATGATAAGACCCAAATTTCTGGAATGGGCATTATTCAAATTACTTTTAAAATGAGAGAAAACATGGCCGGGCACAGTGGCTCACGCCCTGTCATCCCAGCACTTTGGGAGGTTGATGCGGGTGGATCACCTGAGGTCAGGAGTTCGAGACCAGCCTGGCCAATATGGTGAAACTCTTTCTCTACTAAAAATAAAAAAATTAGGGGGGGCATGGCGGCGGGCGCCTGTCATCCCGGCTACTACGGAGGCTGAGGAAGGAGAATCACTTGAACCCGAGAGGCAGAGGTTGCCGTGAGCCGAGAGTGCACCATTGTACTCAAGCCTGGGCAACAAGAGTGAAACTCCATCTCAAAAAATAAAATAAATAAAATAAAATAAAATGAGAGAAAATATGAAAATAAATATAGAAGAAGAGCCAGGCTGAGGCAGGGGGAGCCCACAATCAACTGATGCACTGGAAAATGCAGAGCCTCTGTGTCCTGAAATTCCTTTTGGAGGTAAAATTAGAGAAATTGTTTGCTCTCAACATAGCAAATGAATCAGCATTTTGGACATACAGTATCAAGCAACCAGAAAAATTTTTTAATTTTTTTAGCTAGTAATCACATTTTATAAGAAGGCGAAGCATAGGTAGACATGAGCCCAGGGTAAATGCTGTGTTTATTAGCATAGCTTTATGTTAAACTATGCTTCTCAATGAGTAACTCTGAAGTCAGAGAGGCTGTGCCCTTCCCTGGCCATTAGAGAGCTTGGTTTTGTGAAAGTGCCTGTAGCCATGGTTCCCAGACCTCTCTCATTCACACTGCAGAGCTGAAGAGGATATTTTTTGAATGGATAAAATAAGAGCTGCTTCCTCTATTCTAAGGAGCAACAGCGAGTCCCCCAACACAATACTTTGTTCACTTATTGCAGTCAGTCGAGAGCTTGCACTGAGTGTCTACTCTGTGCCTGGCACTGTGTTTATACCTTGGTACATAAAGATGCATAAAGTGGGGAAGGACTCTGGGAAAATGGTGGAGCAGGAAGAACCCGACTCTGTCTCTCACTGAGACAACTGCACTGACAGGATGTTTCTTATGTAACTATTTCGGAACTCTGGAGTCTACTGAAGACTCTCACCTTCCACGTAAATGTGTTTAATTCTGGCCAATTTCAGCTTTTAGCACAGTAGCTACCCAAGCCCCCCACCATCCCCGTGGCAGCCGGCTGTACCTGTGTTCCTGGAACAAGGACACGTAGTGGTAGGAGCCAGGGTGAGCAAACAGTACCCTGTCCTCTAAATATCAGTAATCTCCACTCTGGTTGCTGATTGCTGCCTCTCATCACAGAGGTGCAAAGAGGTGTGTGACTGCGATTGCTGCACCTCCTCCAATCCATGCAAGCTCCTCCTCTTTCACAGCCATTGTTGCAGTCCCCTCCTCCTATGGCCAAAGTGACTGCCAAGAGAATTAAAGGGATGGCATACTTTCCCCTCCCCTTTAAAGGACCAGAACCCTGCCCCCACCCTGCCTTTTTGGGAGCCAGACATTAAACGCTACGTAACTCGAAAGCAATTGCATATATGGGGAAAGTAAGAAAGTGGCCACACATGCCCAAAGAAAGGCACAGGTTCAGAAAAGGTCTAAGAAAACCTTAAGTTTACACCTCAGGCTGTTCTTTGGCACAAAGACAGACTAAAATGATCAAAAACAGTTTGAGGCTGTTTTAGAAAACACCTGACCAACATGGTGAAACCCCAACACTACTAAATACTAAAAATCAGCTGGGCGGGTGATGCAAGCCTGTAATCCCAGTTCTTTGGGAGGCCAAGGCGTGCGGATCACGAGGTCAGGAGATTGAGACCATCCTGGCTAACATGATGAAACCCCGTCTCTACTAGAAATATAAAAAAAATTAGCTGGGCGTGGTGGTGGGCAACTGTAGTCCCAGCTACTTAGGAGGCTGAGGCAGGAGAATGGCCTGAACCCCGGAGGCAGAGCTTGCAGTGAGCCAAGATTGCGCCACTGCACTACAGCCTGGGTGACAGAGCGAGACTCCATCTCAAAAAAAAAAAAAAAAAAAAAAAATTATGTGCCACCAGACACAGTGGCTCATGCCTATAATCCCAGCACTTTGGGAGTCTGAGGTGGGGGTATCACCTGAGGTCAGGAGTCTGAGACCAACCTGGCCAACATGGTGAAATCCCCTCTCCACTAAAGATACAAAAAATTAGCCAGGCATGGCTAATTTAATGTAATCCCAGCTACTCAGGAGGCTGAGGCAGGAGAATCACTTGAACCTGGGGGGCGGAGGTTGCAGTGAGCTGAGATTGTACCAGTGCACTCCAGCCTGGGCAACAAAGACTCTGTCTCAAAAGAGAAAAAAAAAAGACCTAATGGCAGATGTACTAGATGAAGACTTTAAAACAACTTAAAGATGCTTAAAAAACTAAAGGAAGAAATGTAGAAAGTAAAGAAAATGATGTATGAACAAATAGAAGTGTCAATAAGGAGACAGAAATTCTAAAAAGAAATCCAAAAGAAACACTGGCACTGAAAAGTGCAATAAATGTAGTGAAAAATTTACTAAAAGAATTCAAAGCCAGATTTGAGCAGGCAAAAGAAGGAATTAGTGAATTTGAAGATGGGACATTGGAAATTATTGAGTCTGAGAAGCAGAACAAAAAAGATTGCAAAAAAGTAAACAAATCTTCAGGGAGCTATAGGACACTAGCAAGCGACCAACATATGCATTGTGGGAGTTCCTGAAGGAGAAGAAAGAGAGAAAGAGGAGAGGGAAGCTTGAAGAAATAATGGAACAATAATTTTTCCAAATTTGATGAAAGACGAAAATATAAATATCCAGGAAGCTCAATAAAAACCAAATGAGATGAACTCGAAGGGTCCCACATTGAGAGACATTATAATCAAACTTTCCAAAGCCAAAGTAACAGAAAAATTCTTGAGAGCAGCAAGAAAGAAGTGAGTCATCATATGCTGGGGGTCTTGAATAAAACTATCAGTGGATTTCTCATCAGAAACTTGGAGGCAGTGGGCTGATATATTTGAAGTGCTAAAAGGAAGAAGGAAGAAAAAACCTGTCAACCAAGAATTCTATATCTAGCAAAACTATCATTTAAAAGTAAGGGAGAAATTAAGATGTTCTCAAATAAACAAAAGCTAGCAAAGTTAATTACCACTAAACCTACCCCACAAGAAATGCTCAAGGGAACCATGCAGGATAAAATGAAAGAATACTAGATAGTAATTCAAATATATATGAAGAAATAAAGAATTAAATAAAAGTAAATACATAGGCATTTTAAAATCAAGTATTGTTACAACGGTTTGCAACTCCATATTTTTGTGTTCTACAGGATTTAAGAGACTATGTCTTTTAAAAAATATTGGTGTAAAAGCACATATTATTGTAACTGGTTCAAAACTTAACATTTTATATTCTACATAATTTAAGAAACTAATGCATTTTTTAAATTATCATTTTATGATTTGGGGCACACAATGTATACAGATATAATTTTGAGATATCAACAATTGAAAAGGGTAGGGATAGAAATGTTAAGAAGCTATTAAAGAGATTTTGTATGTTACTGAAGTTAGCTGATAGAAATTCAAATTAGAATGTTATAACTTTAGGATGTGAAATGTAATCCCCATGGTAACCACAAAGAAAATAGCTATAGATTATATACAAAGAGAAATGAGAGATTTAAATGTTCCGCAACAAAAAAAAATAATCAACTGAACACAAAAGAAGACAGTAATACAAGAAATCAGGGGCAAAAAAGCTACTAGGCATAAAGAAAACAATTAGCAAAATGACAAAAGTCCCTCCTTATCAGTAATTAATTTAAATGTAAGTGGATTAAATCCTCTAATCAAAAGAGATTGGCAGAATGGATTTTTTTAAATGATTCAACTATATGCTATCTACAAAAGATGCATTGTAGATCTAAAGGCACAAATAGATTGAAATGGAAAGGATGCAAAAAGATATTCTATTCAAATAGTAACCAAGGAAGAGTAGAAGTGGCTATATTAATATCAGGCAAAATAGATTTTCAATTAAAAAGGATGACAAAAGATTATATATTAATAGAAAGGAACACTATACATTAATAAAAGTTTTAATATTACAAAAATATATAAAAATTACAAACATTAACACACCTAATAAAAGGCTATAAAAAATATGAAGCAAAAAACTGACAGAATTGAAGGGAGAAATTGTTCCATAATGATTGGAGTGGGCCGGGTGCGGTGGCTCACGCCTGTAATCCCAGCACTTTGGGAGACCGAGGTTGGTGGATCACAAGGTCAGGAGATTGCGATCATCCTGGCCAACATGGTGAAACCCCATCTCCAGTAAAAATACAAAAATTAGCTGGGTGTGGTGGTGCATGCCTGTAATCCCAGCTACTCGGGAGGCTGAGGTAAGAGAATTGCTTGAACCCAGGAGGTGGAGTTGCAGTGAGCTGAAATCATGCCACTGCACTCCAGCCTGGCAACAGAGGGAGACTTTGTCTCAAAAAATAATAATAATAATAGTAGGAGACTGCAATACCCCACTGTCAACAATGGCTGGAATAATCAGACAGACAACAAGCGAGGAAATAGAGGACCTAAACAACACAATAAACAAACTAGATCTAACAGACATGTAAAGAGCACTCTACCCAGCAACAATAGCATACACAATTATTATTATTATTATTTTTGAGGCAGAGTCTCATTCTGTCACCCAGGCTGGAGTGTAGCAGTGCAATCTTGGCTCACTACAACCTCCACCTCCCAGGTTCAAGTGATTCTCCTGCCTCAGCCTCCCAAGTAGCTGGGATTAAAGGTGCATGCCACCACACCCAGCTTTTTAATTTATTTATTTATTTGTATTTTTAGTAGAGACGGGGTTTCACCGTGTTAGCCAGGATGGTCTCGATCTCCTGACCTTGTGATCCAACTGCCTCGGCCTCCCAAAGTGCTGGGATTACAGGTGTGAGCCACTGCACCTGGCCCGCACACACATTTTTAATTGCACACTAGATATTTTCCAGAATAGGACATGTTTTAGGCCACAAATTAACTCTCAATAGATTTAAGAGGCTTGGTGGCATGTAGAATATCTTCTGTGACCACAGTGGAATGAAGTTAGATCAACAGCAAAAGTAGAATGAGAAGATTTACAAATCTGTGGAAATTACACAACACACTCTTAAACAACCAATGAATCAAAGAAGAAATCACAAGGGAAATTTGAAAATAATTAGAAATGAATAAAAATAAATACACGGCAGGGCACAGTGGCTCATCCCTGTAATCCCAGCACTTTGGGAGGCCAAGGCTCATGGATCACGAGGTCAAGAGATCAAGACCATCCCAGCCAACATGGTGAAACCCCGTCTCTACTAAATATAAAAAATTAGCTGGATGTGGTGGCGTGTGCCTGTAGTCCCAGCTACTCAGGAGGCTGAGGCTGAGGAGAATCGCTTGACCCCGGGAGGCGGAGGCTGCAGTGAGCCAAGATCGTGCCGTTGCACTCCAGCCTGGCCAAAGAGCAAGACACCGTATCAAAAAAAAAAAAAAAAAAAAAAAGAAGAAGGAAGGAAAGAAAAGAAAACACAATGTACCAAAATTTCAGTGAAACAGTGAAAGCAGTGCTAAGGGCAAAATCTATGGCCATAAACACTTACATTCAAAATAAGAAAGATCTCAAATCAACTACCTAACTTTACAACACAAGGAAGTAGAAAAAGAAGAACAAACTAAACCCAAAGCTAACAGACGGAAGACAACAATAAAAATGAGAGCAAAATGAGGTAGATAAATAAAAGAATAGAGAAACAATAGAGTGAAGCAACAGTTGTTTCTTTGATAAGTTCAACAAAATTGACAAACTTTAGCTAGATGGACTAAAACAAAAAAAAAGAATACTCAAATTACTAAAGTCATGAATGAAAGTGAGGACATTACTACTGATTCTACAGAAATAAAAAAATGTTTGTAAGAGAATACTATGTACAGTTGTATGTCAAAAAATTGGGTAAGCTAGATAAAATGGTCAAATTCCTAGAAACAGAAAACCTACCAAGATTAAATCACAATTGAAGAGAAAATCTGAATAGACCTATAGCTGGTAAAAAGATTGATTATTCACCAAAACTCTCCTGACAAAGAAAATCCTCGGACCTGACAGCTTCACTGATTAATTCTATCATTTTTTAATTATTTTATTTTATTTTATTTATTTATTTTTTCTGAGACGGAGTCTCACTCTGTCACCCAGGCTGGAGTGCAGTGGTGTGATCTCCACTCACTGCAAGCTCCGCCTCCCAGGTTCACTCCATTCTCCTGCTTCAGCCTCCCCAGTAACTGGGACTACAGGCGCCCGCCACCACGCCCGGCTAATTATTTGTATTTTTAGTAGAGACAGGGTTTCACTGTGTTAGCCAGGATGGTCTCCATCTCCTGATCTCGTGATCTGCCCGCCTCGGCCTCCCAAAGTGCTGGGATTACAGGCACGAGCCACCGCACCCAGCTGAATTCTATCATAATTTAAAGAACAAAGATCAATCCTTCTCAAATTTTTCTAAACAAATGAAAAGAGGGAATACTTCCTAACTTATTCTATCAGGCCAGATTACCGTGATAACAAAGCCAGACAAAGGCACTACAAAACAAAACCACAGACCAATATCCCTTATGCAGAAAACTCATGACAAAATATGAGCAAACCAAATTCAACAGCACATTAAAAAGTCAATTTACCATTATCAAGTGGGATTTATTACTGGAATTCAAAGATAATTCAACATACCAAAATTGACCAAGAAAGAAAATACACCACATTAAAAGAAGAAAAAAAAAATCATCTCAATCAATGCGGTAAAACCATTTGACAAAATTCAACATCATTTTATGAGAAAAACATTCAGCAAACTAGAAATAGAACAAAACTACCTCAACATAACAAAAGCTACATATGAAAAACCCAGAGTGAACATCATACTCAACAGTGAAAGACTGAAACTTTTCCTCTAAGATTGAGAATAAGGTAATCATGTGTGCTTTCATGATTTCTATTTAACATAGTACTAGAAGTTCTAGCTAGAGCAATTAGGTGGAACAAATAAATAAAATCCAAATTAGAAAAAAAGTTAAAGTGTCTTTGTTCACAGATTATATATTTTTATACACAGAAAACCCTAAGGATTTAAAAAAAACTTGCTAGAACTAATGAATGAATTTGACAAATTATCAGAATACAAAGTCAAAATGCAAAATAAATTATCAGAATACAAAGTCAAAATACAAAATCAGCTGCATTTCTATGTATCTATAATAAACAATCCAAAAGAATATTACGGAAACATTTCCATTTATAACAGCATTAAAAAGAAAATATATACTTAGGAATTAAATTAACCAAGGAAGTCAAAGATTTGTTCAATGAAAACTACAGAACATTATGGAAAAAAATTAAGGAAGACATAGATAAATAGAAACATATTCCATGGTCATGGATAGGAAAACAATATTGTTAAGATGTCAATACTACCCCAAATCATCTATAGATGAAACACAATTTCTATTAAAATGCCAAAGACATTTTTAACAGTCAAATTTTAAAAACCATGTTAAAATTCATATGCAATTTCAAGGGACCCAAAATAGCCAAAACAATTTTGAAAAGGAACAAAGCTGGAGGACTCACACTTTCTGATTTCAAAACTTAACTACAAAGCTACTTAAAACTGTGTGGAATTGGGATAAAAATAGACATATAGGCCAATGGAATAGAACACAAAGCCCAGAAGTAAACCCTCACATGCATGATCAAATGATTTTTGACAAGGGTGCCAAGACTATTCAACGGAGAAAGCGCAGTCTTTGCAACAAATGATACTGGGAATACTGGATGTTCACATGTAAAGGAATGAAGGTGGACCCCTACCTAACACTATGTACAAAAATAAACTCAAAATGGATCAAAGATCTAAATACAAAAACTAAAAGTAAAAACTTAGAAGAAAACATAGGGCAAAAACTTCACTACATTGGAGATGGCAGTGATTTCTTGGATAAGACATCAAGATAAAGAACAGACAACCAAAGAAAAAATAAACAAATGAGACTTCATGAATTTTTTTAATGTGTGCATTCATGTATAATATCAATAGAGTAATCGGAAAACCCACAGAATGGGGGGAGATATTTGCAAAGCATACATCTAGTAAGAAACCAATATTCAGAATGTATAGAGAACTCCTAAAATTCAACCACAAAAAACCAACCAACCAACTCAATTTAAAAATTGACAAAAGATTTGAATAGACATTTCTCCCAAGAAGAGATACAAATGGCCAATAAACACATGAAAAGATGTTCAACATCACTAATAATTAAAGACATGCAAATCAAAACTACAACTAGATACCACCACACACCACTTGGGATGGCTCCTATCAAAAAAACAGAAAATAAATGATGATAAGGATGTGGAGAAATTGTAACCTTTGTGCACTCTTGGTGGGAATGTAGTGATACAGCTACCATGGAAAATAGTATGTCAGTGCACCAAAAATTTGAAAAAGAACTACCATATTATCCAGTAATTCAACTATCATATATACACACAAAAGAATTGAAAGTAGAATCTTAAAGACATTTGTACACTAATATTCATAGTAGTATTATTCACAGTAGCCAAAACACGGAAGCAGCCCAAGGGTTTATGACTGATGAATGGATAGACCATGTGGTACACATGTGTAATGAAATATTATTCAGCCTTAATATGGAAAGAAATTCTGGTACATGCTACAGCATGGATGAAGCTTGAAGACATTTTGCAAAGTGAAATAAGCTAGTCAAAAAAGACAAACATTATATGATTCCACTTATATGAGGTGCCTAAGCAAAATCATAGAGACAAAAAGTAGAATGCACTTTGCCAGGGGATGTGGGAAGGGAGGAAATGAGGAGTTACTGTCCATTGGGTATAGAATGTCAGTTTTACAAGACGAAGAGTAATGGAGATGGATGGTAGTAATGGTTGCACAACATTTTGAATGCATTTAATGCCACTGAACTGGTTAAATACACTTAAAATGGTTAAGAATACATTTTACATTGTGTGTATTTTACCACAATAAACAAAATTGGGGTGAAAAGTTTGTATGGAGGGATGCTCTTGCCCTCAGGCCATCAGGGAAGCAAGCTAGCAAATGAATCCCTCCAAGGCCGTGGTTAAGTGTCCGCAGAAGTGTAGGAGCACAGGGAAGGGTCTCTGAGCAGACTTTAAGGACTGGTGATGTCATTGTGGAGAAGATGATGCCTGAAGACACAGGGAAGGGTAACCAATGTGAGAGCAAAGCTGAGAACTTGCAGTGTGCAGCGGGACCCACCGTTGCCTGAACACAGGGTGTGAAAGAACATCCAGACAGGACAGTAGCCAAACATCCTTTGCTATGCCCAAGAATGGTTTTTCATCATCAAAAAATTTTACCAGAGGAATGGCAATCATTTTTGTACTTTGGATCAATTGAAACTGTGTGAAAAGTGGTCTGGATGATGGAATGATTGAAGATATAAAACCAGATCTAGCTGCCTGATGCAAAAACCAGAAAGGCCTGACCCAAAGGCCTGAAACAGTGGTATGCTGGCAACAGGTTAACACCAGTTCTCAGAAAAAAGAGAAGATTAAAGACCACAAATTGTAGCATTTGCCAATTCTCATAGTGTAAATACTCCCACCTCAGCCAATTTCAACCTGCCAAGGTGACATGCGCTGGCTAGCAAAATTCCGGAAAATGGAATCTTTGAGTCTTGAGAGCTGCAAAGAGACTGAACCTGCCTTGATGCTCTGTGACCTAAAGGAGATGAGGACGGGGAAAAAACCAAGAGAGACGGGTCCCTTGGGAAGAGAGAGAGAGGAGAGGATCTTAAAAGAGAGACAGTGTTGAAAGGCCACAATGCTGCAGAGAAGTAACGAAAGGAATAAACAGGACTTTCAGATTTTGCAATTTAGGATGTCACTTCCCGCCCCTGGTGTGGAGTACTGAGGGCTGAAGTCAGTCTACAAGCAGTTAAGCACTGGCACAGGAAGAAAGAAGCTGTGTGAGCCTTCCAGGAAGAGCTCACAGTCACACCCTGCCGCGCTTATCAAACCTGATTAGAAGAAAAGCCAAGGAGGTAACAGTCTGAAGGTCTACACTGAAAGAAACCCTTCCTTTTCTGCTTGTATAATATTTACAGGTCTTAGAAATATTCCACCTACCTTCATGTTGAGAGGTGAAGCCAGCTGGACTTCCTGTCCAGTGGGGACTTGGGGAACTTTCCTGTCTCACAAGAGGATTGTAAAAGGCACCTATCAGGAACTTTCCTGCCTTACAAGAGATTTGTAAAACCCACCAATCAGTGCACTGTAAAATGCACCAATCGGTGCTCTGTAAAATGTACCAATCGGCGCTCTGTAAAATGCACCCATCAGCAGGATTCTAAAAGTAGCCAATTGTGGAGAGGATGGAAGAAAGGGCGCTCTGACACGACAGGAAGTGAACCTGGGAGAGGGTGAACAAGGGAATAAAAGCTGGCCACCCCAGCCCGCGGCCAACCCGCTCCGGCCGCTTTCGGCGCCCTGGAAGCTTCCTTCCTGCACTCTTCACGATGAACCTTGTCACGGCTCACTCTGAGAGCTGTTACACTCACCGCAGCTTCATTCTTGAAGTCAGTGAGACCACGATCCCGCCGGCAGGAACTAACTCCGGACGTAATGTGATGCATGACGAGGTAAATTAAAAACAAAAAAAAAGTAAAACCAAAAGCCTTTAGCTCAGGAGTCGTGCAGCCTTGACCAGCAGTTCTTTCCTTAAGGTGTCATGACCTCAGACAAGTTCCTTGCCTCCGCTGGATGGGCGGGGAGAAACCGCCTGAGAAGTGCAGGAAGCGGCCTAGGGGGTCAGAGTTGCTCCCCTGCGTGTGCATGGCCTCACGTGTGTGGACGGGTGGGCTTCACCCCACCTGGGGACAGAGAGAACCAGAGCATGAAGAGGGTGAGGGATTCCTCCAAGACACACGTAAAAAGCAAAAAAGGCTCCGAGGCGGGTGGATTGTCTGAGCTCAGGAGTTCCAGACCAGACTGACCAATATGGTGAAACCTTGTCTCTACTCAAAATACAAAAATTAGCGGGGTGTGGTGGTGCCTGCTTGTAATCCCGGCACTTTGGGAGGTCGAGGTGTGTGGATCATCTGAGGTCAGGAGTCCGAGATCAGCCTGACCAACGTGATGAAACTCCCTCTCTAGTACAAATACAAAAAACAGCTGGGCCTGGCTGCGCATGCCTGTAGTCCCAGCTGCTCAGGATGCTGAGACAGGAGAATCGATTGAACCTGGGAGGCGAAGGTTGCAGAGGTGAGCTCGTGCCACTGTACTCCCACCTGGGTGACAGAGAGATTCCATCCCCCGCCCCCGCTCAAAAAAAATCAGAAGGCAGCGCAGAGGCTTCATTCCAAGATTTTTGGCCCATGCCCAGGGTGTCTCCACTTTACTGTCATCGAAACAATAAAAATCGAATGAGACAAAAGGATAGCGATCTGGAGGAAAATGCTTTAAAGTTTTACAAAGCAGTGTTACATTATTTGGTACCCAGTTTTTTCAAGATGAATAACCTAATGCTAAAAGAGTTAAAACCACAACTTGCTCAGATCTGAATGGTTGTGTTCCCTCAAAATTCCTGTGTTGAAACCTGACCCCCAAGGTAATGGAATCAGGAGGTGGGGCCTTGGGGAGGTGCTTAGGTCCTGAGGGTGGAGCCCTCGTGAATGGAAATAGTGTCCTTACAAGGAGGCGTCAGAGAGCTCCCTCACTCTGAGGACACAGTGAAGCTGCTGTGTTATGAACCAAGCAGTGGGCCCTCGCCAGGCACCAAATCTTCCCACACCTCAAACTTAGACTTCCCAGCTTTCAGAACTGTGAGAAATAAATTTCTGCTGTTTGTAGGCCTCCCGGTTTATGGCATTTTGTTACACTAGCTGGAACAGACGGAGACATTCCAGGCAGTACTGCAAGTGAGCGATGGGAAACAATGTTATACACATTACCAGGGGAGAGGACTGAACTAGTTCATTTCCACTGGTCTCTCTTCAACCCAGCAACACTCTTGATTTTATGGGAGGAAAAGTATAGCCACATAAAAATCGACAGATGGGCTTTGATTTTAGCAGCAGGAAGGTGGGTCTCCTGTTTTCACTTTTCTTTCACTCAGATTTATTTTCACATCTGAGAGCCATTTAATTTGACTACAGTTAAGCTACTTTCAAATTGCAGATATGAGCAGGGTCTCACTTAGTTTCAACTAAATAGGAGACCCGATTACAAGCAGCATTGTGGGCATCTGGTCCTGTGGCTGGTTTTCTTCAGCAAATGCAGAAAAACCATAGCAACCATCAGCACACAGTGAAACAGCATCACCAAGTAGCCCGGTCAGTCGGTGGAAAGACTCCGTGTGGCGGTCAGGGCCCTGGAAGGATGCAGGAGGGAGCAGCCAGGGCCCTCCAGGCTTTGTGAGGTGGCGCAATGTATTAGCTTTCCATGGCTGCATAACAAATGCCACCAAATTAGCAACTGAAAACAACAGCCAGTCACCATCTCCCAGTTTGCAAGTCAGAAGCTCAAGCAGGCTCATCTGGGTTCTGGGCTCTGGATCTCACACACCTCAATCGAGGCATCCCCGGGACTGGGCTCTGATCTGGAAGCTCTGAGCAGAATCTGCTTCTGAGCTCATTCAAGTCGGTGGCAGAATTTCATTCCTTGAGGTTGCAGAACAGAGACCTGTGCTTCCTTGTGGGCTGCCAGCCAGGGGCTGCTCTCAGCTTCTAGAGGCCACCCTCATTCCTTGCTATGTCCCACCCTCTCCTCAACCCCCTCACCAAATCCTCAAGCCAGCAGTGGTGGCGAATCCCTCCCATACTTGGATTCTTGCTTCCTTTTCTGCTACCAGCTGGAGAAAACTTTCTATTTGCAAAGGGCTTACCGGATTGGTTGGGGCCCACCCACGTATATCCCACATCACATTGTACGTTCAGCTGACTTGGGATAATGATTACATCCAGGAGATCCTTCATGGCAGCCCCAAATTAGTGTCTGATTGAATAACCAGGGATGGAATCCTAAGGGTCATCTTTAGAATTACACTGATTAGAGTTCAGACAGC
Source organism: Rhinopithecus bieti (assembly GCF_001698545.2). NCBI lineage: Eukaryota > Metazoa > Chordata > Mammalia > Primates > Cercopithecidae > Rhinopithecus > Rhinopithecus bieti. The sequence goes on along the minus strand of NW_016807505.1, from coordinate 1,634,891 downwards.
CCCGGGAGACTATGATGAACACAAAAGGGTGTAAGACTGAGAGCTACAATTTACACACTGATCATTTCCCTTCCAGGAAACCAAGGAAGCCATCCTGGAGGGGGAGACGAATGTGGGCCTGAAAGAACCAGGAGACTTGAGATACAGGTGAGGAACGGGGCAGGTGTATGTAAGAGGAGAAAAAGGAGGTATCGAGGCCAGGGAACACTGTACATGCTGGCTGGTGGACAAGAACAGTTACCATAGGCCTCGGAGGGAGCAGACTCACCCTAGAGTCAAGCCAACTGCGGGAAGAGGTGACCAGGTGAGTACCAGTTAAGTAATAATAAGCAGTACTTCCTCTACTACTTGCCATGTGAAAGGCCCACGCACCCTTGCTCCTCACACTGAGCTTCTAATTAACAAAACGAGGCCGGGAGCTTCCAGATCTCACCTTGATAGGTGAATTTTGTGATACTGTTATAGTGTTAAAATGCATTATCCTGGCCGGGCATGGTGGCTCGCACCTGTAATCCCAACACTTTGGGAGGCCGAGGTGGGTGGATCACGAAGTCAGGAGTTCAAGACCATCCTGGCCAAGATGGTGAAACCCTGTCTGTACTAAAAATAGAAAAGAATTAGCCGGGCGTGGTGGTGGGCGCCTGTAATCCCAGCTACTCCGGAGGCCAAGGCAGAGAATGGCTTGAACCCAGGAGGCGGAGGTCGTAGTGAGCCGAGATTGCACCACTGCACTCCAGCCTGGGCCACAGAGGGAGACTGTCTCCCAAAAAAAAAAAAAAAAAAAAATGCGTTATCCTTGTGTTAGTCTGCTCAGCTGCCATAAGAAAGGAACACAGACCAGGGGGTTAGATGTGTATTCTCTCGGGGTTCTGCAGGCCGGAAGGCTGAGATCGAGGGTGGTTCCTTCTGAGGCTGTGAGGGACAAGCTGCCTCAGGGCTCTGCCCCGGCTTCTGGAGTTTGCTGGTCTTAGGCGTTCCTTGGCTTGTAGAGGCGTCACCCCCATCTCTGCTGTCATCTTCACGTGACATTCTCCCTGTGTGTGTGTCTGTCCCCAAATCTTTCCCCCCCCTTTTTTTTTTTGAGACGGAGTCTTGTTCTGTCACCAGGCTGGAGTGCAATGGCATGATCTCAGCTTACTGCAAGCTCCGCCTCCCGGGTTCAAGCAATTCTCCTGCCTCAGCCTCCCAAGTAGCTGGGACTACAGGAGCCGTCACCACCAAGCCCAGCTAGTTTTGGTATTTTTAGAAGAGATGGGGTTTCACCATCTTGGCCTGGATGGTCTCTAACTCCCGACCTCATGATCCACCTGCCTTGGCCTCCGAAAGTGCTGGGATTACAGGCGTGAGCCACCGCGCCCGGCCAAATCTTTCCTTTTTGTAAGGACATCAGTCACACTGTATTAGGGGCCACCCTGCCCCAGTATGACCTCATCTTAACAAGTTACGTTTGTGATGGCCCTGTTTCCAAATAAGGCCACATTCTGAGGCCCTGGGGTTTAAGACTTCAATGTACGACTTCATGGAGGACACAGTTACCCCCATAACAGTCTTCTGTGCTCCACTCTAGAGACAGCACTCATCTTTTGAGGGTAAGGATCAGGTAACCTATACTTTATTTCTATACAGAACGTGAGGCAAATTCTACTTCGAGTTTGACCTCTTTCTTCTCAAAGTATGGTCCTCAGACAAGCAGCATCAGATCACCTAGCAGCTTGTTGGGAATGCAGTCTCGCCCCACACCAGGCCCACAGAGTCAGAATCCTCATTTTAACAAAATCCCCAGAAAACTTTTTTTGGTGCATAAAAATTTGAAAGGCAGTATTGAATACACTTTGTCAGAAATGACTGGAAAATTCTTCAGGGCAAAACCATAATGTCAACCTCACACCACCATTTAAAGAAATTAAAAATAAGTTTTTGAACTAGTACAGCCACTCTAGAGAACAGTATGGAGGTTCCTCAAAAGACTACAAATAGAACTACCATATGATCCACCAATCCCACTGCTGGGCATTTATCCAGCAGAAAGGAAATCAGAATATCAAAGATACATCTGCACCCCATGTTTTTATCTCAGCACTGTTCACCACAGCCAAGGTATGTAATCAACCCAGGTGTCCAACCCCGGATAAACAGGGAAAGAAAATGGGACATATGCATTATGAAATACTATTCAGCCATAAAAAAGAATAAAATCCTGTCATTTGCAGCAATGTGGATAGGACTAGAGAACATTATGTTAAGCGAAATAAGCCAGGAACAGAAAGTAAAACAGCATGTTCTCACTCATCTGTGGAAGCTAAAAAAAAGTTGATCTCATAGAAGGAAAAAGTAGAACAGAAGATGCTAGAGGCTGGGAAGGAGAGGGAAAAAGGAGAAGAAAAGATTTGTTAAAGGATGCCCATTTACAGCTAGGTGGAAGGAACCAGTTCTAGTGTTCTGGTAAATGTTTGAGATAATGGAAGTGCTGATTATCCTGATCTGATCACCATACGTTCTATGTATGGAAACATCACCATGTACCCCATAAATACATATAATTATTATGTGTCAGATTTTTTTGTTTTAAATAACTTTTATAAGTAAAAAATGAAAAGAAAAAATACATTTTTGGGAGAGGTGGCTCGAAAACTTCTATATAGTATACTTCTGTTAAAGAGATAGGTGGGACTCTGAAATAAACTAAAATGGTTGGTTTTTTGTTTTTTTTATTTAAGATACAACCAATTGAAGATGGAAGAGTTTTTGTTTCGTTTTGGTTTTTGAGACGGAGTTTCCCTCTTGTTGCCCAGGCTGGAGTGCAGTAGCATGATCTCGGCTCACTGCAACCTCCACCTCCTGGGTTTAAGCAATTCTCTTACCTCAGCCTCCTGAGTAGCTGGGATGACAGGCATGTGCCACCACCATGCCTGGCTAATTTTGTATTTTTAGTAGAGACGGGGTTTCTCCATGTTGGTCAGGCTGGTCTCGAACTGCCGACCTCAGGTGATCCGCCCACCTCAGCCTCCCGAAGTGCTGGGATTACAGGCATGAGCCACTGTGCCTGGCCCTGAGAAGAGAGTTTTGCATGTTTATTTAAATAGTGTAGATTGGGTGCTAGACAACATTCATTCACTCAACAAATCTTCATGGAGTCCCACAGTGTACCAGGTTCTCCAGTGAGCAGAACATCCATTGGAATCCTGACCAGACTACTTCCTGGGGTTATTAACGTCTTTAAGCCTCAGCCTTCTTTTCTGTGAAATGGCTGCAGTAATTGAGCTGCCCTCAGAGGTTTCAGGGATTCAACAAGGTCATTGCGGGGGCTTATCATAGTGCCTGGTGCAGGTTGAGTGCCAAATAAATGCTGTCCTGAAGCTGTTCCTGCAGGTTGCTGTTTGAGTCCCTCTTTCACAACTGAGGGGTGGGGTGGGGGGCGGGGAATAAGTGACATGCACACAGAATTGGACGTCAGGTGGGATCTGTCCAGGGAAGGTGGGCTCTTAAGTCAATGTGAGCATCTGGGCAAGTCCCTGACTTTACTGCACAATCCCAGGGAATGGCAGCCCTGCCCTAGGTCACCAGTGAGGAGCTCAGTGCCAGACATCCTGCCAACCTACAATCTTATGCTGAAGCCTGCAGCTGGCTGGGCTCCACCCCTCCTTCCTGGCCTTGCCATGGGAAGTTGGAGTTAGGGAGGTGATTTAAGGAGATAGTGGCATTTTGCACTTTTTCTTTTCCTCCCCTCTTTTGTTTTTGATGATTGGTCTCTTTCATTTAATTTTGAGTCCAAATTGTGGTTTTAAATTAGTCTGTTTCTTTGCATAAGAGATGTTTGTGAGAAGGAAAAGACCAGCCGAGGCCAGGCAATCTGCCCTCCTGGCTAGCCAGCCAGCTGGACACACGGCCATCTTACTTACCTGAGGACCTACAGATGATGGAAGCTAACTCCTAACTTCCAGGGCTTTTTGTGGATTCTTAGAAGATCCCAATCCCTGGAGATTCCTTTCGCTGTAATTCACGGTTGTGTTTCCCAGGTATTCCCATGGTGAACCTTCCCAGCAGTTCCCAGAGCTGCTCTTTCTCCCACCTCAGGTCCAAGAGACATGACAGCATCATCAGCATCCTGCCTGTCCCCAGTAACTTGAGGGTAGAGCTGGGTCAGGTGCCACTCACCTCCTGCCTCTGCCACCACAGCTTTTAGCCATTCTTGCTGCCTTTAGGATTCTCAGGCAGAGATGTCTCCAGCTCCAGCCTTCCAGAGAGGACTTGGAAGGCCTCTCCCTAGCTCTAAAACAGGAGGTACAGAGGCACAGACACCGTCCAGATGAGTGCATGGGAAGAGGTGGGATGGAGCCACCACACAACCTCAGTCTCACTCCAAGGTCAGCCCTCTAGTCCTCTTGGTTGGCTTCTCTCTCCCTCCCTTCCTTTCTTATTCTCCTGTGTTTTGTTCTCCAAGTGATGAGAGTAGAAAATGTGTAAGGAGAATTTTCTTTTGTAACTTCTGCATGAAATGATCTGTCACCTCCCTTTGCAATCACACCTTGACTGTATTTGGTACGTGGAGGAAACTTCCATTTGAGGTCCCTATTCCAAGCATTTTTGTGTCAGCAAACCCAACTAAGACAACTTTGAACACAGGGAAGGCAGACACTGAGCCACACAGAAGGAAACTGAGATTGCAGGTTAGCCTGCAGTGGACAGCGTCCAAAGGGCTACAGCAAACTAACACACTAGGACCCGAGTGGGAGAACACAGCTCCCAGTGGCAGGCAGGACTCTGCGAGTCCAGGAACCAGGGAGGCAGGGCATCAGGCCCCACCTGCAAGATCAAGTTAAAGGGAGGACATGCACCTCAACAGGTGAGGAGGAAGACCCCAATCATGGTGACATGGAACTGCCAGGGCCGTGTTAAAGGCTGTGGCTGGAAGACACGCACCTCGGGAGACCCACCCACACCTCCCATTCCAGGCCCGGGGTGCGTGCAGCCCATCCTAAACTTTCTGCAGCCGCTTGAGTTGGCTTTGGGCAGCAGTTCTCCATTCTGGCTGAGTCATGGAATCCCCTGGGCAGCTTTTTAAAAATGCTACCACTTCCCGTTCCCCACACCTAAGAATTCTTATTTTATTGGTTTGTGTCTTAATCAGTTCCAGCTGTTATCGCAAGAGATCTGAGACTGGGGAACTTAGAAACAGTAGAAATTTATTTCTCACAGTTCGGGAGGCTGCGAAGTCTAGGATTTAAGGCAGCTGCAGATTCAATTTTCTGGTGAGGACCCACTTTCTGGTTCATAGACGGCACCTTCCTTCCATCATCTTGCACAGTGGAAAGGGCGAGAGAACTCTCGGGGTGCTCCTTTGTAAGGACACTAATCCAATTCCTGAGGGCTTAATTTATGAGATGATGTAGTCATCTCCCAAAGGCACCACCTCCTAATGCAGGCTGAGTATCCCTTATCTGAAATGGTTGGGACCAGAAGTGTTTTGAATTTCAGATTTCTGAATAATTGCATTGTGTATACTTCCTGGTCGAGCAGCCCACATTCGAAAATCCAAAAGTCTCCAATGACTTCCAGTTCCATCCGTGTTGCTGTACATGACAGAGTTTCATTTTGTTTTAATGGCTGAGGGCTTTTTCATTGTGTATGTGTATCACATTTTAAAAAATTCCTTCCTCTGTTGATTGACACTTCGGTCGCTTCCACATCTTGGCTGTTGGGAATGGAACATTCCTTTCCAGTGGAACCATGGAAGTGCGGAGATCTTTTTGATGTATTGATTCATTTTCCTTTGGATATACATCCCGCCGTGGGAGTGCTGGATCCTACGGTATTCCAGTGAGCGTTTCTTATGAGTTTCATGTCAGTGCACATAAAGTTTCAGACTGCAGAGCGTTTTAAATTTCAGATTTTCAAATTTGGGATGCTCAACCTCTGCCATCACGTTGGGGATTCAATTTCAACATGAGAATTTGGAGAGGACACAAGCATTCAGACCCCAGCACTCTGGGTGCAGGTTTTGTTTCTGTCTCTAAGGCACCCGGGGTGACTGCGAGCCTGCCGCAGGTGAAAGTGCTGATTAGGGGAACCTGAGCCAGGACCTGTCTCTCAGTGGGAAGAACTGTGGCAGTCAGGGGCTGACAAGAGTCCAGGAATCTGGGCTTGGGTCCCTTTAAAGAAAGCCTGCAGGGCCAGGTGGAGGGTTCTGCACTATAATTTACATGCTGCACCGGGATCATGCTGACAAATTTGGGGTAAGAAAATTACATGATTGGAACTGTGTTTTAGGGAGATGAATTTGGCTGTTTTGTGCAGGATGGGTTGGCTGGAAATCAGAGACCAGTGGGGAAGCTATTGTGGAAGGAGATGTGTAATGAAGGCATCAAATGCAAGGTTAGTGCCGGGGGGAAATTCCAGATCCTAAAAATCCTTCAGCTCTGAAGTGCAGGTGCTGCAGCCTGAGTTTCAGCGTGCAGGAGGCATCGGGCTTGTAATTAGTCTGCACCGGCTCCCTGGTTGCCTGAGATCAGGGTGGCTGCTGGCTAATTAGTGCTTCCTGGAGGACGAAAGCAGCTGGTATTTTCCTTTCTAATTCCAGTAATGACGTCCTATTTTAACATCATAAAAGGATTCTCTGGTAGGGAAATGGGGCTGATGGGATGGAAAGCAGAGGTGACCCAGGGGCCCCCACCAGTTGTTCAGGGAGTGTGCAGGGCCAGCAGAAGCCCTGTAGGAAGCAGGGACCCCTTCCCCCATCCCTGGCTGCTGCAGCGCCTGCATCTCAGGCTACATTTCCGTGGCTGGAAGCCCGTGGGGAACATCGGAATTGGCCCTCTTACCTTTGCTCTTTGGAATCCTAAGTATTGCCATTTATCTGTAAGAAGCATAGACACACATGTGCCTAGCCGCTGGGCCAGGACACATTGTGTGGTTCCTTTATATAATGTTCTTGAAATGACACAATTTTAGAAACGGTGAACAGATTAGTGACTGTCAGGCATAAGGACAGGATAGAAGGGGCAGTGGTGGGAGGGAGGCAGGGTGGCAATGAAAGGGCAGCAGGAGGAATCCCTGTGGGGATGGAAATGTCTACATCTTGAGTGTGGTGTGGTGGTGGAGTTGGGAACTTATGCATGTGATAAAATGTGTAGAAATAAATACACATACACACAGCTATCTGAGTGAGATTGGTGGGTTGTAGTAATGTCGATATTCTGACTGTGACATATACCATACCTTTGCAAGTGTTACCGTTTGGGGAAACTGGATGGGGGCACAGAGGATCTCCCTGTGAATTGTAGATTCACAACTGCATATGAATCTACAATTATCCCAGTAAAATGTTTCCATTTGAAAATGCATCAGAAGTGTGGGAAGGAGCATCAGGAGAGCACCATAGGCAGGATAATCGGTCAGTGCAAAGGCCCTGAGGGGAGAGAAGAATGATGTGTCTGTTGTGAGAACTGTGTCTTTAATCCTAAAGGAGATAGGAAGCTATTGGTGGGTGTGGCAGAAATATTTAATGCTGACCAAATGTACTCACCTATATTTCCAGCCCCCTTGAGTGGTCAGGCCCCAGAGATCAGCTGTGGCCAGTAGACAGGATGCAACACAGCAGGGCAGAGGATGTGTGAGTTCCCTGTGCTCCCTCTTCCACTGACATTGCCCCATGAAAGACAAGGCTTCAGGAGAAAAGCAGCCTGCATCTTTGAGTTGCCGCTGGATGGGAGCTTTGCTGGAGTCCCGGAGGGCTACGTGTGAGTGGCAAGTTAAATTTCTTGTGTTAATGCCCTGAGATCTCAGGGTTTGCCCGTTAGTTCAGCATACCTGACTTAACCTGACTACTTACTATGGGAGGTTTTGAGAAGAGAAGTTAAACTTACCTGATTTCCATTTCAGCAGGATCTCCTGGGCTCCCATGTTGAAAGTAGGCTGAGTGAGGAAGCAGAGTCCAGATGGGAAGCTGTTGCAATAGCCCAGATGAGATGATAAAGCTGGTACCGTTACAGTAGGATTGGAGCTGCTGCCTTCTGAACATATTTTGAAGGCATATTTGACAGTATTTTCTGATGGATTAGATGTGTGAGCATAAAAGATGAGCCAAAAAATCACTCCAAGAATTTTTTCCTGAGCAATAGTAAGAATGAAGTTTCCATTAACTGAATGGAGGAAGACCATAGAAAGTGCTGGTTTTGGGAAGGTGGAAGGATTCAGGAGACACAAGTTCTGTTTTCGAGCTGTTAAGTTTGAAATGCTTATGGGATGTCCAGGTTCTCTGGTCTATGTTGGAATGATTCGGTGGGGTAAGGATGGAAGTTATGCCCTTCAATCACCGATTTGCCAATAATAGACAAATGGATAAAGGAAATATGGTATATGTGCACCATGAAATGCTATTCAGCCATAACAAAGAATAAAACTCTGTTGGCTGGGCCCTGTGGCTCATGCCCGTAATCCTAACACTTTGGGAGGATGAAGCAGGCAGATCACTCAAGCCCAGAAGTTAGAGAACAGCCTGAGCAACATGGTGAAACCCCATCTCTACAAAAAATACCCAAAAAATTGGCTGGACTTGGTGGCACATGTCTCTAGTCCCAGCTACTCAGGAGGCTGAGGTGGGAGGATCGCTTGAACTCAGAAGGCTGAGGTTGTGATGAGCCCTGATTGGACCACTACACTCTAGCCTGGATGACAGAGTGAGACTCCTTCTCAAAAAAATAATAAATAAATCACCTCTGTCATTTGCAACAACATGGATAGAACTGGAGGACGTTATGTTAAGTGAAGTAAGCCAGGAACAAGAAGTTAAACACCCCAGATATTCTCACTTAGAGGTGGAAGCTATAAAAGAAATTGATCTCGTAGAGGCAAAAAGTAGAACACATGTACCTGTAGTCCCAGCTAGTCGGGAGGCTGAGGTGGGAGGATGGTTTGAGCCCTGGGGATGGAGGTTGTAGTGAGCCGAGATCATGCTGCTGCACTCCAGTCTGGATGACAGAACCAGACCTTATCTTAAAAAGAAAAAAAACAAGTAAAACATAGGATACTAGAGGCTGGGAAGGGCAGAGACAGATAAATGTATTAAAGGATACAAATTTACAGCTAGATGGGAGGAATAATTTCTAGTGTTCTGTAACACTGTAGGATGAATACAGTTAACAATTACACAGTTTCCAGTAGCTAGAAAAAGGATACTGAATGTTCCCAACACAAAGAAGTAATAAATATTTGAGATGCTAATTATGTGGCAGGCCAGGTCTCACTGAAGCAGGCCTCCATAGCACCTGTTTCCGAACTGGCTGAGTGGTTAAGTTAAATATTAAAAGCCAATGCCCTTATACAAAGGCTGTAACAAAAACCCACCGAGAGTTTTGCCTAGGCCCTTCCTGGGCGTTAAAGCATGACAAAATAGTGAAGGAATTCTTAACAGGACCCATTTAGGATTAAACAAGTTTTATTGGGGATCTGAAGAAACTCCCCAGGCCTCCACACATGAGTTTACTGGGGGTCTGAAGGAACTCCCCAAACCTCCGTGATTTGGCAGGAGACAAGATCGGGGTAATCACCCCAGCACCTGGACCCACTTACATTAAGGAAATTCACTGAGGATCCAGAGAAGATCTTCAGGACTCAGATCTTACAGATTAAAGTAAGTTAATTACTTGTCTTTAGATGAATGCACACTTAACACACAGACATATAGCTTAGAAGGTATATAAGCCTGGAAAACTTGGTAATTTTCAGTTGGTCTGGCGATAATTTCCAGGCCTTCTCTCTGTAGCGAGTTACAGAAATAAAAACTCTCCTCCTCCCCAGTTCATCTGCATCTCATTACTGGGCCATGAGAAATAGCAGCCCAGTCCTCAGTTTGGTCTGGGAACAAGTACACTGCTAATTACCCTGATCTGATCACTGTACATTATATGTATCAAAACATCACTATGTATCCCATGAATATGTACCTTTATTGTTTGTCAGTTAAACATTTTTTAATAAATAAAGAGTTTGCTAACTGAAGGATCAGGAAGATTCCCAAGCTTGTCCCCTACTCTCACCTTCAGAAAATTTCTAGAAGGAAGATATTTTGCCCCCAATTTAATAGTCTTGTTCTTGAAAATTTGAACCCCTCAGGCTGTAGCTGCAGGGCCACAAATGCTTTCCCCGTGCCACCACGTGGTGCCTCGACTGCCTATGGATCTCCCAGCATGGGAACTGCAGCTGTTGTAAACTAAGCATAAACTGAAAAGCCAGCACATATCACCAAGATGTGCTTTATCACAGAAACAAAGAATATTCTCATAAGAGAGACTATTCCTTCTGTGAGTGCAACCTTGACTTTGCTCTGTAATGAAAGTGTATACCCCAACCTTTTGTGGCAATTCGCATTTTGCTGCCTCCTGAGTTGCAAGAGACACCGGATGTCAGTGGGTTTCCCTTTGCCATGCAGAAGAGAAATACATTCAGATCCAATTAAATAATTTTGTGTTTCAAATGTTCCTCTTTGGTTGAAGGTTGGTGGGGGCCAGAGTGGGGGGAGTATTTCTGATGCCTCCTACTGTGGATATATGGATATGGAATTCAGAAGAGTGGTCTGAGCCACAAATGTGCATATTGGGACTTTTGGGCCTTTCCTGGGGGGAAAATGTTATTTTTCCTCTTTCCAGCCCCTCTCCACTGCAGGGAAAAAAGGGGATCTTGAATCCAACTGGGTCACCAGTGACACATCTGATTGTTAGAAAGTTCACACTGAGCTTGCTATTCTCTTCCTCTTCTTTTATCCAGGTAGCTGATCAGCAAACTGGCCTTGGGCTTTTCACCCACCTGAGCGCTTGTCCAGCCCTCTGCCTATCTTGCTCTCTGGTGCTTCCTGACGTTTTCTTTTTGTGCCTAAATCAGGATTACAATAAGGTGGGAGGAGGCACAGCCATTTAGCTTTCTTTTTCTTTAATGTTTCTCACAAGCATATGTGAGCATCTCATCTTCTCAAACTAGGGCAGCAGCTGCCAGCAGAATTTTGAGTTTGGGCTTTGAACTGAAAGGGTTCTAGCTGGACCTAGTGCCTGCCTCTTGTGCTTCAATCCAGTTTGCCAGTATTAAGCATTGGAATTTTGAGGATAAGCTAAGTTAAAATGTAGTAGAGGTTTGATTTTCTGTCTGCCCTGGCCTTTGTCCACATCTCTCCTGGAGGGAACTTTGGGGGATTGGGATGTTTGAAGCAGGTTTGAGGTATTGCCTGCTCCCTTTGTCTTAATGGTGTCAGACCACCATGAAATCTTACATTGTCCCTTAACAGGAAATGTCAGCAGTGGTGTGTGTGTGTGTGTGTGTGTGTGTGTGTGCGCGCGCGCGCGCACGCACGTGCACATTGCGTGCATGTGTGTGTGTGTTGAGGGAAATAGAATGGTGGGTTTTTGGAACCAGACTCAACCCGTTAACCTCAGTTTCTTCATTTGTAAGATGGAAATAATAAGAGTTCCTAGTTCATAAATTTGTATGAGTTACATGTGTTAAGAAATGTAAACCACTTAGGTAAATATAACTCTGCCTGGAGGACTTTAATACCCTTTCTAACCTTGAGTGTTTTTAATGTCTTGATACTTTTTAAGGGCTGAGATGCATTTCTCTACCCACATTTTACAGCTGTCACATGTGGTAGTGCGGCAAAGGGCTACTCTGTGGGTCCAGATTTCTCAGGACCACAAGTGGCACAGAAATCAGGGCCAGTGAGCAGGGCTGAAGAACCTGCATCCTTAGACAGAAGAACACGCCCAGAGCTCAGGGACTGAGGGGAAGACACCTCCCATGCAGAAGCCGAGTCGTGAGATGAGGGATATTGACTATGATTTTTTTTTAAATGCAGGGTGATGGGGCTTATGCATTGCCTGTACAAAGTTCTGGATGAAAAAGAAAAGTATCACTAGATCACCTGAACGTTATTCCAGTGACGTAAGAGCAAGGCAAGCCAATGAACTGGGTATATGTGTGAGAGAAGATGACCACTGAGTTTTGGATTTCTTTTATTTTTTGAGACGGAGTCTTGCTCTGTTGCCCAGGCTGGAGTGCAGTGGCCGGATCTCAGCTCACTGCAAGCTCCGCCTCCCGGGTTTACGCCATTCTCCTGCCTCAGCCTCCTGAGTAGCTGGGACTACAGGCGCCCGCCACCTCGCCCGGCTAGTTTTTTGTATTTTTTAGTAGAGACGGGGTTTCACCGTGTTAGCCAGGATGGTCTCGATCTCCTGACCTCGTGATCCGCCTGTCTCGGCCTCCCAAAGTGCTGGGATTACAGGCTTGAGCCACCGCGCCCGGCCGAGTTTTGGATTTCTAATGGAGATTCCTGACTCTCAACACATCTTAGGCATAAATATAAGGGATAATCTCTGATATGGTTTGGCTGTGTCCCCACCCAAATCTCATCTTGAGTTGTAGCTCCCATAATTCTCCCTTGTCATGGGACGGACCCAGTGAGAGATAATTGAATCATGGGGTGGGTCTTTCCTGTGCTGTTCTCATGATAGTGAATAATTCTCATGAAATCTGATGGTTTTATAAATGGGAGTTCCCCTGCACATGCTCTCTTTGCCTGCTGCCGTGTAAGATGTGACTTTACTCCTCCTTTGCCTTCCGCCAGGATGGTGAGGTCTCCCCAGCCATGTGGAACAGTGAGTTCATTATGCCTCTTTCCTTTATAAATTACCCAGTCTCAAGTATGTCTTTATTAGCAGTGAGACAACAGACTGATACAAGCTTCTTGAAGACCAAAGCTAGAGGTGAGTAGTCCTCCCCATGCCTGGCCTTGGTTGTGTCTTGCTTCTGAATGGAGCCCCATCTTTCAGCACACTCATCCCATAGAACTATTCACTCATTCAGATTCTGACAGGACAAAGGTAGAAAGGAGCAAAAAGGTAGGAAGGATTGGGCATCTTGTCATAACATATTTATTTTCTTTCTTCTGATTATGTAGGATCAAACTTGCTTTTCTGTTTCTAGCTTTATAAAGTAGACACTAAAGTCATTGACTTGAGATGTTTCTTCTTCTTTTTTAATACATATGTTGAGTGCCACAAATGTCCCTCAAGTCGTTACATGAACTACATTTCACAATATATACTATTCCATATTTTAAATTTTATTCAACTCAAAATACATTTCTAATTTCACTTTTGATTTCTTCCTTGATCCATGGGTTATTTAGAAATGTGTTATTTAGTTTAGTGTTTGAGGATTTTTTTCAGATATCTATTTTAATTGCTTTGTAGTCAGAGAATATTCTTTGAGTGGCTTGAATACTTTTAAATTCACTAAGAGTGCTTTTATAGTCTATCATGGTAAATACTACCCATGCACTTGAAAAGTATAGATTGTGCTCTTGCTTGTCTACTTGTTCTACAAATTGTTGAAAGGACAGTTGAAAATTCTAATGACAATTAAAGATTTGTCTGTTTCTTCTTAAAAATTATTGGATTTTGCTTCATGTACTTGGAAGTTTTGTTATTGAGCATATTAAAACTTTTAAGCTTATCTTCTGATGAATAGACCACTTTGTCATCCTAAAATGATCCACTTTATCCCTGGTGGTATTCTTTTCACTGAAATCTACTTTGCCTGATATTGAAATATGCAGTCATGGTAGTAATGATGTATCTTTTCTCATTTTTAAAATTTTTAACCTCTTTGTGTCTGTATATTTAAAGAAATTTTAAACATTTGTCACAGGTAGCACATACCGGGGTCGTGCTTTTGATAGTGGCAGGAGGCAGTCAAATGCCTACACAGATAGGGGCAGGTTCCCATTGAAATCCCACCTTCAAGCCAAAGACAGTGCAAAGCCTGAAAGCCAAGCTACAAGTCAGATCTACAGACCAGATTGAGAACCTCTCTTCCTATTTGGCACACTTTCCTCTGATTGATTTCCACCCTTCACCTATTTTACATGTACCTTCCCTAATTGGTTTTTTACACTGTTGTGCACACCTTTGAGTTGTGTCTTTGTTTTAGCTTTTTTGTATACTCACAAACCAATCAGCACACACTCCCCTATTCTGATTCCATAAAAGCCCCAGACCCAGCCATACTGAGAGAGAAACCACCTGACTTCAGGTGGGGGACCACCCTTGTGTCTGCTCTCCACTGAGAGCCGTTCCATCCTTCAATAAAATTATTCTCTGCCCTCCTCACCCTTCAATTGTCAGCACAACCTCATTCTTCTTGAATGCTGGCAAGAACTCAGGACCCACTGAACATGAACTCAGGTACCAGCCGTAACACAGGTGGACTAGGGAGTGCTCAGCCCAGCCACAGGCCGAGTGTGGATCCTACAGCAAGCATGGGGTCCACGCTGCTGCACAAGTCAGGCTGTGGAGGTCCCTGGCTGGCAAAATGACCCAGAAAAATCCTGCATCATTTTTATATATAACCTGAGATTTTTTTTTTTTTCAGTCAGGTTGTTTAGAATCACATTTAAGGTGATTCTTGATGTGGTTGGGTTTAAGTGTACGGTTTTGCTATTTGTTTTCTATTTATTCTATCTGTTTCTTTTTTCTTATTTTTCTACATTCCTTCAGATTGAGTTAGATTGTTGGTTGTTTTTATTCGTGATTCTGTTTCCTTTCTTTGCTAGCTTTTTAGGTGTAACTTTTTAAAAGTAGTTGCCTTAGGACTAATAGCATATGCCTAGCTTGCTGTGGTCCATCTTCTCATAATATTGCACTTTATGCTTCCATTGCCCCCGCCAAGCCTTGGTGCTGCTGTTGTCCTTACTTCCATAATACACTATTATTTTAGCTTCAAACAGCCAATTATCTTTTAAAAAGGTTAAAACCAAGAAAAATCCATCTTCCATATTTACCATTTCTGTTGCTCTTCCCTCTTTTATGGATGCAGATTTCTGTCTGGGATCCTTTTCCTTCTGTGTTAGCATCTTTTGTAGTGAAGGTCTGCGGTGATCAATTATTCCAGCGTTTGGAAGTCAGAAGTGGCGATTGCTTCCTCTGCTCCGTGGCATTTGTTCTCTCCCTGGTCTCACAGCTTCCTCATAGACCTGTGCCGACTAGCGCTCGGCTGAAGCCTCTGGGATGCGATTCAGACCCTCAGAGCTTCTTTCTGTGCTCTTCTCTCTTTTTCTCTCTTTCTCTGTCTTGAGAACTCTGACTGTGTTGGCGTCCTTGGGCTCCCAATTCCATCATCTCAACTCAGGGAGACCACAGGATGTGGCCCGGGCTTCCCTGCCCTGCACTGCCACCTGCAAGCATTCTCCAGGTAGCATGCTGAGTGCCACGATGAGGATCACTTTCCGGGGCCACTGCATGGCACATCCTGATGTCTGATATCTGGAAACCATACATTTTATGTATTTTGTTTGGTTAATTGTTTCTAATAGGAAGTTAAATCTACTCCTGTTACTCCACCTTGGTCAGAAATGGAAGGCAATAATTCATTTAATTTGGAAAATAATGGGTGTATTTTAATAATACATTTAACATTGATAATTAACTCTGGGATTTAAAATAGACCGAATGTCCAGAAATAATAACCAGTTAGTGCCATCCTATACCAGGATTTTATTCCCAGGTATCTAAGGTAATTTCTAGGTGATTCCCCTGCCAGATTATCCCATGATTCTCCTTTTATTCTTGTGTTCTCGCATTTTCCCCCTTAAGATCAAAACAAGTTGATTCACCACCATGGGTTTTTGTTCTTCATCAGTAAAATGAGATAATGATACCAATTTTTCAAAGCTGTTGTAAATATCAGTGAGCTAATATTGACACAATATTTAGTGGCTAACACAACAATAGACCTTAATAAATGAAAACTCTTAGAAGGGAATCTTTTCCTGTAATTCTAGCACTTTGGGAGGCCGAGGTGGGTGGATCAAGAGGTCAGGAACTCAAGACCATCCTGGCCAACATGGTGAAACCCTGTCTCCACTAAAAATACAAAAAAATTAGCTGGGCATGGTGGCAGGCGCCTGTAGTCCCAGCTGCTTGGGAGGCTGAGGCAGGAGAATTGCTTGAACCTAGGAGGCAGAGGCTGCAGTGAGCCGAGATCACACCACTGCACTCCAGCCTGGGTGACAGAGCAAGACTCCATCTCAAAAAAGAAAGAAGGGAATCCTTTGTCTCCTGACGGAATGTATCTGTGATGGAAAAAAACCTAGTTCTTGGTCTTGACTTTGTGGAGTGAAGACATTGAGAGAAACTCCTGGTTTGTAGGTGTTAAAAGGTAGTGCTGCCCACTGGGAGGAAGCTCGAAGTATGGAAACAGCATGGTCTTCCTGCTTTCCTCTGGGCTCCCATGTGTGATTGAGCTGGACCTGTATCCCAGATGAGCTCTAATTTTTGAGCCAACTTTCTTAGAGTCCCTGTACTGTACCACTATTTTTTATTACCAATCTCTAGCTTTTATAAACATCTTTCAAAAATTTCTAGCGTATTTCAGCATTCAGCATTGCTAAACTAAAATGCTTGTGAACTGGTAATGAGAAAGATGCCATCAGAATAGGCTCAGTGGGCAGAGATGTAGACCCTCATCTTCAGCCCCCCAGAGGACCCTGTGCGTATGTTCTGGCCACTATGGTACTGTGATGAACAGCTTGACATTGTGTCGGGAGACTGACATGGTAAAATCCTGGATCAGCGACTTACTAGCTGAGTGTCCTTGGACAAGTTACTTAACTGCTGTGTTTCTCTATTTGAGGTAAATAATAGCACCTGCTGTGGACTGCATGCGTGTGTCCCCTCCCCTGACAAAGCCATGTGTTGAAGCTCTCTGCCCACTGTGATGGCATTTGGAGGTGGGGCCTTTGGCAGATGAGAAGTAGAACGCCCTTTTGCGTCACGAGAGAGCTTGCTTCCCTGCTCACTCTGTCCTCCGCGATGTGTGGAGACAATGGCAGGCCCACAGTTTGCAACCCAGAAGAGAGCCCCTCACCAGGACATAACCACGTTGGCATCAAATCTCAGACTTCCAGCCTTCAGCATTGCAGGAAATAAATTTCTGTTCTTTAAAAGCCACCCCAGTCTATGGTGATTCCTTATAGTCTCTAGAACCAACTAAGGCAGCACCTAACTCATAGAGCTGCGAGAGGTTAAATGAATTGAATACATGTAAAGTACTTGAAAGTGCATCATACATAATGACCAAATTTACATCCATTAGTATTACTTTCTTAAGGAAAATAGCATTTTCTTACAAGAGACATTACATATGCCCGCCTCTGATTCTTCAGAATGAAGGAATAGCATCAAGCACCCTCCTTGCATGAGGGCCAGGGCTACCAGTAGCCCAGAAGTCAAATCTAGCAGTAATGACTTCAGGTGGACCCAACCCCCCAACGGCTGTGCTGGCAGCACCCGCCTCTCCTCTGAGGTGAGCAATGCTCAGGTCTGCATGTGGTGGGCTGTGACTTGGGGGCTCTGGAGTTTGCCTCTCCCTTTCTTCCTGTTAGTAACAGGGATATCCTGTTTCTGAAGGGTAAGAAGTCTTCCAGAGGGTGGAGAAAGGGCCAGCAGGCAGTGTGGCTGGCGGTGGTGGTGGTGGTCTGGTCGCAGCACACTGGGGATGAGGCCACTCAACCAAAAGAAGAGAAATCCCACAAATATAATCTAAGTTCCAACTTCCAAGTAGCCATCTTATGGGAAATTATGAGAGCCCAATTTAATTGGGGGTGGTCTACATGTGGCGATGACATCCATAACAGGGATGTGGTCCATGGGAATCTGTTGGCTGTGTGCTGGGTGGTAGGGGATGGAGGCTTTCACAGTCTCTCCACTTCTGTTGCTGGCCTCCCATGACCTCCATATCCCAGTCAGGGCTGGAGTGTTTATCTTGATTGTTAAAAATGCAAGTTCTTTCCTGGCTGGCAGCTCCTGGTCACAGGCTGGAAATAGTCCCGCTTGGTCACCTGACCCCTGTCAATGCCAGCCCAAGCCCCTTCCCACACAGATCCCTCATTATGAGCTTCCCTTTGCCTAGGCACTCAGCCAGTGGGGCCAACTCTCTTAGCAGCTCTTACCTTTAGAGATTTGTGTCAGTTGAATGTAAAAAAAAAACTGAAGGGGTCTATACCCTTCATCTTTTCCAAGGGCTTGTTTTCAGTGCCTGGATTTCTACCAAATGCTGAGTCTAACCCTATGCACCATGGGTTTGGGCTTCCAGCATCTTGGTCAGGGTTCCCACATGGTCTTCCTCTGGCCCTCTGTTGTGTTCAGGCAGAGTGTGTTAGTAGGACTACAACTCAATTGCGTGTTAATTTCATCCGAGGGTGGGATGGGCTCTCAAACCGCACTGTAATAGCAGGAATGAGAAACCACATTGTTGCTTCCAATCCACAGCCCTTAGTTCTGCTGCCTCCTGCTGCTGTGCCTCTGAGTTTATACCTCCTTCCTCACTCATTCTGAGGTTATTGCTGCTTAGTCAACAGGGGAGAAGGGAAATATTGATATTTAAACTATAATACAGTTTCAAGGCTGAAAGCTGTAATTGTAGGCTTTACAGATGGTATTTTCTTGGTGAGCCTTTAAATAGAGAAGGTACCTGTGAGCTAGAAGGATTCTCTGTGAAAATGGATGAAGGATATTGAAAGGGAAGGGATTCAATGGCTGTTGAAGAGAGAATATTCTTCATGGGTACTCTTCCTTCCTAAACACTCACATTCTATTGTATTTACTGTGCAGTAGAGTTTGCCAGTTATAGAGGAACAGTGATCTAAAAAACAATGCACATTGTATATTCAGATGTCAAATTTTACATGAAAAAAATACATGAAGACCATATGGTCTAGCCAAGACTAGACCAAGTCAACTTCACCTCCAGAGAAGTGCCATCGCAAGGTACTCGGACAGAAATCCTCTCGCTGCTAAGAGTGTTGGTGCTTCTATGGAGTTCCAGAGTTAGTTGAAAGGTTCTGTTTATGAGAAACACGTAAAGCAATTCCTGCAGGGAATGCTGCATTTCGTGAAGAATTAAAAAATTGTTCTAAATAGAGACAGAAATTGAGAGTAGGCTGCCAGCATCTCAGGCGCCCAACAGCTCAGCAGCCCACGGCCAGGGATTTGCGAGAAGAGAATTTTCATCTATGGGCAGCTGGGGAGATTCGCAGTTTAACTTTTCTGAAAGAATTACTGCCTGAAGCAAGCAGCTCTGTTCTCATCTGTCTTCTTGTTTATGCTCTTCTTTACCCTTGGCCTTTCTGAGCCAAATCTGTGTCAGGGGCCTAGAGATTTCTCTTTACAGCTATGGATTTGGGTCTTGAAAACCCATGTACAGCAGAAAACCTCCCCATAATGACTTCAGGTGAACCCGTTCCCCCCGAGGGGTGTGCTGGCAGCACTTGGCCCTCCTCTGAGGTGAGCCATGCTCAGGTCTGCATGCTGTGGGCTGTGACTCAGGGGCTCTGGAGTTTGCCTCTCCCTCTCTTCCTGTTAGTAACAGGGATAACCTGTTTCTGAAGGGTAAGAAGTCTTCCAGAGGGTGGCTTATGAGAGGACCTGAGGGAGTTTGAAGAGAAAGGGGTGGAGGGATTGTGCAGTGCTGCAAAGAAACCCAGCATGCAGACTCGTTGATGGAAGGCCATGTGAAGTCCGAGGACCAAATGCTCTGTATTTATCATCAGTTAGCTGGAATCTCAGACTAGAACTCTGAAACCCAGCAAGCCAATGGCATTCAGATCCCTTTAGATCCCTCCGTAGGTAAAAGGAAATTGCATTTTCTTACTACCTTTCCGACAAACAGGATCCAGATTGTGGAAAGATTAAACAGTGAAGGAGGCTATACTTTGTGATGTTGAAATGCACGCAGCACGATGGGACACCCAGCTATAGGAGAGTGTTCATGGAGCTTTAGGGTAGCAGAGCTTTCACTGGAAAGGAAACAGGGATTTCTGTTACTCCAAATTCTTACCTCAGGATTGCTTGAACATATTCACAGACAAAGATGTGAACGTTACATTTGCCCCAGTTAAGATGGGCAGAACTGCCCAGCAAATGATACATCTCCAGCAGCCACTGCCAAGGCCCAGTGCTGCCATTGTGTGCACTTGGAATGGCAGCCACTCCATAGCTACTGCTTGTTATTACAGCACCCCAATACTTAGGAAATTCTCCTGAGTATATAGACAAATGCCATACTTCTAGGTATGAGTGTCGTATTATGGAGACCTGTATTAATAAATATGACTGTCCTGGTAAACATTCTCCCTAAAACATTGTCTTTTGATGACAAAAGAACTGCCTCATTTGGTTCTTCTTTGCATTCATGCACTTCCTGGTGGGTGTCCTTCATTAGAGGAAAGCAATCTTGGGTCTTCCAGGGCAATTAATGTCTGTGGTTCACATGCTCTGCTCTTCTCTCTATGTGTGACATATGGTAAGGGCATAACAAATGTTTATTGAACCTAGTATGAATATTGGAGGAGAATGTTTTTTCCCCGACCGTTTTGTTTTGAAGCTTTTAATATTTTTCTGGCCAGACGTGGTGGCTCACCCCTGTAATCCCAGCACTTTGGGAGGCCGAGGCGGGCAGATCACGAGGTGGAGATCAAGACCCTCCTGGCTAATATGGTGAAACTCCATCTCTACTAAAAATACAAAAAATTAGCCGGGCGTGGTGGCAGGCACCTGTAATCCCAGCTACTCGGGAGGCTGAGGCAGGGAAATTGCTTGAACCTGAGAGGCAGAGGTGGCAGTGACCCTACATCACAAAGCATTTGTTGTGAATTGCCAGACAGACAAGGCTTCAGGACAGCCTTTGAGGCAATAGAAGGTCTGTTGTGATAGTCTGTGGATGGAGCCCCCCAGCCCACCAAATCCGAGAGAAATCAAGGAATCATTGAGAATGGTGGATCCGTCCTATCAGTGAGAGATGGATGCCATTTTCCGTAGTTTAGAAAGTGTTGCAGTTTTAAATATTTTATAGTAGGGTTTTAATATTAATTTCTACTTTTCTTATTGAAAGTAGTAGAAACAACAACAAAAAGCCTATTAACTAAGTGTTGTGTGGGAATCCTCCTGGAACTGGGTTTACCTTATCATTGGCTTCTGTGGATAGTCCCTGCCACCCCACACTGCTCACGTCTTCCAGAACACTCTTTAAACTGGGTGCGGCCAGTTGGTTGGTACTTTTCTATCTACAGGACTTGGTGTTACAACATTTCCAGCTCTTTCCGGATGCTCTCTGCTGGAGGGGCTGAGCTCTAAGGTCCAGTTTGAGCTTATATGGCTTTGACACTTCTAGGATTTGGGGTGATCAATGGTTTGGCTATACTGGTGGCCTAGTCAAATGGTCAGCATCCCTGAAAGAGTCGAGTGCCCATGGGACACCATGTCCCTAGGAACCACATTGTTTTCATAAGCACAGCAAGTCCAGTGAAGAATATACTCACCCTTCCCTCGTCAGCAGTCCTTGACACCTGCTGCCGCAAGACCCTTCTCTCTCAAGCTCTCCCATGCTGCAATGGATTCCTGAGCACAGATGAAGGAGAAAAATTCTCCAGGAATGCAACAATACCTCTTAACCATGGAGAAAGGAGGTTCTTGGGCAGAGGCCTTGGCATCATGCTCCAATTGCCAGACATTTTCAGCCTATGTGTTCCATGTATAGGTGTATAAAAGGGCATGGGTCACTTTGTGAAGGTGCTGAGCAGTTGAGGAAGAGGACACCACCTGAGTATTGCATGCACTCACTGGGGTTTTCCCTCCCTCACTCTTTCTCTTTTGTTCTCCCACTCTCTCCTTCCTACATGTAGATTTATTAGTGAATGACAGCATCTTTATGGGAGGCCAAGGTGGGTGGATCACAAGGTCAGGAGTTTGAGACCAGCCTGACCAACATGGTGAAACCCTGTCTCTACTAAAAATACAAAAATTAGCCAGATGTGGTGGCGTGCACCTGTAATCCCAGCTACTCAGGAGTCTGAGGCAGGACAGTTGCTTGAATCTGGGAGGCAGAGGTTGCAGTGAGCCGAGATTGTGCCACAGCACTCCAGAGAGAGACTCTGTCTCAAAAAAAAAAAAAAAGTTTGGGTCCATGTTCACATTTTGAAAGACTTTTAAGCTATAGTAGTGTGTTCTCTCACAGTTCTAATAAAGACAAATCCAAGACTGGGTAATTTATAAAGGAAGGAGATTTTATTGACTCACAGTTCCACAGAACTGGGAAGGCCTCAGGAAACTTACAATCACGGTGGAAAGGGAAACAAACACATCCTTTTTCACCTGGCGGCAGCAAGGAGAAGTGCAGAGTGATGGGGGTGAGAGCCCCTTATAAAACCATCCAATCTTGTGAGAACTCACTATCATGAGAACAGCATGGAGGAAACCACCCCCATGATTCAATTATCTTCCACTGGGTCCTTCCCACAACATGTGAGGATTATGGGAGCTACAGCTCCAGATGAGATTTGGGTGGGGACACATCCAAACTGTATCAGGAGTAAAGTTCTGAAACGGTAAATTTAAGGAAAACACATAAAGTACTGGTTTTCACAATTAAGTGACACTGTTTTAATGCCTAGGTTGGTGTGCCTGAGGGCCTTCCTGGGAGATGCAGTCAGGGATTCTGGCTCTAGAGTCATCTAGTATACAACCACACTGCAGATACAAATGCACAAGAATGTGTCATCAGCTGAATCAGCAATGTGGCTCAACCAGGTTGTGGGAAACACCTAGTAATGCTAGAGGCACCAACTCCACTCCTAAATCAACAGGGTCTATTACCCAGAGTTCCCATGGAGTTCCGTGGTGGAGAGACTCTACAGTCCCAGACACTCTTCTCTCTACGCAACAGTGAAGAGCTAGGCCGAGCAGACCACCTTTACCCTTCATCAGCCTGCCCACCCCTTATTAACCAGAGCAGTCATTTCGTGATGAACACCTTGGCAGGTTTCTTGACTTGCTGTTCTCTAACACTTTCCTGTTGGCTGCTTTGCCTTTTCAGTGGTCTGTTTGAGCTCCTTGAAGAAGGGGTCAACACTTAAAACTCCTTTATGACTCTCATTATATTTAATATGGTGTCTTTTATATGCTAGATTATTTTTTCTCAAATCTATAGAAAGAATTAAAACATGGGTGTGATCACACAGTCCATATCCATATGCAGGACTCACTGTATGACCCAGTTCAACACCATTGCATTGCAGAAAACACAGTCACTGGCTTTATACCGTCTCATTGCATATCCACCTATGACTTTACCTGATTCTAAGAAAGATATTTAAAAAGCGTGTTTTAACATTAAGACCTGCTTTGGGGGAAAAAATGTGTATGTAACTTTTCTTTCTGGCATAAAGCATGTGACAAATGGAGAATTTTATGGCCAAAGGAATATATTTGATGCAAATGTAACAAGTGAGAATGTCCTCTAATTGATTTATTTTATTCAGTTTTCGTTTTATTCATATTGATAATCATTAACTCTGCTACCAAGGGCAATGCTACAGGCCATTTGTTAAGTCACGAGGATGCTGGAAGTCTTGGAAACTTTTCCAAACTCATCAACAGTGTGATTTTTGCAGTTATTACTCAGCAAGGAATTTATAGTCATTGCTTAAACAAGCCCGAGGTCATAAAAAAAAAAAAATGTATCTTTATCTGTATTCTTGGGGGCAGGCAGTCCTCTCACTGAGGCAGGGCTTCTTCAAACCTCAAGTTTATTACATGTTTGTCCTATTTGCCTTCCTGGAAAAGCTCCCCAGCATCCATCATGTCCTTTGCTCCTGGCAGCGTGAATCAATCTTCTGGACACATGGGTGACCCAGTGTCCCTGATAACCCCATCCCAATGCACAGGCACCATATGCATTCCCAGCTTCTTTCATTGGAAATGCCCTGGAGGAAGCAAATGTCCCAGGGAAGGATGGCCTTGGTGCTGAGCGGATGTCAAGTATAGAGGTCAAATCTCTATTTTTCCCACAATGTATCATGAAAGAAAACCTCCTGTAGCCAATTTTTGTGTTCTTCCTTTGCCACAGTTATGTTTCAGAGTCAAGGAAGACAAGGGTCAGAAATTGGGATGGTAGATCAGGCAGTGAGAACCACTGGTGACTAGGCTGAGGATTCCAGCCTGCCAGAGCCTCTGACAGCCGCTGCTCCTGCCCCTCAAGGTTCACAAGACAACAAACACGAAAGCATCAGCCTGGGTCAGAGCCGGCCCTCAGCTCTGGGGCTATGCCAGTAAGATGATCCCTGGCTTCAAGATACCGGATACAGCTGTCCTCAGTAACCCTTTTGCTAGAGGTGTTCAATGAAATAGAAACATGTAGTTCTACATTTTCTGTGATTCTTAGTTTATATAAAGTTTCCCATGGAAAAACTTGTAATGGTTAAATAGAAAAGGTATGTGTCATTGGCAAATGGACTAGAAATCATATGTATTGGATACAGTTGAAGAGGTTGCAGCTATGTGAACTAAAGAACCTATGTCACAACTGCCTACAAGTATTTTAAAGGCTGTGTGGAAAAATAATAAATTGATAGATACATAAACAGAACTTTTCAACACTTGGAAGTTTACAAGTCATATTCTTCTATATTAATTTTATCCTCTGAATGATACTGTAGGTTTCTAATTATTATCCTCTCACTTTACAGAATAGAAAACAAAAATGCAGTCACTTGTCCAATTGCCCAGCCAGTAACTGCTGAAAATGAACTAAGTGTGTATAGTCCAACACACACACAATCACTTCTATTTCATCTTATTTTATTTTACTTTAATTTCAGGATACATGTGCAGAATGTGCAGGATTTTTACATAGGTGTACATGGGCCATGGTGGTTTGCTGCATCTATCAACCCATCATCTAGGTATTAAGCCCCACAGTATTAGGTATTTGTCCTAATGCTCTCCCTCCCCTAACCCCCTGCCACTCCCTGACAGGCCCTGGTGTGTGTTGTTCCCCTCCCTGTGTCTATGTGTTCTCATTGTTCAGCTACCATTTATGAATGAGAACATGTGGTGTTTGGTTTTCTGTTCCTGTGTTAGTTTGCTGAGGATGATGGCTTCTAGCTTCATCCATGTCCCTGTAAAGGACATTCATTCTTTTTCTTGGCTGCATAGTATTCCATGGTGTATATACACCACATTTTCTTTGTCCAGTCTATCATTGATGGGCATTTGGGTTGGTTCCATGTCTTTGCTATTGTAAATAGTGCTGCAGTAAACATGCGTGTGCATGTGTCTTCATAGTAGAATGATTTATATTCCTTTGGGTTTATATCCAGTAATGAGATTTCCAGGTCAAATGGTATTTCTGGTTCTAGATCCTTGAGGAGTTGTCACACTGTCTTCNTCCCCTAACCCCTGCCACTCCCTGACAGGCCCTGGTGTGTGTTGTTCCCCTCCCTGTGTCTATGTGTTCTCATTGTTCAGCTACCATTTATGAATGAGAACATGTGGTGTTTGGTTTTCTGTTCCTGTGTTAGTTTGCTGAGGATGATGGCTTCTAGCTTCATCCATGTCCCTGTAAAGGACATTCATTCTTTTCTTGGCTGCATAGTATTCCATGGTGTATATACACCACATTTTCTTTGTCCAGTCTATCATTGATGGGCATTTGGGTTGGTTCCATGTCTTTGCTATTGTAAATAGTGCTGCAGTAAACATGCGTGTGCATGTGTCTTCATAGTAGAATGATTTATATTCCTTTGGGTTTATATCCAGTAATGAGATTTCCAGGTCAAATGGTATTTCTGGTTCTAGATCCTTGAGGAGTTGTCACACTGTCTTCCACAATGGTTGAGCTAATTTACATTCCCACCAACTGTGCAAAAGCATTTTTATTTCTCCACAGCCTCTCCAGCACCTGTTGTTTCTTGACTTTTTAATAATTGCCATTCTGACTGGCGTGACATATTATCTCATTGAAGTTTTGATTTGCATTTCTCAAGTGATAATCAGTGATGATGAGCTTTTTTTCATAGGTTTGTTGTTTGCATAAATGTCTTCTTTTGAGAAGTGTCTGTTCATATCCTTTGACCACTGGGAAAACTGGCTAGCCATATGCAGAAAACAAACTGGACCTCTTACACCTTATACGAAAATTAACTCAAGATGGATTAAAGGCTTAAATGTAAAACCCTAAACCATAAAAATCCTAGAAGAAAACTTAGGCAATACCATTTAGTACGAAGGCACAGGCAAAGACTTTATGACAAAAACACCAAAAGCAATTGCAACAAAAGCCAAAACTGAGAAATGGGATCTAATTAAACTAAAGAGGTTTGTACAACAAAAGAAACTCTCATCAGAGTGAACAGGCAACCTACAGAATGGGAGACAATTTTTTGCAATCTACCTATCTGACAAAAGTCTAATGTCCAGAATCTACAAGGAACTTAAGCAGATTTACAAGAAATAAAACAAACAGCCCCATCAAAAAGTGGGCAAAGGATATGAACAATCGTTTCTAATAAAAAACCAACAACCATCTTTTCACTGAGAAAAGAGAAATTATATTATTTTGGGTGATGCCAGAAAATGTAACAGGTTTGGAAGGGTGGTGACAAGAGTTTCCTAAAGAAGGAGACTCCTACAGTGGAAAGGACTGTCTGATAGAGAAGCCCCTCCACCCAGCAGCCCACTCCAGTTCCCATGAATAATTGTACACCAGGGCAGAGTGATTGAGAGGTGGGTGTATTAGTTTCCTATTGCTTCCATAAGTAATCGTCACAAACAGTGGCTTAAAACAACAGACATTTGTTATATTGCAGTTGTGGAGGTCAATAGGCTGAAATGGGTTGGAATGGGCTAAAATCGACGTATCCGCAGGATTACATTCCTTTAGGAAGCTCCAGGAGAGATTCTGTTCTCTTGCCTCTTCCAGCTTCTCAAGGTGGCCCTCCATCTCCAAAGCCAAAGTACACTGTCTCTCTGATCCTTCTTCTGGTGTCTTCCGGCACTCTCTGACCAGCCAGGAAAGGTCCCCTGCTTTCAAGGCCCCTTGTGATGACATTGAACACACACACATAATCCGGGATCAGCACCCCCTCACCAGGTCCTTAACTCAAACACATTTGCAAAGTCCATTTGCCATGTAAAGTCACATAGTCACAGGCTTCAGAGATTAGGATGCAGACACCTTGGGTCTGCAATCCCTTAACGCAGAAGGGATTTCCAAGCCTCATTTTAAAAGCATTAATGGTGGTTAATCAGTAAATTCTTTTTACTCTCTGATGTTCTTGAAGAATTCTCTGACTTGTGTTTCCTGTCTACCAGTTCTTGTTTACTTCGGGGAGAAAGTTCCCCATGCTCCTGCAGCTCTGCCATGGTGCCAGGAGTCCAGGGGATGAGACAGAAAGGACATTTCACTCAGGAGCACGTGCTTTCTGCATGAGGGCAGCTGCTGCCCTCCTGAGTCAGCACACATGGACGATCTGCCCAGTGCCCACGCAAAACCTGCTGTTTGCTTGTCCTCCTGGGCCATCTCTGTCTCTGCGGAACCAAGGGTGTCTCCCCCAGGAGAGACAGCCCCACTCTGAAAGCCCTCACAGACTCAGAGCTCCCTGTGCTCATGCCGGCTCTTTGTCCTTCTGCCCCATCCAAGCCATTGCCCTCCCTTGGTAGTCTGGAAGAGAAGCGGAGACTGGCATCCTCCTCCTGCTCCCTGGGTAGAAGATGTTTTCACGTCTTTCCCAATTCTCCTGTCTCTAAAGTTTACCTCTTTCTTCATACTTCGTCCTATTTCTAGGTCTGTTTTGAGTCCTGCCTTTCTTTTTGACCGTTTGCCAAAGAAAAGGCTGAAATTTGTGAAATAATAATGTAGAGTTAACCTTCTCCATAGATCACGCTTGGGGAAGGAGTTCCTTTTATATTTCCAGTATCAGAGGATTTTATGGTACCACCTTTAACTCCCTAAAAGCGGTAAGCATTTATATAATTGGGGTTTCAGAGAGTGAATTAATTTGTCTCACACAGCAAAGATTTTATACCCAATATGAATTTTAATAACCAATATGATATTTATAGTGTTTACTTAAAATACAACTGTCTGAACATTAGATCATTTGAATGTTACTTTATTCTTCAGAGACATTGGAAATCATTCATTGTCTGAGGAAGTACTTTATTTTAATTATTCTAATAATGGCATAAGTTGTCCACTTACTCATAGAATAGCCAATTGACTCCATGGAGCAGTGAGAATATGACAAAAGGCACACTGGTCTAGCCAGAGACCTGTCCAGCTTTGCTGCCGCACTCAGGAACTGGCTGGTGATCTGTGATGGAGCAAAGCAGTCCCAGAGCTGGCCAGGCTCCCTGCTTGGCTCTGCCACCCCGCGTTGACCTGTGCGCTCTTGAATCCTGTGGTCAGAATTTTCACTAACCATTGTCTCTACATTCTCAACAGGTAATACACAAAATTCAAGTCCAAAATATCTGCGGTTAGGGCAATGGCATATTTAAAACACATCCCAAAATATCTAAGCAGTGAAATGGTTCTGTATGTTTTAGCTCAAAACAGAGTAGAATTATCTTCTAACCAATTATTGATTAATAATATTATTTCACACTACTGGTACTTAACTGCAATTTTGAAATCCTTAAAGCTCTGAAAACTTAAAGCTGTTTATAAATTTGGCACCAAAACTCATCAGCCACCAAAGCCTGATATGAACAAATGGAAATCTATTTATAGGTTTTATTTATTCCACTGCTGGATGCTGATGTATTTCACTGCAGAACTATTGATGTGTTTGATTGCATGGTGTTCTCTTAGATGTTGCTAGGTGTGATATATGTGGTTATAGGCACCATATTACTTTTTTAAGTCCAGCATTTTCTAATTTCCAAATATATCTGGCTATAGGAGATTTGGACAAGGCATCGTGGACTTATAGTTGGTGTTAATACTTTATATTACAAGATTGAGTTACCTTCAAGGTTACATTTAACTGCTGTCTACATGCTACCAAAAGAAACACTCAATATAATGAATACATCCATAAAAATGTAAAAATAGCTGTGAGCAATTTTTAGACATGAATACTGCCCAACTACATTTTTTCATTTTCAAACAGTTGGGTAGAAACCACTTTAATATGCAGTACAGAAAATTCTCCTTGTTCAGTTGGATAAAATTCATTGAATATGTATTGTGTACATCCTTCTTTGCAATGCCCTGCGATAGCTGCTGTTGGAAAAACAAAACCAATACACATTCTGGAAAAATATTATTCTGTGAAAATTTTTACGTAAGTCTTAAAACTGTAACTTACACATATTTCTGAATCTATTCAGTCTTCCTTGTCTCAGTTCTCAGTCATCCTTAATAGTGATATCATATTATTCCCTCATTAAACATGTTAATAAAGCTCATTAAGGTTTTGGAAACTTCTACAGAGCTTATTCCTGTTTGTGTTAAACTTATCTTTCATTCTGTTTCCTGAAGCTTTTGTTACAGTTATGTAAAAGCTTGAAAAAACTTCTTGAGAAGTTTAAATTAGGGATTTATTTTGAACTTGAAACTTATAGCCCCAATGTTTATCTGAATTTCTTTGATCTGACATCAGACTGAATTTGTAAAGAGAAGCAACAGACTTCTCTTTACAAATATTGCCTCTGGTAGGATCAAAAGTTCGGTGAAAATAGAGTTTTCTCAAGGGATTTAGAAAAGATTTTTTTTTCCAGGCTAGGCTGGAAAACTATATGAAATCAAAAGGAGGGGGAAAACATGTTGTTTGAACCTTTCAGAAACTCTAAGGAGAATGCGTTCGCCTCAAAACCTAAGTCAAAGTTCTGGAAAACAAAATCGAATAATGAATTTTTTAAAAACATGAATATGTATATTTATCAGGAATGCCTGTTTCGTTTAACTGTTAATTAAAAATAAGTTTTCATGATTTCAAAAGCTGTATTATGCCTTTGTAAAGTTAGAAAACAAAAATTAACAAGATTGAGAGAGTGGTGTATTCTACCACCCAGATGATGGCACAGCCCACCCCCAGCAGATGTGCCTCCAGACCCTCTTTTTTGCATATATACACACAACATTATGGTTTTACCAAAATAAATTCACACTGTAAATGATATTATAAACCTAACAATGTATATAATTTTATGTCAAATATTTACCTTATGCAATAAATTTCCTTCATTGTCTGGAGAGTTTTCTCCACTCCCTTTTGTCGAAATCAGGATCCAAATCCATGATGAGACACTGGATTTGGTGGTGATGGCCTCATGTTTCTCTTCACTTGGCACAGTCCACCTCCTGCCCCCATTTCTTTATTCATATCGCAAAATTATTAAAAAACAAAATTCATAAGCTGATTGTCCTGAGGAAAACATTCAACCTTCTGGATGTGTCTGGTTTTGTCCCTGTAATCCTCCTCAGTTTAATCGTCTGGGTCCTGTAGTTCCTACAAATTGGCAGCTAGATTTGCAAGCTGGATGAAGTCACACAAAATATTTTTGCCAGCGTTCATTATCTGTGATGTTGTGTAATTCATGTTGCATCTTATCAGGAGACATGACATCTGGTTGACTGATGGTTAGTAATAGAAAATCAACAGCTGAATTAGGGTCATGATAGTTTACCCCTCCATGTACAATCAGAATTTTCACCTCACTTATTGGAAATAGTCTATGTGGAATTACTTTAGCCCTATGCAAATACTCAGTTCCCCAAGAATGCAATGGAATAGTTTTAATACCACTTAATAACTCTTGTCCTAGGTGGTGACATAATGATTTTTCTAATTCTACCATATGATTAATTTTGACCATTATTAGCTGCTTTTTCATATAATAACAAAGAGCTGTCTTCACCACTCAAAGTTATTTGGTCACCTCCCCTATGGTTTCTACTGGAAGAGCCAAATAAAGACACCAATTTTAAACAAGATAGCATGAGTTTTAATTATGTTTTCCTGGCATTCCCTTTTCTGAGTTCAATGAACCTGTGTATTTCCTTGATTAAATGCATTCCCGCTGCTATAACAGAATGCCTGGGTTCTTTTGGTGTGTTCTTGTTAGTCTTTGCATTCTTTCTTGTTCTATAGCACCTTGTACCTTCTGGTATTCCTTGTACCATCATTTCTCCAGGGAGTCAGTGATTTGCTCATAAGTAACTGAAGGAGGTTAAAATTAGACTCCCAAGAGCTTTGATTAGATGGTTAAATCAATAGAAAGTTAAAAGCCATTTCTGTCGATTTCTGTTGATTGAGGAGACCTCAGGTGTAAAAGGTTAAACCGTGATTTAAAATGTAAAGCACATCACTCAAAGTAATCTCTTCATATTTGTACATGGAAAACTCAGGACAAAAATTAATCAAATAATTTTAGGGTTTTTCCCCCCCAGAATTATAAAAATTTGCTTAAGTCAATTTTAGACATGCAGCCAGATCTGATTTAAGCTTAGTTCCTGACTTCCTCTCATTGGAAAACTGAATCTAGACTCCCGCAACTAAATGTTGAAGCCCATCTGCTACTAACAACATTCCTATAATATTTGAATTGATTTAATCAGAGTCAACTGGGTGATGGTACAGCCAGCTGGATGTGGGACACACAAGAGGAAGGGTACTCTCTGTGGGAAGGAATTGTCCGTTAGGAAGGAATTAGCAGAACGGTTCCTCCTGTCCCACAAGCTTTCCAATCCTGGCAGCAGATCTCATGCAGTATTTGGGACACACTTAAACTAAAAAAAAAAATTTGTTTTCTGGAATTAAAATTTAACTGGGCATCTTATATTTGATTTGGCAGCCTTGTTCTCAAAGCCAGTCCTTCCATGCATGGAGGGAGAAAGGTCTTCTATCACTGTCCCTAGTTTTATCTGCCACAAGCTTCCTGCCTTTAGAAACCTTTGCCTGTCTGCTGCTGGAGGCTCCATTACTCACTTGGTATGGCTCCTGCTAGGTTTCAGTTGGAATGAAGGTCTTATGTTGGCCTTCACGCCCTACCTTTTCTTCCTACCTTGAGCGGATCATCCAGTTTCAGATCTTATGTCCCTAAATACCTGACCCAAACACAACCAAACCTTACTCATTTTTGTGTTCATACATCCTACTTTTTCACGATCCTGAGTTCTGCCTAGACTGTTCATACTAACCTTCCATACTCTGATGCACACTTCTAATGCCCACACCCATGATTTGATAACTTAGATGATCTTTACACAGGACAAGAATCCTGACCTGGCATTAAGAGGGCTTTACTTTATGTTATGGTTATTTCAGAAATGGTGATGGAATTTTTTTTTTTTTTTGGATGGAGTCTTGCTCTGTCACCAGGCTGGAGTGCAATGGCTCAAACTCAGCTCACTGGAATCTCCACCTCCTGGATTTAAGTGATTCTCCTGCCTCAACCTATCAAGTAGCTGGGACTACAGGTGCTTGCCACCACACCCAGCTCATTTTTGTATTTTCAGTAGAGACAGGATTTCACCATGTTGGCCAGGATAGTCTGAATCTCTTGACCTCATGACCCGCTGGCCTGGGCTTCCCAAAGTGCTGGGATTACAGGGTGATGGATTTTATTGTATGTATGTCTTGTGCGTTAACGGCAAGGGATTCTCATTGTTGACAATATTGAAAGTTTTTTTTTTTTTTTTTTT
>NW_016807505.1:1541992-1602076 GCF_001698545.2 Rhinopithecus bieti | reverse complement strand
TAATGAATTTTTTAAAACATGAATATGTATATTTATCAGGAATGCCTGTTTCGTTTAACTGTTAATTAAAATAAGTGTTCATGATTTCAAAAGCTGTATTATGCCTTTGTAAAGTTAGAAAACAAAATTAACAAGATTGAGAGAGTGGTGTATTCTACCACCCAGATGATGGCACAGCCCACCCCAGCAGATGTGCCTCCAGACCCTCTTTTTTGCATATATACACACAACATTATGGTTTTACCAAAATAAATTCACACTGTAAATGATATTATAAACCTAACAATGTATATAATTTTATGTCAAATATTTACCTTATGCAATAAATTTCCTTCATTGTCTGGAGAGTTTTCTCCACTCCCTTTTGTCGAAATCAGGATCCAAATCCATGATGAGACACTGGATTTGGTGGTGATGGCCTCATGTTTCTCTTCACTTGGCACAGTCCACCTCCTGCCCCATTTCTTTATTCATATCGCAAAATTATTAAAAAACAAAATTCATAAGCTGATTGTCCTGAGGAAAACATTCAACCTTCTGGATGTGTCTGGTTTTGTCCCTGTAATCCTCCTCAGTTTAATCGTCTGGGTCCTGTAGTTCCTACAAATTGGCAGCTAGATTTGCAAGCTGGATGAAGTCACACAAAATATTTTGCCAGCGTTCATTATCTGTGATGTTGTGTAATTCATGTTGCATCTTATCAGGAGACATGACATCTGGTTGACTGATGGTTAGTAATAGAAAATCAACAGCTGAATTAGGGTCATGATAGTTTACCCCTCCATGTACAATCAGAATTTTCACCTCACTTATTGGAAATAGTCTATGTGGAATTACTTTAGCCCTATGCAAATACTCAGTTCCCCAAGAATGCAATGGAATAGTTTTAATACCACTTAATAACTCTTGTCCTAGGTGGTGACATAATGATTTTCTAATTCTACCATATGATTAATTTTGACCATTATTAGCTGCTTTTCATATAATAACAAAGAGCTGTCTTCACCACTCAAAGTTATTTGGTCACCTCCCCTATGGTTTCTACTGGAAGAGCCAAATAAAGACACCAATTTTAAACAAGATAGCATGAGTTTTAATTATGTTTTCCTGGCATTCCCTTTTCTGAGTTCAATGAACCTGTGTATTTCCTTGATTAAATGCATTCCCGCTGCTATAACAGAATGCCTGGGTTCTTTTGGTGTGTTCTTGTTAGTCTTTGCATTCTTTCTTGTTCTATAGCACCTTGTACCTTCTGGTATTCCTTGTACCATCATTTCTCCAGGGAGTCAGTGATTTGCTCATAAGTAACTGAAGGAGGTTAAAATTAGACTCCCAAGAGCTTTGATTAGATGGTTAAATCAATAGAAAGTTAAAAGCCATTTCTGTCGATTTCTGTTGATTGAGGAGACCTCAGGTGTAAAAGGTTAAACCGTGATTTAAAATGTAAAGCACATCACTCAAAGTAATCTCTTCATATTTGTACATGGAAAACTCAGGACAAAATTAATCAAATAATTTTAGGGTTTTCCCCCCCAGAATTATAAAATTTGCTTAAGTCAATTTTAGACATGCAGCCAGATCTGATTTAAGCTTAGTTCCTGACTTCCTCTCATTGGAAAACTGAATCTAGACTCCCGCAACTAAATGTTGAAGCCCATCTGCTACTAACAACATTCCTATAATATTTGAATTGATTTAATCAGAGTCAACTGGGTGATGGTACAGCCAGCTGGATGTGGGACACACAAGAGGAAGGGTACTCTCTGTGGGAAGGAATTGTCCGTTAGGAAGGAATTAGCAGAACGGTTCCTCCTGTCCCACAAGCTTTCCAATCCTGGCAGCAGATCTCATGCAGTATTTGGGACACACTTAAACTAAAAAAAAAAATTTGTTTTCTGGAATTAAAATTTAACTGGGCATCTTATATTTGATTTGGCAGCCTTGTTCTCAAAGCCAGTCCTTCCATGCATGGAGGGAGAAAGGTCTTCTATCACTGTCCCTAGTTTTATCTGCCACAAGCTTCCTGCCTTTAGAAACCTTTGCCTGTCTGCTGCTGGAGGCTCCATTACTCACTTGGTATGGCTCCTGCTAGGTTTCAGTTGGAATGAAGGTCTTATGTTGGCCTTCACGCCCTACCTTTTCTTCCTACCTTGAGCGGATCATCCAGTTTCAGATCTTATGTCCCTAAATACCTGACCCAAACACAACCAAACCTTACTCATTTTGTGTTCATACATCCTACTTTTCACGATCCTGAGTTCTGCCTAGACTGTTCATACTAACCTTCCATACTCTGATGCACACTTCTAATGCCCACACCCATGATTTGATAACTTAGATGATCTTTACACAGGACAAGAATCCTGACCTGGCATTAAGAGGGCTTTACTTTATGTTATGGTTATTTCAGAAATGGTGATGGAATTTTTTTTTTTTTTGGATGGAGTCTTGCTCTGTCACCAGGCTGGAGTGCAATGGCTCAAACTCAGCTCACTGGAATCTCCACCTCCTGGATTTAAGTGATTCTCCTGCCTCAACCTATCAAGTAGCTGGGACTACAGGTGCTTGCCACCACACCCAGCTCATTTTGTATTTTCAGTAGAGACAGGATTTCACCATGTTGGCCAGGATAGTCTGAATCTCTTGACCTCATGACCCGCTGGCCTGGGCTTCCCAAAGTGCTGGGATTACAGGGTGATGGATTTTATTGTATGTATGTCTTGTGCGTTAACGGCAAGGGATTCTCATTGTTGACAATATTGAAAGTTTTTTTTTTTTTTTTTTTTTAAAGAAATAATGGGTTAAATCGTCTTTATTCGAAGCTAAATGGAGTATGTGGCTGTTAATATTTGATCTATTGACCTTACAGCTGAGCTGCCTTGATCCTGGACACACATTAGAATTACTCAGGGAGATTTTGATTCTTGCCGTTTTTCTTAAAGATCATTGCCTTGGCCTAACCTCTAGAGGATCTGATTCAGTTGATCTAGGGTTTGACCCAGGTAATCATACATTTCAGAGTTTCCCTTGTCATTTAAATGTGTGTCACAAAGAATGGAAAACATAAAACTAAACACAAATGAGATCAAAGTATCACAGTAAAAACTTACTAAATATCTACTTTGCCCCAGTGGAAGAAGCTAACTCTGAGGGGATGGAGAGTTCTTGGTAAGATTTTTGGATAATAGCACTCTAAGAGAAAAGAAGGGGATTCTAGGAAGATGAAAGGGCAAGCAAAGGGCCACTAGTGAAGGAACATACAACATGTTCTAGAAATAAAAGGTTCAGTTGGTCTTGCAAGAGGGACCACTAGCAAGACAGACACATGCGTTTGGGCATGAGATTTTTACATTACCCTACCAAACTTTCCCAAGCAGTTTGTGGAATCAACACTGAAGCATTAAATTCCATGAAATGCACCTAGAATATACATTGTGCATTAGGCTCAAAGGTATAATAAAATGACCAGGCTCTCTGTCATTCAAAATAAAAAAAATAATACCAAAGAAGATGCGTATTAGGATATTGACAAGCATCCAGGAATCAGCAGCAATAGATATGGATGAATCATTGAAATATGAAAAGAGAACACTAGCCTGCATATAAAAATGATTCTAACCGGATTTTGTGCTCAAATTGGATAGTATATTTAGTTCCAGCCTCCTGGATAATGCAACTTTATAATAAAATTGTTCCCATACAGTTGTGCTTGTATGCACATGTAGACACAATAAAACTTCTCAACCTCATCCACATGTCCTAAAACTATGATGTCTATTATGGTTCGAACGTGTCCCCCAAAATTTATGGGTGGAAACTTAATCTCCAAAGCAACAGTGTTGAGAAGTGTGATGTTTAACAGGTGAGGTTGTGAGGATTCTGCCTTTATGAATGGATGAATGTCTTTACCGTGAGAGGGAGTTTGTTGTAAACGCGAGTTTGGCCATCTCTTGCTGGACCGCGCTTGCTCTCTCTTGGCTTTGTGTCTTTCGCTGTGAAATGATGTAGTGCGAAGCTTCTAGCCAGATGCCAGTGCCGTGCTCTTATGTCTCTCATCCTCCAGAATCATAGGCCACATAAATGTGTTGATTATAAATTACCTAGTGTGTGGTACCCTGTTACAGCAGCATGAAATGAACTAAGACACCCTCTATAGTTCACTCCAACCCTCTCTTACCTCTAGTTGAAAAAGAATTGCAAGCATTTCTTTCTGAATATTTTAAAGAAACCTAAGAACATAATGATAGAAATTATTGTAATCATTGTTTTCATCTATAACAAAGAGATGAAGACAAATCTCTCTGGGAATTTCTTCCCAGACAAAAGTGACTTAAGATGAATGTAGATTTCTCCTCCTTTCTCTTTGTATCATTATGTCATCATTGTGGTCGCCATCATCTTTAAGATTTTCAGTAAACAAAGAAGGAACTCATCATTATTGCTTTCTGGAAGGTCCTAATGAAGAGCAATGAGCCTTCACCCTGTACACAATTACAGGCCACATGGAGCTTCTCCTTTTTTTTTTTTTTGAGACAGAGTCTTGCTCTGTCGCCCGGGCTGGAGTAGAGTACAGTGGCACAATTTTGGCTCACTGCAACCCCTGCCTCCCAGGTTCAAGCAGTTCTCCTGCCAAGTAACTGGTATTACAGGTGCCTGCCACCATGCCCAGCTAATTTTTGTATTTTTAATAAGATGGGGTTTCACCATATTGGCCACGTTGGTCTTGAACTCCTGACCTCAGGTGTCCACCCACTACAGCCTCCCAAAGTGCTGGGATTACAGGCATGAACCACCACGCCCGGCCTCCCCTCACTCTTTTAATCAAGGATGATGATTCTTGGAAGCAAAAAGGTTCACAGTGCTCTCAGGGGAGAGGGCTTTGTAGAGTGAGATGGGACAGTAGATGTGGCTAGGTTAAATTCATAGAGAATAAAGTGTGAGGAAACTGGCAGGGATATAACTATTCACCTTACCTCCTTCCTTATGGGCTCACTTCTAAAGGGACATAAAAGCTTAGGGAAAATCCTTTGTCCCAAGAATCTTAGAACTCATCCATCTCATAGATAGAAAGGTTGATAAAACGCGTAGTATAAAAAGAGGAAAATAAAGTGAACACCTTAGATGAATGTATTTCTCAGAAAAAAAAAGACATCATCCATCCTGTGAAGAGTAAGCGCTCTTCCTGTAACCTGTGACTATTAATAAACTTAGCTAATGATAACAAAAATGAGTATATGATTAGAATGTTTTATTCCAGTATTTTTAAATAAATGTCATTCACATATTACACTAAAATCAAAACCATTCATGGAAAGTTGAGGTGGAATCAGTATGAGTTGAAACTAGACTTCTGTTGCATTATACATGAACAATTTGCCAAATTGCCAACGAACTGTCTGGAGGCCCATTTTTTAATACATGGATGAGCTAATGTCGATGTGCAGATGTGGTAAAGGGAAGGGTTCACCTTGCATTAGCCTTGACTCACCACAATAAATTTTAGATGTTACCAGAAATAGTTGTCCTCTTTTTGTGAGTGACCTACATGCTGTAACTTCAGCATTTGCATGTCCAAATGCCTTGATGGAGGGCATTCTGCTTGCCTAAAAAGGTCTGTCTCTTGAAGGAAAGATGGCCTGCAAGGACAGGAAGGCAAGATTGGAACCTGATGATGTCATAAAGAAAGAGCCATCCTCAAGTGGTGATCTTGTACTTTCCCTGCAACAAGAGACCTCATAATGACAAAGCCGAATTGTGAGGTGATGGATATTAATGGAAATACCTTTTGAGTTTGTGTTTCTCAAAGAGCCTCCTTCTTAAATATTGACTGGGAATTATCTGCTGCCTTTCTCGTGATTCCCTATATATTAGCATATATTTTGTGTCTATGTAAATCATTCAGTAATGTTGAATTAATCATAAAAGAATAAATGAATAAAATAAATGATGTAAGCTTGAAAGTGAGACCTACCTGAGCGAGAATCTCAGCTGTATCTCTTTATTGTGGTACAATCGAAGCAAGTGGCCCAACCTCCAGAGCTTAGGTTTGTGTATTTGTAATGTGAAGATAACAATTCCTATAATACATCAGAGTTGTGGTGTGGAGCAAGTGAGCTAATACATGTGAGTTCCCATTGCGGTATTGAGAGTGTGTGGTGTACACAAAATGTGCTAGGACACACAGAAGAGAAAGCACTCTTCCACCCCAGAAGAGCTCGAAGTCTTGTGAAGACGTTACATAGGAAGCAATGCCTGTGGCATAGCCCATGTGTCCACTAACCTCCATGTGCACAAAATGAACTACTGTGGTGGAATTTTCCATCTCAGCTCTGTCATTTACAAATATTTGTTTTGTTTCTGTCTCTATTTGATTGAAAGATCCTCTGTAGGAAAGTACTTATGATTTACTTGGAAATTTATTTCCCCCAACTCCTTTTTTCTTGCGAGGATGAGGCTTGCATCTTTGTGGAGTTTTTGTTAAGCACACTATAGAAAATCCTCTTAAGACACTTATTCAATAATGGACACGCCTCAGCCTCCCAAAGTGCTGGGATTATAGGCGTGAGCCACCGTGCCCGGCCCAAAAGCTACAGTTTTATAGGTAACTGACAGCATTTGCAGTAAGTGATTATTACTGTAGGGAGTGTAAACTCAAGCTTTTGGAACATGCAGGAATTTGGCTTCTATTTGTTTTATGTCTTTTTCTTGTGTGCTTAAATAGGGGAAATCATTGGCTAATGGAAAGTTCCACTAAAATTAAATTTTTATGGAATCCTTACCAAATAAATGTCATAGACCACTAAGCCCTACAGAAGTATCTGCTGTTGACATTTCATATTTTAAGCTATTAATAGATTCCTATGGATTTAGTACCTATATTGACAAGTTACTAAAATACTACATCTTATGAGTGATGTATTAGTCATGTGTGTGATCATGATGACGCTGTAACCTATGAATGGCATGTTAATACCAGAAGCCCAAAATAATGGTAGCTGAAAGTAGTGCTGATGCCCTGCATTTTTGTCACACTGTCACCGAGGTGAGAAGAAGGGCCAAAGGAAGAAATTGTTAAACAAAATTATGAAAGGCCACTGTTTTGCACTGAGCTCCTGCACTGGGCCCCAGTAGACTAGACTAAACTAAAATGGAGTCACTCATGCTAAATGGCACATCATTAAATTGAAATGTTAAGGAGGCAAATAGGTCCAAAACCAGATCAGGTTTTCCTGAAAAGAGGAGAGTTCAGTCTAACTGAGTCAGTCCCCTCTGCTTTAACCCTTACAGAAAAGTAACCTGGAGTAACCCAATATTAACCAAATAGCTTTTTTTTTTTTTTTTTTTGAGGCGGAGTCTCGCTCTGTCGCCCGGACTGGAGTGCAGTGGCCAGATCTCAGCTCACTGCAAGCTCCGCCTCCCGGGTTTACGCCATTCTCCTGCCTCAGCCTCCCGAGTAGCTGGGACTACAGGCGCCCGCCACCTCGCCCGGCTAGTTTTTGTACCAAATAGCTTTTTCGTTCTGTTGTTCTGTTTCTTTGTTCCCACCTTACAAACCCACTATTCTGCCATTGCCCAGTGGGAGCTCTCCTTCTATTTTGTAGAACACAGACTACTCCAGTTCATGAATCATGAATAAAAGCCAATTCGATCTATAATCAAATTTGTTATAATTTTGTCTTTTGGCAGTTCTAGCAACTGACAAAGAGACCTAAGGGACACCGTTAGTAACTTCCAAGACCTCTTGAGGAATTCAAAAGAGGCACCTTGTACCCCTTTTGAGGTTCTCTGCTTTTCTCATGGGGCTCTGAGGGGTTTAAGTTCCTCTCGGGTCAGACTCTGCTTTTCTTGCGTTGAGGATTGCACCTCTAAAATTTTTTGATGTTCGAATCCTGGGTTAGTTTGTGCTGTGGAAGACCAAGGCCTAGAGGTGGGGGTACCAAGGGTTAGTTTGTGCTGTGAGAGAGCGTGACCTGCTGGAGTTGCAGGAGCTGAAGGTTCACTGGCAAAAGCTACAGTTTTTTCATTTTTTGTTTGTTTTTTGTTTTTTGTGTTTTTTTTTTTTTTTTTTTTGTGACAGAGATTTACTCTGTCACCCAGACTGGAGTGCAGTGGTGCGATCTCAGCTCACTGCAACCTCCACCTCCTGGGTTCAAGCGATTCTCCTGCTTCAGCCTCCCGAGTAACTGGGATTACAGGCATGTACCACCATACCCAGCTAATTTTTCTATGTTTAGTGGAGATGGGATTTCACCATGTTGGCCAGGCTGGGCTTGAACTCCTGACCTCAAGTGATCCGCCCACCTCGGCCTCCCAAAGTACTGGGATTATAGGTGTGAGCCACCATGCCCGGCCCCAAAGCTACAGTTTTATAGGTAACTGACAGCATTTGCAGTAAGTGATTATGACTGTAGGGAGTGTAAACTCAAGCTTTTGGAACATGCAGGAATTTGGCTTCTATTTGTTTTATTTCTTTTTCTTGTGTGCTTAAATAGGGGGAAATCATTGGCTAAGTTGGTCAAGGGATGTTAGAGCCAAAGCCTGGTGGCTAGCTGATGGGCATAGGTTGGGCACTTAAGAGGTATTAGAGTGCTCACCAGCAAAAAGACTTCCATGTTAGAATAAGTTGCATATGGAATCAGGTAGCCCCAGCCTCAAGAAAATATCCATGTAATGAGGGATACTCCGAGAGCACTGCAGGACCCAACCTGTGATGTTTTCCTCTTAGGTTTTTATCTTGCTCTAAGAGATCCAAAATTTCATGTAAAAATGGGATCCTTAACTTCTAAAGAACCGTTCACTCTAGGCTAGGTGGCAGACGCCTATAATCCCAGCACTATGGGAGGCCAAGGCGGGCGGATCATGAGGTCAGGAGATTGAGACCATCCTGGCTAACACGGTGAGACCCCGTCTCTACTAAAAATATGAAAATTAGCCGGGCACGGAGACGGGCGCCTGTGGTCCCAGCTACTCGGGAGGCTGAGGCAGGAGAATGGCGTGAACCCAGGTGGGGGAGCTTGCAGTGAGCCCAGATCGCGCCACTGCACTCCAGCCTGGGCGACAGAGCGAGACTCCGTCTCAAAAAAAAAAAAAAAAAAAAAAAGAACTGTTCACTCTGCCTTCCAGGCACACCTGCCGTTTGCATGCACAGGCTGAGTATCCCTTATCCAAAATGCTTGAAACCAGAAGTGTTTTGAATTTTGGATGTTTCTGGATTTGGAATATAGATTGAACACACCAAATCTGAAAATCCTAAATTGAAATGCTCCAATGAGCATTTCCTTGGGGTGCTACATCAACACTCAGAAAGTTTCAGATTCTGGAGCATTTTGGATTTTGGGATTTGAGAAATATTCATCTGGGTATTAGGCCCCAGAGACGGAAGCTTCTTATCAAAGGAGTAAAACCTTACTAAAAATAATCTTCAGAAAAGATTTTTTTTTTAATTTTCTTACAAAGGCAAATGAAAAGCGTAAGGGACTAATTGATAAGAAAAAATGGACTCTGCCAACTTTTTCACTTTGCTACTATAGTAACGAACAGATTTTTTTTCTATTGTTCTGTTTCCCTGTTTCCATCTTACAAACCCACTTTTCTGCCATTGTTCCGTGAAAGCACTCAGAAATAAAAGCCAATTAGATCTATAGCTATGTTCATTGTAATTTGTTTTTTTAAACAAGTATATAATAAAACATTCAACTAAAACTTATAATACTAAATACATGTCACAGACCATGAAGCTCTACAAAGTAAATACCTGCTTCTGACATTTCGTATTTTAAGCCAGATTCCTGTGGCTTGTGTACCTGCCTTGACAAGTTATGATGATCTACACTGTATGAGTGGTGTAGTGGTCAAGACAGACGAGTCCATGCTGCATAGCAAACAATGCAAAATCCAGACAGCTGACAGCCACGATGATCAATCATCATGATCATAGTAAGCAGTTTGGCCACTGCTTAAAGAGAGCCGTCTCCCATATCCTTATTGGACTCTCCAATATCCTTAGCATCACCATTGAATCTGCAAGGTTTTCTCAATCTTACTGTTTTGGAGTCAAGAACATGATTGTCCCCTTGC
Source organism: Rhinopithecus bieti (assembly GCF_001698545.2). Lineage (NCBI taxonomy): Eukaryota > Metazoa > Chordata > Mammalia > Primates > Cercopithecidae > Rhinopithecus > Rhinopithecus bieti. The sequence goes on along the minus strand of NW_016807505.1, from coordinate 1,591,999 downwards.
CCACTTCGTTGGTATCACTTGGGCATTCGGGCTAACAGAGGTTCCATTGCTACTTCAACCCAACTTCAAGGGATCCCATGGTCGGGGAAGACAGCATGAAAAATTTGTCATCAGTTCTTAATTATGTCCACTTGGAAGTGATACACTTCTTCAGCTTGCATTTCAGTAGTCAAGGCTACCCCTAACATCAAGGGGTGTGGTTGCGGAAGAGGGAGACTCTGTCATGAATGGCACCTATTAATGTCTATCGAAGTCTACCTTTTATTCATTTTTCTTCCCATGTGTGATTATTCATCCTCTCTCTGCAAAGAAACACTTCAAGTCTCATTGTTTGGTACATCTTCAAGTTCTTTTCAAGGCACATGAGCCTGTCTTCGTCAGGTATGAACATATTGTAGAACCTCAGATTCAGGCTCATGTACCCCATGTGCAGCTGAGGCCAAACGCTGAGACACCAGTGCTTGGAGATAGAGAAAGGTTTATTCAGTTTGGCCAGAGTGAGGGGGTGTGAGAGCAAATCTTTCAAATCTGTCTTCAAAAAGAGATGAAGCAGAAAGTTTATGTGGCTAGGAAGTAAGAGAGGGAGAGCTTCAGGGAACCGAGAGGAAGAGCCTGTGTTTCTTCAGTCCCAGATAGCCCTTTGAGCAACCTGACTTCTGGGTGTCAGCAGCTGGTCACAATGTCTTTAAAGGCATTCATTCCTTTTGCAAAATTTTTGTGTCACCCTGAAGTTATCTCCTGTTTGACAAAGAAACAGTACTTCGGCAGTTTATAATTATACTGCAGGAACAAGGAGTGTGGAGCAAAAGCAAGCAATTAATGTGTACAAGCAGGCAAGGGTCTCTTCTGATTTTTCGTTATTCTGTCACTAAAAATGCTGGGTGCTGAAATCTCAAGGGCCCCGGTTACAGATACTTCTCCGATGAACTCAAAAGCATGTTTCTGTCCCCATGATGCACTAGACAACGGTAGAACAAGGGCAGTATCCCTGCAGCAAATACTCCTGTTAGTCCAATGCAACTCTAAAGCACCCCAGGGCAGGCAGTGTGGGGGTGCCCTGTGCCGCAGAGGGTGAACTCATCTTAATTCCGCTCATGGGGAAGAGGTCTCAGTTCCACTCTTCGAATGTCTCTGTGTTCCCTTGGTCTCTGGCTTTGGGATGGAGAGTCTTCCTTTTCCATGGTCTTCCTCAACTACATGTGAAGGAGATGCTGGGATGAGCTCCCTCAGGAGGGAGAGGGTGCAGCAGGTTAGGTGCTCATGGATCCTCTTATGCCTGGAACACACTCAGCCTCCTGGTTCCTTTGTCAAAAATGTATCTGGTTTCTGATCTAAGTGATTCCAGGGAGCGAGTGTACCACGGCCCGCACCCAGGTGCTTTCAACGTGATCTCCTGAGCTGCTGGGCTTCTTTCTTTTCTTGCTTCCAAGGTGAGTGCCACTCAGTTTAGTGGCCGGGACCTTGAGCCTATGTCGCTTTTGTTGGGAGGGCACAAAGGTTACGCCTTACCCTCCACCCTGATTTTAATCCAAGTAAAAGAAACATACTTTTAATCCAATTGAAAACACACACTGAGTATCACACATTCTGACTCGACTTCTTTTCCTGAAGCATTTTTGGTGATTAAAAGTTTGCATTAGGCATTTGAATCTGCAAGGTTTTCTCAATCTTTTACTGTTTTGGGGTCAAGAACATGATCGTCCCCTTGCCGAGCCCTGAGATTTTGGATGCCCTGTGCTGCTTTCTTCTTAGGCTGGTACAGTGGCCACTTCATCCCTAAGCTCCCCTCTACCTTTAATAACTTACCAAACGCAGCCGACAGCAATCAACGCCACCACTACTGCTGTGTGTATTGACTGCTAGAGCTACAAATCCACTCCATTCCTCTTCAGTTATTGCAGGGCAGGATTTTAGCAAATGTTTGGCCACTGCTTAACAAAGAGAGCCCTCTCCAGTCTCCTTTGCACCTGCCACCTTATTATCACGGAAAATGCCACACTCTGAGTGTTTTTGTTACAGGTATACTCTTCTTCTTGTGACAGTTCCTGCATTTTCAGGGCAGATTAGATAATGCCACCTTAGCAAACAATGCCCACATCTCAGTAAGTTCAAGCAACAGTTTATGTCTTGATTATGCCCCATGTCCAACAGAGGTCAGGACAGACTGGGTAGAGGGGAAGGGAAGGGCCCTACTCCCCAGGCATCTGGACTGACAGGAGGCTGCCTGGGCTGATCGTTCCATGTGATGCCCAGTAACGAGGCCGCGTGAATTGCCATGGAGGTGATGAGAGAGGATACTTGTGCCAGGCACAGAAGTGCTTCCACCCAGACGTTCCATACATTTCGTTGGCAAAGGCAAGGCACATGGACACCTCCAACATCAAGGGAGTCTTTGGCTGGAAAGTGCTGATAATACAGCCCATGGAAGGGAGAACATTGGATAAGTGATCTGAGAGACAAAACAGAAAGCTTGATTTTGTTTTATTTATTTATTTATATTTATTTTTTGGTTATTTATTTATTTATTTATTTGAGACTGAGTCTCACTGTATCACCCAGGCTGGAGTGCAGTGGTACAATCTTGGCTCACTGCAACCTCCGCATCCTGGGTTTAAGTTAAGATTGTCCTGCCTCAGCCTCCTGAGTAGCTGGGATTACAGGCACCCACTACCACACCTGGCTAATTTTTGCATTTTTAGTAGAGATGGGTTTGCACTGTTGGCCAGGCTGGTCTTGAACACCTGACATCAAGTGATCCACCTGCCTCAGCCTCGCAAAGTGTTGGGATTACAGGTGTGAGCCACCGTGCCTGACTGAGAGCTTGATTGTTAATTGTCTCACTTTGTTTTGCTTTGGAATTATTTGGTATATAGATTTATTTCTAAAGGACAAACCCAAATCATCACATTGCTGAGCTAAGCCTGCCTAATAACAATGGCACCCAGCATGGGTCCTGCCAGTGCTGAGCATGGCAGAGGGGAAAACTCCGCCGGAGACTGCATTTCGGAGGCGTTGACGATGGGAGCACCTTGGATGTTCCATTAGTTGAATGTGCTTTGGGATGTGGCTGCCCCAAGCACATGAGAACCACGTAAACGTGATTGTGTGTCTTCATTTTGTTTATTATGCATGTGTAAATGGAGGAGGAAAGATGAAACTGGTCTGCAGTATTTTCCTTTGCTTAGAAATCGTTACACCAGTTACTGTGTTTTTGTCAGTTCCCAAAAAGAGACCCAAACATCATTTTTGAGAGGACACACTGCACACTTTGAAATGAACCCCTCTCTACCAATACTTAGCCTTCATAATGTCCCAGAAGAAACACATTTGACTGCTGGAACTCTGAAAGCACGTGCTTTGTTTATTCTTGTGTAGCAGTTTGTTGCTCCTCTAAATGGTGCTATCCAAGAGGATGTCTTGACTTAAGGTTATTGCTTTTTAAATAGCTCAAGATACCTGTAAATTTTCACCAGAGTCCACTTCACATTGCTAGGTCTGTATTTGTCTCTTAAGGTTTGAATATTAAAAAGAAACAAAATTGTATGGGTATGGTCCTTGTCATAAGTCGTAAAATTCTGTGTCTTGGCCGGGTGCAGTGGCTCACGCCTGCAATCCCAGCACTTTGGGAGAACGAGGCAGGCGGATCACGAGGTCAGAAGATTAAGACCACCCTGATTAACACGGTGAGTTTAAGCAGCAGTTTATGTCTTGATTATGTCCACTAAAAATACAAAAAAAATTAGCCGGACGTGGTGGTGGGTGCTTGTAGTCCCAGCTACTTGGGAGGCTGAGGCAGGAGAATGGCGTGAACCTGGGAAGTGGAGCTTGCAGTGAGCTGAGATCGCGCCACTGCACTCCAGCCTGGGTGACAGAGCAAGACTCCATCTCAAAATAAAAAGAAAAGAAAGAGAAAATTCTGAGTCTTGTACAGCCAGATAATATACCCACAAACTAGTCTTTCCTGTATTTTAAGCCCTTTTCTTGCTAGCGCTCCTCGATGAAAGGATGAAAGGACTGCATCCCTGGACCCAGCCTTTGATGAAAGGGCAGCCACCCCTCTTCCTTCCCTGCAGGTTCCAGTGTGTCACTGGAGCTGAACTGGGAGCCAGCTGGAAAGACAGGAGGCCTTGTAAGGCAGGAAAGCCACAGCCCACTTCGAAACGAAGACAGACTTGTGGGGCAGTCAGGCTGGACTAGGCACGTGAGACCATCCTTAGTGCTGGGGTCCAGAGCAACCAAGTCAGGTCTGTATGTGAAGTCCACATGGGCAGCAGAGGAAGGGGGAGGCAGGGTGGCAGGGGGTGGTTCCATGACCTGTGGAACCTGTTCATTGAGTTGATCACTCAACCAGTCAACAAACATCTCCTGAGGACATCGAGCTTGTGGCACCATCCCAAGCGCTGGGCCGCAACATCAAGAAAGACTCACCAAATGCACATTCTACTGGATGGAAGATTAACAAAGAAATGAGCAAAAATGAACAGTAAGAGCCGAGATGAGCATTTAAAAGCCATGATGGGTGATGACTGAGAAGGCTCCTTTCAGTGGCGGTGTGGCAACCCGTGGCCCTCCTACAACCCACTGTGTCTTTTGCCGGGTGCACACCTGGCTGCACATACATCTCAGTCTCCGTGGGGCAGGTGTGGCCGTGTGGCTGAGTGCCAGTGGGCGCATGTGAAGGAAGTGGTGGGCTTCTTTTCCAGGCCGACCTAAAACCCTCCCACGCGCCATATGCCCTGTTCTTTCCTTTTCTAGGGGCTAAAACGCAAAAGGGGAAGAAAACAGACTAGGATTTGGTACTGATCACTCATACGACCTGAATTATGTCCCCACAAAATGGGAATGCTGAAGTTCTAATCCCCAGGTGACTACCGTTGGAGGTGAGGCTTACAAGGAAGGAGGTAATTAGGGGTTAGGTGACGTCGTAAGGGTAGGGCCTTAATGTGACATGATTAATGCCCTTACAAAAAGAAACATCAGGCCAGACGCAGTGGCTCATGCCTGTAATCCCAGCACTTTGGGAGGCCGAGGCAGGTGGATCACCTGAGGTCAGGAGTTTAAGACCAGCCTGGCCAACATTTCTACTAGAAATACAAAAATTAGCCTGGCGAGTTGGTGTGCACCTGTAACCCCAGCTACTTGGGAGGCTGAGGCAGGAGAATCGCTTGAACCCAGGAGGCGGTGGTTGCAGTGAGCTGAGATTGCGCCACTGTACTCCAGCCTGGGCGACAGAGTGAGACTTCATCTCAAAAAAAAAAAAAAAAAAGAAAGAAAGAAAATGAAACATGCGGTGCTCTAGGGAAGAGTCTGCTTCTAAGCTTGATATGGTTTGGATTTGCTTCCCCTTCAATCTCATGTCGGCATGTGATCCCCAGTGTTGGAGGTGGGGGCTGGGGGGAGGTACTGGATAACAGGAGTATATCCCTCATGGGGGGAGGTGCTGGATAACAGGAGCATATCCCTCATGGGGGAGGTGCTGGATAACAGGAGTATATCCCTCATGGGGGAGGTGCTGGATAACAGGAGTATATCCCTCATGAACCCCCTGGGTGACGAGTGAGTTCTCCCTCTGAGTCCACGTAAGATCCGGTTGTTTAAAAGAGCCTGGCCCCCTCCTCTCATTCTCTTGCTCCAGCTCTCACCATGTGGTGGGCCTGCCCCCGCTTCACTTTCTGCCATGGTTGTGAGGTTCCTGAGGCCTCCCCAGAAGCAGATGCTGGTGCCATGCTGTGACAGCTGCAGAACTGTGAGCCAGTTAAGCCTCTTTTCTTGATACATTACCCAGTCTCCGGCATTCCTTTAGAACAATGCCTGTACACATGGCCTAACACACGGGCCAAGGCCTCACCAGCAGCGGCTGCTGCTCCAACTTGTCCTTTCAAAACAGCGTTTAGACACATCACTCCTCTGCTCAGATCCCTTCCTCGGAGACAATGCCACATGCCTTTCAAATCACCCATCATGCCTTTCAAATGCTCTGCCAGGGACCGCGAGGCTTTGCAGGGCCTGGTTCTGTCTGCCTGTGCCCTCACGCCAAGCACAGGGCAGCTCCAAGCCCTTTGCTCTTAGTGTTATTTCTTCCTGGATAGCTCTCCCTCCCAGATCCTCACGGGATAAGTTCCTCATCAGTGCATGGATGTCTCCTCGTCCAATACCCCAATCTGACCTCTAGTGCAAATATCCAGTCTACACCAGTGCCCATGCCTACCGGAGCCCTGGATGCTCGCTCCCTCTCATCCTTCGCAGCACCAATCATGATCTGACACACCTGAGATTGCTTGCTATTCATTACCCGCTGGCTCCTGTCACTGGGACACAAATCCCACAGCAGCAGGACTTCACCTGCTCTCTGTGGATCTCCATGCCCGGGTTCCTGGACAGGGACCAGCCCTGCGACAGCCACTCAGTGAGGAGCTATGATGACCACATCTGCTGAGTCAGAGGGGCTGTGATGTTTCTCCAACTACCAGGCAGCTCTGTCCCCAGTGACCTGTCACCAGCCCTGAAGCCCATTATCCAGCACCATCCTCCGAACACAAAACCTCTGGTTTATAAAGGAGACCCCCTTCTACCCTTCACTGAAGAGTAGGACTAGTGTGGAGAGCAGGGTGTCCATGAAGTGTATCCTTAACTTCCAAGCAGAGATGACTTGTGAAGTTTTATCCTTTCTTTAAAATGCTCAAGATGTGTAAGTGTTATTTCTTGTGGCTGTTCTGACAAATTTCCACAAACTGAGTGGTTGAAGACTACAGAAATGTATTCGCTTACAGCTCTGGAGGCCAAAAATGCAAAATCAATACCAATGGATGGAAGTCAGTGTCCACTGGGCCATTCTCCCTCCAGAGGCTCCAGGGGAGAACGAGTCTTCCCTCTTCTGGTTTCTGGTCGCTGCCGGCATTACTTGGCTTTTGTTTGTGTCACTCCAATCTTCAAGGTCAGGACATTCAAATCTCTCTCTTCTTCACTTGTGACTGTGTGTTGGAGGAGTTGTGTGTGTGAAGTCTCCCTCTGCCCTTCTTTCATAAGAACATTTGTGATTGCATTTAGGACCAACCCAGATCATCCAGGATGCTCTCCCCATCTCAAAATCTTTAATTTATCACATCTGCAAAGATGGCTTTTATTTAATTATTGCCACATAAGGTAACACTCACAGGTTCTAGGAATTAGGACATAAATATCTTTTTAGGGAGGTGTTATTCAGCTTACACAACATAGATTTTGTAATTTCTATTAAAAGATAATTCATAGAACATTTAATGAATATTTCAAAGAGAAAAAAATTAGAAATCAAAGGATTAATTAATTTTTTTTGAGAGGGAGTCTTGCTCTGTTGTCCAGGCTGGAGTACAGTGGCACAATCTCACCTCACTGTAACCTCTGCCTACTGGGTTCAAGTGATTCTCCTGCCTCAGCATCCTGAGTAGCTGGGATTACAGGCACATGTCACCATGTCTGGCTAATTTTTGCATTTTAGTAGAGACGGTTTCACTACGTAGGTCAAGCTGGTTCTTGAACTCCTGACCTCAAATGATCCCCCCGTCTTGGTCTCCCAAAGTGCTGGGATTACAGGCATGAGCCACCGTGCCCGGCCTGATTTTTTGGTATTTATATATAAAGTTGTATAATTTTTCTTCTCTAAATATACTTTTTTCCCCCCAAACGGTATTTGCTTCTTGGAACTACTTTGAATTTGGTAGCATTCAATATGGAAAGATTAATTATAGTTACCTCTAATGAAAGAGAGTATTGGCTTAAAACTGCAATTAAATTGCATTGCTGTAAAATAAAATTCTATTGTTTTGTAGGGAGAAAAGTGTTTGCTGTTCTGATTTTATATATGTTTTCACATAATTAAAAATATATACCTGTGAAATGTTTGATAATGGGAAGACCTCCTTTTATCTTTTATATGTAATTGGTATACAGGACGTTGCATTATGCAAGTAAAATATGTGAATAGTAGTATAAGTACATCTCTAGTTATGAATTTTATCTGTTTCACTTTAAAAAGAATCCCATTTTACATTTACTCATGGATTATGGATGTATGAGAGATGCCGTTATTCTTCAGTTGGTACTTTTATGTTGGTGGAGAACAGAATCCTCTCATTATTAACAGATTTAGTTCTCTGGCAAAATCATGGAAGAGGAAGTTGAGGATGCCATGAATAATACTGAAGACTCACACATAGATCCAGAAAAATCTTCCACTGCCCTAGATTTTAAATGATTTTAGAATCTTTTCAAAACCTCTTTAAAAAAAAAAAAAATGCAGTTATTTGAAATGCCATCATGTGTTATTTTGGCTAAAAAGGTATTTATATTGAGAGTTGCGAACAGAGAAAAAAATGGTGTGAAAATATATGTGGTTGAGATTATTCTAATTCCCTTTAACCCTTGAAGTTTTAAGATCCTATTGTTTTCTCCAATCCTGGGCTTTAACAAGTCTCAAATTCCACATTTCCTCCGATTCTAGGATGTGTGTTTTTATTTTTGTGTCTTAGCACTTCTGAAGTTGAGAAACTTTGCTCTAAAGGAAGGAATAAATTGTGACGCCCTGGAGGAAGTCCTTCTATCCAGGTAAAAACAGCCACTGAAGAAAGAGTTTTTTATTCGATTATCACCTTTGAGATATCTTCTTTGCCTTTTCATAGGGAGTTGACTTGTGCAGTCATTTTTGACGTTAATTGTTGATTAAAATGCCTTGTATGAGACGGCATTATAATTCTCCATTGAAACAGAACAGCAAATCAGTGTGCCACTCATCACAGCCAGCGGCGTCACTCTAGGTGGTAGACATCATGGAGGCTCCTGGGAGAGGCCCTACACATCGTGTGTTAGGGGAGGTTGACGTCTTCAAGCCTGGTCATCCTAGCATTGAAAACCTCTGCCAAAACATTGTGCTTCTGTATAATACTGGGAAGCAATTCTCCATGACTTTAGCTGTGATGCCTCCTGACCCCTGAAAGGCTTTCAGCTCAGCATCAACTCTATGGCCAGGGGTGTTATGGATGATAGAACCGCCCCTTCCTCCTTGTAGATCAGTGTGGAGTCTCAAATTGCTAGCACATCCTGCTCTACCTGAATTAATGCTTCCACAGTGGAAAGGTCAATACAGAAACATAAGGAGAACACCTCCTCACCTTCTTAGGCATCCCTGGGAATTAGGCCAGTTCAATCCCAGCCTCTGTTGGTCAGACTAATCGCAGAGGCTGGCAGAGTGACATGCTCATGGGAAAATTTGCCAAAGCTCACGATGTACGGAAATGATGTGTGGATTGTGTTTGGTGACAGTTCACCCTGGGTCTCATGTTTCTTCAGGTCTTGTGAGCAAGGCACTGCCTGCCCTATGTTTAGCCTTATCTTTCCGAGGATGTTTATTTTCTTTATGTATTTGTTTAGAGACACAGCCTCACTCTGTCCCCCAGGCTGGAGTACAGTGGTGTGATTGTAGATCACTGCAGCTTCAAACTCCTGGGCTCAAGGAATCCTCCTGCCTTGGCCTCCTGAGTAGCTGGGACTACGGGTACATACCGCCACACCTAGCAGAAGGATGTAAGTGTCTACAAATAGAGTGGGCAGCCTTGGACAGTAGAGCTAGCATCTCTCCCTAAGGAGCAAACAGCAGGCAAGCTTACTGCCCATGGGCAATCATTTGCAATTTTAAAATCAGGGTTTCTCTTTTGTAAACCCACTAAACAAATGTGCAGGTATCATCTATCATCTGTCTCTCTTTGTATTATTCTGTGGGATTGGGGGTCAGGAAACTCACAAAAATGCTAATAGTCTGGCTACTGCTATTGCTGTGAATGATATCCGATCCTTCATCTCTGACACAGGAGTCTTGTGTGTTCTACCAGCTTCTGTGAAACACTGAAAGGCTAACATATTATATTAGCTTGCAAGCATGGTGAAATCTCAGGCCCTTCATTCTTCTTGACCTTTATATGAGCTCTTGAGAGCTATGAAGGGAAATACACAGGAAGAGAAAACCATGTGGAAAAAATAACAGAAGAAGATTGGTTTCAATCAGAATAAAGTTTTGGAGAGTGAGAAAATTCTTCTAGTTGTTTGCCTATTTATATTTTTCTACCATTCAACACGAAGTATTTCTCTATGGTTTATTTTTATAGCATTTAGAACCAGAATCATCCTTTATTTCCACTTGTCTTCTTATGTATTTGAGACAACAAAGGAGCAGCCATCATTCCTAAGTTATTTAGGCTATTTTTTTTTTTCTAAACCTAAGTAGCCACTATGCCAGAGAGCAATTGGGCTTTTCTTGATCTTCCCAGAGTAAACAGCACTTTTATGAGTGGGACATGAATTCAATAGTTTCCTGTCTCCTTGGAGGAGACAGGAAGGTAGCCCTTCCCAGGAACCTTGCCCAGGTCATTTGTGGCAGTAACTACTTCTCTGTAAATAGGCTTTAAATCAAGGTTTCTGCGCACCTTCTGCCCAAGTCAAACTGGAAATAATTGAGCTGAATCTCAATACTGTTGATATTGATGAAAGACTCTGGCTGCCTTTGAGTGACTATCACAAGTTCGTTACTTGTGTTTCTTTACTGCCGTGTGAAACTGTACTTCCGTCAACACCTATCACACTCTATTCTTACTGTTTTTTGTTGACTCTGTCTCAAAGGCAAGTCTCCGTTTTATTCATCTGAACGTTTTTTACTTCCTTAGGTAGTGTCCATAGGTGTTTCTGTTTTCTTTCTTTCTTTTATTTTTATTTTTTGGAGGCGGAGTCTCGCTCTGTCGCCCAGGCTGGAGTGCAGTAGCGTGATCCCAGCTCACTGCAGCCTCTGCCTCCCAAGTTCGAGCAATTATCCTGCCTCAGCCTCCTGAGTAGCTGGGATTACAGGCATGTGCCACCACGCCCCGCTGATTTTTGTTTTTTTTTTACTGGAAATTTTCATTAATCAATGACTGAAAACTAAGCAAAGAAAAATACATAACACAGTTGATTCTCTGTTCACAGCAGTTACTTTCTATCAAGGGACACAAACACTGATTCACATTAGTGAATATGGAATCGTGGCTTTTAGGGGAGATACAGAGAGTTAGGTTGCTCTGAGCCTCTGGTTTTGTCCATTGATCAATGCCTAACCTTGTTGTAAGTCAGAATCTGTTCCAAGAAGTCGTATTTAATATGCATTGTTGCTTCATTAACATTGATCTTGAGGCCAACAGTCCTGTAACTCTTGCTTGAACAAAGCTCGAATAAAAAATAGATTTTCTCCAAAAGGCACATCTCAGCCTTCTTGTGCCTAAGAATGCTAAGCAACACTACTATTGGGGATTATTTTAAACAGTGCAATCACCCACACAAATGCAAAAGGCCGTGAAAAGGACACTCGTTCTCAGTGTGAGAGCTGAAAGCAAAGGCAGAATACCCCCTGCGTCACCCCAGCTGGGGACGTGTACCATGGGTAGACTCAAAGTTTTTGCTGCCCTGAGCATGTCTGCAAATAACTGGGAAAGTGTCACAAACATAGATTTGGGGGTGACAAATAAATTTTAGTAAGTAGAAAAATTTTCAAATGCAGAACCTGCAAATAATGATGGTCAATTGTATACATACCAATTTCCCTTCTGTTTACACTTCATTCACCAATGCAAGGTTTGAATTAAAATTGCTTTGGAGGCACAAGTATTAGCACTGAACACGATGCCTGAGTTTAGGACCTTGTTATCAAGCACACACTGATTAAAACTCCAACATATATTTTATGACTGTTTCCTCCATTGTGTGTATCCAGCTGTAGAGATTTGGCTGTGCATTTCTCTATAAACAGTCTTGTTCTTTTCTGCCTATGGAGAAAATGTTTAAAGCATATTAATGTCTCCTCTACTATAATAAATAGGAAAGGATGGACACAGAATGGGCCACGAGTCATCTAAATAGATACAACAAAATTAGGAATTACAGCAGACAGGAAGAGCTGATGAGACCAGTGATCACTTCTCATAACTTGGTGGAAAGGGGAATTTGGCATGAGGGATGGTGGATTAACCACCTGTCCCATGAAGGGAGGTATTGATGCAGACAGACTGCATCATCTCCTGGCATGAACAGCCTCTGAATTACTAATAGTTCCATACTATGAATTAAGATTTTGTGGGTCAAAAATAGACATTTTTATGTGGCTCATGTTAATAATCAGAGTGCACTATGATAAGGCATACCAAAGCAAATAGTCATCAGTGTGAGGCTCCCAATGGCTGGCCTTTGATTGGCAGAGGTTCACAGAGGTGGCTTCAAGGGCAGAGTTGCGAATGGAAATGAGTGGCAAGAGGGAGGGTGAGTGTCTTTGCATAATTTATAACAGTGAGTCACACTCACTGTTGAGTCTTTCCTAGACCATAGCTGGCTGGCATTTCTGCTATGATGGCTCTGAGTGGCTACTGGGGAAGAGAGTGAACTACATGTGGGACATCTGAAAGCAATTATCTTGGTAAATGTGATATGACAACAATACATATCCACCTTTTAAAGCAGACCTCTGGCCTCTGGAGCCAATTTGCAAATTGGGAGATAAATGACACATACACAAATATCATTTCATTTATTAATAAGTCTTCATAGACCTATACCTGTACCCTAGGTTAGAAATCATCACCAAACATTGAACAAATGCTTGCTATGGTTAAGGCATCATTTTAAGATCTGGGGAGGACAGAAAGAAGCATGAGACACAATTATTGTCCTTCAGGATTTTAGACTGTGGTTGGAAACAGGGTATATGGTACAAAAAAAGAAAAACCTGGCCGGGCGTGGTGGCTCACTCCTGTATTCCCAGCACTTTGGAGGTAGAGGTGGGTAGATCATCAGAGGTCAGAAGTCTGAGACCAGCCTGGCCAACATGGCAAAACCCCATCTCTACAAAAAAATAATCAGCCGGGTGTGCTGGCGCATGCATGTAATCCCAGCTACTCAGGAGTTTGAGGCATGAGAATTGCCTGAACTCAGGAGGTGGAGGTTGCAGTGAGCAGAGATAGCACCACTGTATTCCAGCCTGGACAACAGAATGAGACTGTCTCAAAAAAAAAAAAAAAAAAAGAGACCAATACACTTTTGATAATTTCTAGATTAAGACATAGAATAATAACGTATTATGAAATATTACGTGCTATTACCATACAAGCCCATCTTTGCTGTGGAGTGTAGGTGCATGGCACAAGTGTCCTGGCTCCCAGGACTGGTCTGGGGTTTTGCTTCCACAAAAACAGTCTCCAGTGCCAACTGACAGTGGGAAAACCGGGATCTGGACAGCCAAGGTGTCCCTCTTATTCACTCAACTTCTGAACCAAAGTTCCATTTTTAACAGAAAAAATGCTAAGTATCAAGGAATATGGCTTAAATTTGAGGGTACAAGGACTTTTCAACCCACATTCTAGAATATGAGGCACACAAGTCTCTGGTCATCTCCAAGGGCAAGAGAGGAGGAGAAGAGCTGCCCCCCACCAGGAGCTCTCTCCTAGGAGGAAATGAGAGGACAAGACCCACACTGAGAACTCCTGGTCCATTCTTGTGCAGAGAAGAGCCAGATCACCTCGCAGCACCCCACCTCCAGCACAGAGTGAATAAGTGAGTCGGGGGAGGGCCGAGGTGCCGTCTGTCCTGCCCTGAGATGCGGCCCACCCTGCACTCATATCAGTGAGAGCAGAAGATGATGCAAGGGTTTCCCAAACCGTTAACAACCACTTCAATATCAACTTACTGCAGACCGTCATGGAAGGAGGCACAAAAATACAGATTTGGGATCAAAAGTTGGGACCAGTGAATGAAACGCTGGTTTGGACACTGTTGACCAAGTAGGATTCACGAGTTACCATAACAATCATCATGGAGCCAAGCCATCAGGGTTAAAAGTTCTACTCCCTCCCTCCCCATCCCTTTAATGAAATGTAATGTCCAACTACCTTACCGATGGTGGGTTCTCCATAAAGTAGCAGAACTTCCTGTGAAAACGCTCATTTCCACATGTAAGTAGCGGAGGTGGTGGCAAAAAACCATGGGTTCTGTAATTGCCGCTTACAGGATAATTAAGAGCTTAATATTATAAAAGTTAATTATAAAATTATATTAATTAATTTTAATAGCCCAACGATCCTTTTGGAATTGATGTCTGAGAAGAACAAAGTCCCCAGAGAGGCCCACAGGGAAAAGGTCAAGTCAGACCGAATTTTTCAGGCCCAGAGTTGTGCCTGCTTTGTCCTGAGCTCTAATTTGGGAAACACAAGAAGAAATGAAGATGGACACATAATGACAGAGACCCTTGGGCTCCCGGGGGTGGTGGCAGGAGCACGAGTGACAGCTGTTTCCAAATATGGACCGATGACAAGATGCTTCCAAGAACGAAAAGGTAGACCTTATTACTACTTTGTAAACTTTCTCAGGCTTACGTTGTACAAGGGGTAATTTTTTAAAATAATCATCATGATCTTTTCTAAATGAAAAATTTGATGATGCATTTACTATCCAAATCACTGTAATAATGAACTGCCTTCTAGTCAATTTCTAATGTAATTGGGGGATCTATGGCATAAAGCTTAAGACTTAGACACAATTCTCCTCCTCTCTGTCACAAGCTTCAAGCCTGATATTTTCCTGGCAACTCAAAGCCTTCTTGTAATATTGTCAGCAGTGTGTCTTCCTCCCCAACATTTATAAAAGTTTTGTTTGGATTTGTTTTTCTTACAGATTAGGAAAGATCTTCTTTTCATCGTTCAAGTGAAAAACATACCCGCTAGCAAGAATAAGGATTTGAGAAATCACTGTGGAAAAAGAAGATGTGTTTATACGAAGCCAGTGACTTTGGCCTGACTGACATATGTAAGCACATCTGACAGAAGCAAAAGCAAGCTTAATAATCCAATGATTATACCCCAAGCCCACGTAATTTGAGAAGTCAGCACCTTGGGGGTAGTTTAAAGCAGGGGCTTTGGTGAAAGCACATCTTTTTCTTTTTTCTTTTTATTTTACTTAAAAAACAAAACTGCAGAACATGCAGGTTGTTACATAGGTAAACGTGTGCCATGGTGGTTTGCTGCACCTATCAACCTGGGTACTAAGCCCCACATTCATTAGCTGTTTTTCCTAATGCTCTCCCTCTGCTGGCACCCCCAACCGACAGACTCTGAGATGTGCTGTTCCCCTCCCTGTGTCCATGTGTTCTCATTGTTCAGCTCCCGCTTATGAGTAAGAACATGCGGTGTTTGGTTTTCTGTTCCTTTGTAATTTTGGTGAGGATGGTTTCCAGCTTTATCCATGTCCCTTCAGAGGACATGATCTCATTCCTTTTTATGACTGCATAGTATTCCATGGTGTATATGTGCCACGTTTTCTTTATGTAGTCTATCATTGGTAGGCATTTGGATTAGTTCCATGTCTTTGCTATTATGAATAGTGCTGCAATAAGCATACATATGCCTGTATCTTTATAATAGAATGATTTATATTCCTTTGGGTATATACTCAGTAATGGGATTGCTGGGTCAAATGGTATTTCTGGTCCCAGATCTTTGAGGAATCACCACACTGACAGTATAAAAGTGTTATTATTTCTCCACAGCCTCGCCAGCATCTGTTGTTTCTTGACTTTTTAATAATTGCCATTCTGACTAGCATGAGATGGTCTCATTGTGGTTTTGATTTGCATTTCTCTAATGCTCAGTGATGTTGACCTTTCTTTCATATGTTTATTGGCCACATAAATGTCTTCTTTTGAGACGTTTCTGTTCATGTAGAAAGGCAGATCTTCTTTCCCCACTCTGGGACCTTGGGTTGGTGTGTCTGTGGTTTCCATGACAACTCTCAGATTTGATGATTTACTGGAAGGGCTCACAGGACTCAGGAGAGTTATAGTTTGTGACTGTGAAAGGACGCAGATTAAAATCAGCAAAGAGAAAAAGGCACACAGGGAAAGGTCTGAGAGAAAAAAAAGACAAGCTTCAAGTTGTCTACCCCCAGCGGAGTTGCATAAGTGCTTAATGCCCTAGGAAAAGTGTGTGACACACCTGCGAGGTGTTGCCATCCAGGGAAGCTCGCCTGGGCCTTTGGTATCCAGGGTTTTTATTGGGGGTTTGTCATGTAGGCAGGCAGTGCCTTCGTAGCTGACCTTAGCTACTCAGTCTCCAGCCCTGCCAAGGTCCAGCTGATAGAGCCTGGCCCAAAGCCCCAAGCACACAACAAGGGAACATCGTAAGTCACATTGATAGCACAAACTATCTGAGCAAGCTGGTATAGCATGGCCCAAACCTCAGTCACACAAACATTTCTATCAGGCCTCAGATGTCATCATGCAGAAGCCCTTCAACAGCCAGTCCTTTGTCTGGAATAATGTAAGGTTTGAGCACCAAAGCCTGCTGAGTTGACCTTTTACTGCACGATTAATTACTCTTCCTCCCTGGAACTTGATTTTCTTCTCAGAAAAACTACACTAATGAGAAGATCTTTGTGATAATTTGAAAGATTATCCTGACGATAAAATATCTGTAACATGTTCAGAATAATGCCTGACTTATATCAAAAACTCCATATTATCATTTCTAAAATTTTAAACTTTTAAAAACTTTATTCCAGGGTGTAGTGAGTCTTCTGGGGTTTGCCTCGTATGTCCCAGACTTGGAGCTGAAAAAATTGGTAAGCAAGAAATGCCAACCGGAGCAGACACACACACACAGAAATAGCCCCAAGAAAAGACTACTTTCTCTAGCCAAAAGAACAGAGCAGGGGCATCCTAGCCAGTTAGAATACTTTTAGGCAGTAACTGCTCTGGCACAGCTGAACACCACAGAGAGACTGTGGCCTCACATCTACCCCTGCCAGCAAAGACTGAGTGGGGAGCCTATATTGCCACCGTCGCTAGGCTGTAACAAGCTACCTAAACCTCTCTGGGGTGATGTCAGAGAAGGTGAGGTAGGGACCTGGGACTTCCGTGTCTGATGGGTAGTAATGGGTACCCCCCCACACACAACAACATCAGTGTATACCATGTAAACAACCAGGACTTTCAGGATATCATGAGGAGAGGTGAAGCCAGCTGGACTTCCTGGGTCCGGTAGGGACTTGGAGAACTTTTCTGCCTTACAAGAGGTTTGTAAAATGCACCAGTGCTCTGTAAAAACGCACCAATCAGCACTCTGTAGCTAGCTAGAGGTTGGTAAAATGGACCAATCAGTGCTCTGTAAAATGGACCAATCAGCACTCTGTAAACTGGACCAATCAGCAGGACATGGGAGAGGACAATTAAGGGAATAAAAGCTGGCATCCTCAGCCAGTGGGGCAACCTGCTTGGGTCTCCTTCTATCCTGTGGAGACTTGGTTCTTTCAGTCTTCACAATAAATCTTGCTGCTGCACACTCTTTTTCCCCAGTGTACCACCACTTAACTCCAACAAAATGGATTCTCAATGACTTCTTTAATTGCTGCTCGAATTTCATTAGGTCTGTCGTTCCCAAGCTTTAGAGTGCTTATGTATCAGCTGCAGAGCTCGTCAAAATGCAGATTCCTGAGCTGTATCCTAGAGATAATAATTCATTCAGTCTAGGTAGGACCCAAGAACCTGCATTTTGCGAAGCACCCCCATGTCATTGGATGCAGGTGTTCCGTTAACCACCCTTTGAAAAGCACGAACCAAGCTCTCCCTTCATACATTCTCTAACCTAAATTTTTAACCATTTTGCAATGGACAAGAGCATGAGTTAGGAAACGAGGCAGGTTTGGGTTAGAATAGTACATCTCTACTTAGTCTTATTAACCTTGGACAAATTACTTATTATTTTTAATATTGAGGTTTTCCCCTCATATTGTTGTAATTGTTGTCATCTTTACCACTATCTTCAGTGGCCATAATCAGTTTAATAACGTGCACAGTTTCTATTAAGAATCTTATGTGAGGCAGAATTTCTTCTAGGCAGCTGTGTGGCATCCCTTTGAAATTAGCCTAGTAACCACTGGAGACACAGGTATTTTTTTTCTATCACTTTAGAAGTATTACTCTTTTTTTCTCTCTCTCACTTTTTCTCTTCTTTCTCTTGTTCTTTTCCTTCCTTCCTTCCATTCTGATGTTTGTTGTGAATACTATAATTTCTCCTGTATTCCCCAAAATATCATCATCTGGCAACCTGCTAGATTCAACTCAGAAATTTCATTTCTGGAGTTTTTCAAAGGTCCACAGTCTGCCTTTGGGTTCATTGAACTAGGGTTATTTTATTGGCACAGATTTTTAAAGATTGTTAAAGTTACCGTGTCTTGACTTCCGCTTCTAGCATCTTCTTGGTGGTCCCATAAAAAGAAAACTGTCCTAAGTGACTCAGCCACAGCTCAGAAGCACCGCATCTGCATCATTTCATAAGAATACGTTCTGATGTATTTTTAAGCACTATATTCATAATGTCAGTCTTTAATTCAGCTTGCATCCTATGAAATTGGTCTGTTTTATATTTGTTGAAAACTCTCTTCATTTTATTTTTGATTGAGTCCAACAGTTAAATCATTTTTCCCATTTTTTACGGATTGATGTGTCAGGAAATTGAGTAATTCAGCTAATTAAAAGGTCTAAACCTCATCCCAGGTAATTGATTTCACTACAGAAAATGGAAGGAAGATGTGTTATAAATAGCAATGCATTCTTGATACTCTTTTGGTCTCTTTTTATTGATTCAGCACATAGTTGTGAAATTCTAATCTGAGTCGCCTGGCTCAGTGCGTCCTTCTGTAGTGCATGCACATAGGTGTAGATCACACACAATCACTGACACATCAGATTCCAACTACGAGAGTAGTATGAGCTTCATCAACTTGTCTTCTGTCCTCTGTCTTTATAAAAAGTCAGAGAAGGCCGGGCGCGGTGGCTCAAGCTTGTAATCCCAGCACTTTGGGAGGCCGAGACGGGCGGATCACGAGGTCAGGAGATCGAGACCATCCTGGCTAATACGGTGAAACCCCGTCTCTACTAAAAAAATACAAAAAACTAGCCGGGCGCGGTGGCGGGCGCCTGTAGTCCCAGCTACTCCGGAGGCTGAGGCAGGAGAATGGCGGGAACCCGGGAGGCGGAGCTTGCAGTGAGCTGAGATCCGGCCACTGCACTCCAGACTCCAGCCTGGGCGACAGAGCGAGACTCCGTCTCAAAAAAAAAAAAAAAAAAAGTCAGAGAAAACACTGGGAAAATGGCGAAGCAGGCCTGAGGTACAATGGATTTATGACTTGTCCTTGTACGTGAGACAGGGTCTCACTGTCACCCAGGCTGGTGTGATCACAGCGCACTGCAGCTTCGCCCTCCTGCGCTGAAGCCTCTTGGGTAGCTGGAACTACAGGTGTGCACCTCCACACTTGGCTATTTTTTTAAATTTTTTTACAGAGATTGGGGTCTCGCTATGTTGCCCAGGCTGGTGTCAGACTCCTGGGCTCAAGTGATCCTCCAACTTCAGCCTCTCAAAGTGCTAGGATTACAGATGTAAGCCACTGCACCTGGCCCCATTTTTTTATATATACTGAGCAACTGGCTTCATAAGAAGAAAACCCAGAGCCATGTCCTGATCAACAGAAATTAATAACAAATTTTAAATCAGCAACACATTTTTTTATTTTTCAATGAATTACATTGACATTCATTTATTCATTAGTTCATCTTTATCCTTGTGTTTTTAACCTTTACTTATTTTTTTAAGCTTTATTGGGGTATAATTAATATATAAAATTGTACATATCTAATGTATACAATTTGATGAATTTGGATATATGCAAACATCTGTGATATCACCACCACAATCAAGGTATTAAACGTATCCATCACCTCCCAAAAGTTCCTTGTGTTCGTTTGTATATGTATGTGTGCATGTGTGTATACATGTGTGCATGTGTATATATATGTGTGCGTGTGTGTGCATGTGTGTATATATTTGTGTGTGCGTGTGTGTGTATGTGTTCATGCATGTGTATATGTGTATATGTTTGTAGTAAGAACACTTAGCATAAGATCTATGCTCCGAACGTATTTTCAAGTGTTAACTATTTGCACCATGCTGTACAGTAGTTCTCTAGAACTTACTCATCTTGCATAACTGAAACTTTATATCCACTGAGCAAGCCAGTCACAGAAGGACATATATTTCTTTTTCTTTTTTGGGAATTTCGAAGTGCTGTATTTGTATTCATTTCTAAGTACCTGGACAATGCCATACTCCCACTAAGACACTTTATGCAGTAATGAAAAAGAACCCATCCAGATAATCTGTTCCATCAGTGAAGGCCATTTGATAAAAAAAAAAGTTTCTATCAGTCATATCAGTAAGAGAAGTACTAGTATATAAGGAGATCAGTGAAAGAAAGTATTTATAAAACAAGAAAATCTGTCATGAACTTGAGCAGACTTCAGCAAACACTGTCATGCTAATTTGTGATGAAATGTAATAGAAATTTTAAGGCAAAGGACGTAGTAATTTGATTCAGGTCTTGTGTTCAAATGTTCCCTGATCGATGCAACAGAAAAAATATTAAACACTAATCAAGGAAATTTGTTTAGGTGTGTGATAATGATATTGTAATTATGTTTTGATTCACTTTTATTTTTATTGAAGTATATTTGACAACTGTTTGTATTTAAGGTATACAATCTGATCATTTGATATACACTGTGAAATAATCACAAACATGTTAATTAACATATCCATCATCTCACATAGTTACCTTTTTCTTTTTGGGTGAGAAGCTTAAGATCTGTCCTCTTAGCCAATTTGAAGTATAGAGTAAGGTATCATTAACCATAGTCACATTGCTGTGCAGTAGGCCTCCAGGTCGTATCATCTTGCTAACTGAAATTGGTGCCCCTTGACCAACATCTTCCCGTTTTCCCCAATAACAAATATTTCATTTTTTTAATCAACAAATTTCAATATCTTTTATGTTCCAGTTAGAAGCAACTGAAACAAAAGCCCTCCTCTCTGGGACTCTGGTCTGAGAGACAGAATGTAAGAGTTACAATGTCACGTAAGGAGAACAGCACGAAATCTGAAGTGTAGCCGGGATTTCAGACATCCTGGTATTCCATTTCTCACGCCAGGCATTTGGCACTGCTGGGTGTTTGCTCCACCTGAACTCAATTCCTGTCACCATCTTCCTGGACTCTGCAACTTGTTCCTCCCTGGTGAGTTCAAAGATGACCCTTTCTTTGAGACCTTCCCTCATCCTTCTTCCTTTATCAGTCCATGTTACCCTCAACTTTTCTCAAGACGAAATCAGTCATTCCCTTCCCTGAGCTCCCCAAATACTTAGAATGCACCTCTGAATAGCGGCGCCCCCATTTTAAGACAGGTATGGCTTATGTTTGTTCCTCTGATTTGACTACAACCTCCGGGAAGGCAGGGCCCAGCCACTCCACGCGCTTGCAGATCCTCTAGTCTTCCATGGGTGCTCAAATACAAGTCCTGGGTTGTGCTGACTCAGACAGGAGGAGAGACATCGCCCCCAGGCTGCTGTGCACGCTGTGTCTGCCCCAGCTTGCCTGCTCCCTGTCTCTCTGAAGCACCACTGGGTGGTTTTGTAGCAAGGAGTAATAACAGGCAGCCCTCTTGTGGATGAGCCTGAGATAAACCAGTTATTCTTTGTGTGAAAGTTAGATAAGGCGTTGTGATCATACATGGCCTTGGCCTGTTCCACTTCCCCAGGACTGTTCCACCTTTGCGTTTCAGGTATTTTAGCACTGACGCCTCACAGCAACGTGGGATGTCACCCTCAAAGCCTGATTCTGTGAGCTTGGCAGGTTTCTGAGCTTTAAGACAAATAAAATGTTTTGGCCACAAGCACGTATTTATGTGGTCTGGCCCGACTGTCATATTGGGTAAACAGCAATTTTGGTGATGAGTCAGTGCGTGGACCTGTTCCATGCATGATGTGAACCTATGCTATGCCATGCCTGGAGTGCACCTGCACAATGCACTACGTGAATCTGTGTGATGCATGAAGTGAACCTGTGCACTGCGGATGTGAATCTGTGCCATGCATGGAGTGAACCCGTGCAATGCATATATGTGAATCTGTGTAATGCACCCATGGAGTGGACCTGTGCAACGCATTCTGTGAGTCTGTGTAATGCAAGCATGGAGTGGACCTGTGCCACATGTGGAGTGGACCTTTGCCACGTGTGGAGTGGACCTGTGCCACGTGTGGAGTGGACCTTTGCCATGTGTGGAGTGGACCTGTGCCATGCATGGAGTTCCATGTGTTTTTAAACCCAGCCCCAGCCAAAGTTATGTGTTATAAATTATTCCAGATTAAATTGAAATAACTATCAGACGTCAACAGAGAACCCCATCCCCGGACCAAAGCATCCCTAAAACACAACACAGATGAGTTCCGATGTGTCTGTCCGCCTTGCAACTGCGCCTGTCAGGTAATTTATAATGTGACTCAAGAAGCCGTGTGCTGCTTCCTTACCTTTTAGTTCTCTCTTTCCCCTTTGGAATATCTCACCTTTTTATACCACAGGTTAGAAATAATTAAATTTTAACTTACGCATTCTGAGCATGGCTCAGTGTGTAAAGGAAAATTGCTTCACAGTTTGGGCAGTAAAGCGAATCTGAAGCATGTCACACGAGTAATTGTCTCCTAGGAGACCCAAGCGCACATCATTGCCATGGAGACACCTCGGTAGGCCCTCTCTGCTTGCAGTGATTAGCATGGATCATCAGCTGGGGTTTGTTTTGGGGGAGGAAAGGCTATAAATACACGGCCAAGCCTTACAGACTATGACAGGCCGTGTGCTCGAGCATGGGCTTGGGATGCAGAGATTTCCAAGTCCAGCTCTGGCATCACAGGTGAGGACCTCATGGACTGTATCCCTAACACACACCTCACACCTGAGGACAGACAGGAGCAGTCAGCACCAGGGGAGAGGGAGGCGGCCAGCGATCCAGGAGGGGGCCTCCTCCGAAAGCCATGCTGGGGAAGACTCCCCCCAGAGGCAGCCGGCAGCCATTCCCTCGTTTGCCTTGCCTGACCCACGCCTCTCCCTGAGTGTTTCCAAAGGGCGGAAGCCGCAGGAGGGCCGGTGTTCCTGAGTGGGCTAGAGGAAGAAGAACCGTGCCATGGGAAAAACCTATCCTGTTAGCAATTTTGAAATAAATAATACATGACTATTAATTGTAGTCACCATGCAAAGCAAGAGATGACTAATGCTTACTCCTCCAGTCTAACTGGAACTTTGTACACCCGGGTCAGCATCTCTTCTCATCTCCTCCTTCCCCACAGCCTGTGGTATTCACCTTTCCACTCTCTGCTTCCAGGAGTGGAATCTTTTCAGATTGCATATTTAAGTGAGATTATGTAGGATTTGTCTTTCTTTGCTTGACTCCTTTCACTTAGAATAACGCATCCAGTTCTATCCATGTTGCCACGAATGATAGAATTTCCTTCCCTTTTAACGCTGTAGGCGTTCCACTGTAAGGTGGTGAGGTGATGGATATGTTCATTAGTTTGATTGAATCTTTCTAAAATGTACACAGATCAAAATAGATACAATTAGTATTTGTCAATTAAATTAATTTTAAAATGAAGACAAAATGCACAATGTTGTATTTTCACCTAGATTCCCTGAAACTCATTTTTGACATCATAACAACAAAATTGCCATGAGAACAGCTTTAGCCGTCATATTCATTGCTGCACCCAGCTACTGACCCCTCCTGTTTCAGAAACAGGCGGGGCGCTCGATGCCAGGGAGACTCCACCTCCACCCTCAGCGAATGTTTTGTTTCAGGGATTGCCAGTGCATGCGGCACACCCAGCTGCATAGAGAGAATGGGAACGCTCAAGGAAACATTTTGAAGATGTGATTTGCTAACAGCCAGAAGATGAAAAGCAAAAGAAAAAAATGGCTGAAAAGATCAACGTCAGAATGTTGCTCACTCTGTGGCAGGTGGGCCTCTGAAATCCTCTTGACTGGGACTTACGTTTTATACACAGCACTGGGAGATGTGTTTTCTGAGAACCTGTTTGAACTGATGGGAATTTGGAGGTGGTGATATCTGAACATCATGTTTTTTAACCCTCTTCTATTTTATTTATTAAGTGAAGTCTTAATATTTCTTCCACTTCTCTTGGGCTCCTAAGAGCACTTTTCCACACATGCAGGGCACTGCTCTTCGAGAGCTCTGCTGTTGACCACTCCCCTGTGACCCTCTGCAAGCTGTTAGAGCCACGCTGCTCACATGGCATTCAGTGAGTGCTGGTTTCCATGAGTGGGCCTGACTTCTCGGAGGTCAGTGGTGTGGATAACTGCTTCCCAGCTGGCTTGGGGGCTCCTGGTGGGAAAGGCCTGGGGGTGACTTACTTCCATGCACTTCTTTCATTCATTCACCCATGCAAAAAAGGGTTCACCAAGCACTGAAGTGTCAAGCATTGGATGA
The DNA here is from genome assembly GCF_001698545.2 of Rhinopithecus bieti. Classification (NCBI taxonomy): domain Eukaryota; kingdom Metazoa; phylum Chordata; class Mammalia; order Primates; family Cercopithecidae; genus Rhinopithecus; species Rhinopithecus bieti. The sequence continues at coordinate 1,567,583 of NW_016807505.1, read as the reverse complement.
GACTGGCAGCTCCCTGGAAGAGCGGCAGCAACGTCAAGGAGCAAATGAGGGCACAGGGCAGAGAGCCGGCTGCACCATGGCTATCATGCTGAGAGAGATGCTGCCAGAGCAGGGGCCCTGTCACAGCTGGACATTCAGGGAGAGCTGCACTGAAGGACAGCAGGCATTTAGCCCTGCAAAGAGAAAAGGGAAAACCCCAAAGCATCCAGTCTAGGGGAAAGAGACAGTGGAAAGCCCAGGGGCCACATGGGTGGGGATTGTCCTAGAACTCCAGGCAGGCCAGCGTGGCAGAGGTTAGTAAGTGAAAGTGTGGGTGGGTCCCACGTCATGAGACCTGCTTGGGGGCTTTGACTGCAATCTGTGTGGAAAGCAGAACCCGTGAAGGGCCTTCAGCATGGGATCATGGTGGCACTGGAGTTTCCAAAAGGGGTACTTTTTTGAAGAGGTTGGAGGGAGGTGGGAATAGAACCCATTCAGAAGAGATGGCTGTGTCTTGACTGTGGTTGCACTAGGCTATGGGAGTTCCTTGCCTTGGTACAGCTGTAATCAGGCCCCAGAAATCAGGAGGAGATGGTTAGAACACAGGCGAAGGCAGCATCATCATCACATCAACCCTTTTGGGTTACTGGTTGTGAGGAAACCGGTACCTCTGAAACAGGGAAGAATGCTACCGAGCAGGACTCGTGTGCCCTGTAAACTCCTGTGCTGTGAATTGGTCACCCGTGTGTCCTGAGCATGTATCCCCTCATTGTCCAGGAGGATGCAGGTGAGGGTGTCTGTGGCTGCTTCAGCCCCCGGCCTATATCATGAGACACATGCAGCCTCCTCCACCCACCCCAGCGTGCTGCACAGATCTGCACAGATCATTGCCTGCTGTAAGTGCATGATGGAAGAAAAGCCAGGAACACAGCAAGAATCTGCCCAAAACGGTTTTTGAAGTCTGTCCTCGGGACACAATCTCAGGGAAGTAAGAGGGTTCCATGTGCAAATAAGTTATGGCACCTTTGACAGAATGCTGCACGCTACATCTTCTGTGCAGCTTTGAGGATTCGTAATGCAACAGCGTATCAGTGACTCGGAAGACGCCCTCAGTGAGAAGCCCATTTCCTTTAACTTAAGACTTCTCAGACATACTTGACCATGCAACAAGCTTCTTTTTAACATAATACCTATTAATATTTCATAGTGGACACATTAAGAAACGCCATCATAAACCGGGCGCAGTGGCACACACCTGTCATTCCAGCTACTCTGGAGGCTGAGGTAGGAGGATTGGTTGAGCCTAGGAGTTCAAGGCTAGCCTGAGCAACATAGTGAGACTGTGTCTCTAAAACTAAAAAATAATTTAGAAAAGGAAATGTCATTATGGGTTTTCCTGGATTGAGATGGATGGAGAGCTTTTGAAGGAGTAGAACAGAGAAAACTAGAATCATTGAAAAAAATGAAGCAGCCAGGATGAATGCTTATATAAAATCTGCATGTATAAACAGATTCATTCATTTAAACGTATGCATTTTCAAAGCACATTCACTCCTGATGCCTTTTATTCTCACAAGTGTGAGGTAGGTGGTGTTGGGGCTCAGAAACTAGTAACCCAAAATACATGCTGATATGCTGAACTGAGGAAGCCCCAAGGACTCTCACCTTAACCCTCCCCAACGGTCTCCACCAAGGAAGCTGAATTCCTTTACCTGCGTGAGATCCAGACCCACCAAGAGAACAACTGTCTTTCTTTCCACTCCCTGTTACCCCATTTTCTATTGCAGAAAAGAAGACCAAGATGTGACCGCACCTGAACAGACCCTTTTAGGAATAGAATGACTATCTCCAGGGGTCATTTAAATACCAGACAGAACTATTTACAAGTTAATCTTCTTTCTTGGATTTAATCAGTCTCCCTAGCAATTAGTTATTACAGCCCAATAGAATTCCTCCTCTCCCCATTGCCATAAGCTGTGTTACCAGGATCCAAGCCCCCCTTTTGAAACTATCACCACAGAGTTGACAAGAATTGCATTACAGGTTCTAGACAGAAATAGTTTTGTCCTGCAAAAGGAAAGTAAAATCTCAGGACTCCAAACTCACTATGCCTCAAAGAAATGTTAAACTTGGAAATTGAGTCATGCAAAAAAATAAATAAATAAAACAACAATCTGCCTTTGCTTTTGTTCCTAAACCAAGATCTCCTCAGGTGGCCTCCCTCGCCTTGACAATGGAAATTAACAGTTTATCTTCATGGGTACGGGACAAGATGAGACTAGACATTGTCCCTCCTCCCATTCCCTGACCAATGCATATTTGACTTACTCCTCGACTCTAGATTGACTTTATCTTACGTAAAGTGCAGATGTACTGAGCACGAGCCAAATGTGTAATTGACTCTTCCTCTACCCCATGCTTTTCACGGGCAACGTGTGGATTCACTGGGCACTAATCAAAGGCTCATGAGAATGTGACCATACCCTCCCTCTTTTATTTTCTTTCCTCCTTCCCTTCCTGCCTTGTTTTTTTCCCCTTCAAATGTTGTAAACCTGAAAACTCTCTTTGGAAAATGTATGGGCCATAGATCCTATTGTGGCTTGTGTCCCCTTTTCCTGACCATGTCCTCAACCTTGGCAAAATAAACCTCTAAATTGATTGAGACCTGTCTCTGATATTTTTTTTTTTTTTTTTTTTTTTGGTTTACTGCCCCTACACTGGAAACTAGTTTCATCAATGAAACAGCATCGTCCTCAGCACAGATGTAAGTGCTGTCTGCTTGAAGAATGCCTCGCCTATTCATTTGAGGTGGTGGTGACCAAGTGCAGTCAAAGCATTTATCTGATTTGATTTAAGCAGATAGAAATAATCATGGCTGCCCTTCATGGCAACTAGAGGGGAGATTGTAATTAACAGGATCTTTGTGTTTAGGAAGACCCACCTTAACTTTGAGGCTATTCTGTCTCCGCTATTAAAATACCAAAATTAGGATGAACTGCTGGCTCTCACACACAAGCATGGCAAATTTAATATAGATCAAAAGGGATGAAATTGTCCCCAGCCACATCTGGCTATGGAAGATATGGCTATGAAAACCAGACATGCTTCAGCATCTGTTGTTATGACAGGACTTCTCCTAAGGAAATTTTGATGAGTAGTTGACCTGTGGCCAGATCTACTCCTTTTAATTCATACAGAGCTCCAGGTTGGAAAAGAACCTAAATTGGCTCCTAAATTAGTAAAACCAAGCTATTTCGATCATTGTGTACACAGATGCTAAATGGAAACACATAAACTGACTAAGACAACTTGATAAAGGGAAGAAAATAAATGTTACCTTTAACTCTGAGGATGAATATCATGTGTTTGGAGCCCAGGTATAAGAGCTGCATCTCAGAGAGGACATTATGACAATAAAGAGCATTTATTTCAGACAAAAATTACGTGACCTGTTTCACAGCCACATTTCACCAACTGGGTTGATGGTCGAACTTTTCTCCTTTGAACACATCTGTGGTTCATTGTTCTCCTGTATTATTCTCTTAATTATCAGCTTAATGTTTTCCATTTCTTCTAATTTTTCATCCAATTTTAGAGGCCTTTTGATATGGTTAGGCTTTGTGTCCCCACCCAAATCTCGTCTTGAATTGTAATCCCCAGGTGTTTAAGGGAGAGACATGGGGAGTGATTGGATTAAGGTGGCAGTTGCCCCCATGTTGTTCTCGTGATAGTGAGTGAGTTCTTATGAGATCTGATGGATTTAAAAGGCAGTTTTCCCAACTCTCACTAGCACTCTGTCTCCCTCTGCCATGTGAAAAGGTCCAAGTTTGCTTCCTCTTTGCCTTCTGCCATGATTGTAAGTTTCCTGAGGCCTCCCAGGCCATGTGGAACAGAGTCAATTAAACCTCTTTCCTTTATAAATTACCCAGTCTCAGGTATTATCTTTACAGCAGTGCAAAAATAGACGAATATACCTTTCAATGCAGATAGCTTTATATAAGCTAGTGTTAACCTGCATTTTTATTACTTGGTTTGGAATAACATAGTCCCATCCAATTATTGTACCTGAATGCTTTCTGGCCACTTACTCCCTCCTACTCCCTCCTGAAATCATCCTTGTTCTTCAAAGCATCCTTCCATCTCACTTCTTCCTCTGGAATTCATAGAGAACTAAAATGGTTCTATTAATATATTTGTATGTGCTTTTTGTGGAAAGGGATATGTACAAGAATAGATGTTGCAATTTCACAAACACATTCAGATGAAAAAAAACATCCATAGACAGGTAAAGCTATCATAACAATGAAAAGGAGGCCTAGCGTGAGTAACTGTTTCTCCTAAACCCCTGCACGAGTGATATCTTTTAGGTTCATTGTTTTTACTTATCTCTACATGTATATTAAGATAACTAAGGGAAGAATTTCATTTATAGTTTAACTTTTAAAGCAAAGATAGTAATAGTTTTCTTCCAATATTAACCCCCTGAGACATAAGAAAGTATGTACACAATTAATGATGCTAAAGATTTATAGGATCAGTGACAGACTGGATTAAGAAAATGTGGCACATATACACTATGGAATACTATGCAGCCATAAAAAGGATGAATTCGTGTCCTTTGTAGGGACATGGATGAAGCTGGAAACCATCATTCTGAGCAAACTATCGCAAGAACAGAAAACCAAACACCACATGTTCTCACTCATAGGTGGGAATTGAACAGTGAGAACACTTGGACACAGGGTGGGGAACATCACACACCGGGGCCTATTGTGGGGAGTGGGGAGGGATAGCATTAGGAGATATACCTAATGTAAATGACGAGTTAATGGGTGCAGCACACCAACATGGCACATGTATACATATGTAACAAACCTGCACGTTGTGCACATGTACCCTAGAATTTAAAGTATTAAAAAAAAAAATTTATGGGAACACTGTGACCTGACTGACATTATCTGAAGTCAACTGACTAAGAATAAAGAAGCTTTACAACCTCCTCGGACCCTTGCTGCCACCCAGATATCTGTGGTTATTGGTCCCCTCTTGGCCTCAACCCCCTCCCTCTTCTGCCTTCTCCTAACGTAAAAGGAGACTAAAATTCTATTAACTTGAGATGGTTCTTTAGGACACTAGTCTGCCATCTCCTTGCTTTGCTGTTGTCTGAATAACGTTACCTTTCTTGCCCCAGCACCTTGTTTCTGGACTTACTGGCTGTTGCACAGTGTACGGTAGGAGCTTGGATTGGGCTGCACTAAGAGGGAGATACACTGATGAAGGGTAAAGTCCAGACTGAGGAAATTGAACATAACTGAAAAAAATGCACCATCCTTAGCTTCCCGAGGCTCACAGTGGTATGCAGGGCTCCGTTTGAGTGTGTGGATTGGAAGCAGTTGCTTGGCTGTGAAAAACGGAAACAATCTTTGGTCATGCTCATCCCCATCCTCAGTCCTGGATTTGGCTGCTATGTGCATGATCCGTCCTAGCAGTGATGGTGGAAGAGACATGGAGGGATACTAGAGCCATGCTCTGTAAGAGCATGGTTTGCCCTTTCTCTGAACTGGTCCTTCCCGGTGACTCACAGTGGCTAACAATGGGCTGGATAATGGCGTTTTCATTACACAGAAGCAAAGTTTGATCTCGCTACCTGTAATGCTTCACCATTACCTAAAGTAGATTATTTCTGCTGAATTCACCACTGAACTGTGAACCTTAAAAGTAACCAAAAATATTTCACTCCAAAACATCCTTCTTTGATATCTTTTGAAATGGTTATTCAAAAACTGTGTGTGGTAAAATAACTAGCCAGGCTTTCTCTGCATCCCATCCCTTGTCCAAATACAGGAAAAATTAACTCCAACTCAGGTAACCCTCCATTCTCTCCCAGGGCAGCTGCGCCATTACCTGAGACACTTTCATCTGCATAACAAGATAGCTTTGGTTTGCTAGGCTTTCCTCCCTTCGTCCTCCAATAACCTGTGATGCCACCTCCCCCAGAGCCCAGGGAAACTTGGTCCCACGACATTATTCTTTAGCTCTTTCATTTTCCCTGAAAATCATTCACCCCTGTGAACCCCCATATTCCCTCTCCCTAAGGAAGAGGATGTTTAAGTGACAACCATCTTGTCTGTCTTTGTGTTTCTATACTTTTTATGCCTCCCATGCACACATGTGCATGTTAATAAATTTGTATGCCTTTCTTCCTGTTAATCTATTATCAGTTTGTTTTATTAGACTCAAAGGATCGAATTTTCAGGGGAAAAATTTAAACTTCCTTACAACCACAACTGCCACAATGACTATGAAGCTAACATTTTCTACACTATAAAATCCGTATGAAAATCTTCGACTTACAAGTATTTAGCATTTGCTTGAGTGAACCACATAAATCTCAGCCCTAAGGATAATCTCTCAGAACATCATCAAAAAGATAACGGTGGGTTACAATGAAGATGCAGCATCCGACTAAGGTTTCACAATAAAATGTAAAACATTCAGAGATAGCCCTTCATGCAACGAGAGTGCTGAATAATAACAAAGATCTCATTTAAATTTATGTATCAGATAATGAAATGAAATGGCCCCATCATTTCCAGAGGAATTTGTAGAAATCACTGGTTTCATTATTTCATGTCCTGTGCTCTAGAGCTCACCTGGCGCGTAAATGGTCTCATTTATATCCTGTGTTCCTTCCACATCCCTTACACCCTTATCACCATAGTCACTCATGTACTTTAATGAGAGCAAAGCATGGGGAGACCCAAATGAACCAATAAAAATAGACGGGATAAAGTATTATTAGATGGAATGAATACAAAACTAAAATTAGGTTATGTGAAGTGCTGTTGATTTTATTGATGCAGGCTTACAAAGGCATGCCAAATTCATGTTTTAGCTGCCCATGAATAATGCCAGTAGCAAATCATTTTCTCTAATAAGACATCACTACTATCTTTTCTTCAGGGTCCAAGTTTCCAAATTAATAACCATTTTTATTAATTTTCTTGGATGAAACAACTACAGTTAGAAATAGTTTCTCCCTCCAGTCCCCATTTATTTCCGACACACAGACTGATGAAGTCAGACATATTTCTAACATTGTTATATAATCAGATTTATCTGTCTGGCAGTGGTTGAGTTTGGGGGCATTTTTTTTAACCAATTTACGTGCAAGCTTTAAAAGTGGAAAATTTAAATTTTTAAATGAGGCATAAAAGTGGAAGCAAAAGTTAGTTTCAGCATAGTAAAGAGCAGAGAGCTGAAAAAAAAGTGAAAAATTGGTTTCCTGAAGGGGAATACAGTAAGCGAGAGGAAACGAGGAGAGGAAGATGCGAGAGGAGAGAGCGATGGAGAGGTCTCCAGAGGCTGTTCGTCCTGTGAGCCAGCTCAGATGGCACCGCCTTAAGATCTACTGCACAAGAAGCACTTTCCTACGTGTTCCCAGGAAGCACAGGTGGCAAGAGCAGCTTACAGGTGCCTCTGCACTCCACAGGTGGGACACACGATGGAAGGACCAGGCAAATAGACTCATTTTTCTTGATACGGAATGCTTTGTCCAAAGGCTTGCTGGAGAGGAGACTGTCCATAGGCTCCTGTTTTCACTTTTCAGTTCCAGCGCTGATGGCAAAAATCTTAGTTTTGAAATGATGAAGAAAGAACCAACCATATGCTGTATTCTCCACACCTCCTGCCATCATCACCAGAGTCTCTGTCTATATAAGAGCAATAATTCTTATTTATTGAACATTTAAAATACGCCAAGAACAATATGAGGCTTCATAGACATTGTCTTATTATATCTTCACAATGACCATGTGAAGGAGGCATTGTATATCCTGGTTTTCAAATGAGGAAGCCAAAAGGCCCAGGTCTGTCCAGGTTCTAACCACTGTGCCCAGTGCCTCCCCAGCATACATCCTAGCTTTACAGGTTCCCACGGGCTCAAAACTGAACTAACATGGTATGGCGGAAAGTGTTAATGAGTGGAAAACCCATTTGCCATAATCCTGAGAATGTTATTGAACGCCTCTGATCCTAAATACTTTTATCTATGAATAGGAAGAATTATATCCACATAGTTTAGCAAATTTCACTAAGGATTAAATGAACTATTGTTAGTAAAAGCACTTGGTCCACATGAGCTCAACACGTGTTCCTCTCCTGGTGCAGGGACAGTCTCCACTCTGCCTCAGCAACTGCCTGTGGCCACTGAGCCCTGCCCCATTTCAAACAGCATCCTCTGAAAAGCCCTTCCCTAGCCAGAGTCCAGGCGCACATGACACTTCCCCAAATCCACTCTTCAGCCTTGTGTGGCAAGAGCCTCCCGGCCAACACCTGGGGCTCCTCTCTCTGGCTTCCCAAACTCAGCAAGGACTCCTGCTAATTCGTTACCAGTGCAGATGCCTCTGTTGCTTTGTCTCTGTGTCCTAAGTTCCCTCTGAACCTAAAATGGTGTAGACCCTCTCAAAACGCAAAAACAGAAAAATGCAGACCTTGCAGCCCTAGCGCAGACCTGTTGAACCAGATCGTTCTATGTTGGACTGGAGATTCCGAATTTTAACAGACTTCCCCCAGTGAGCCATGGATTCATGAAGACACAGGATAAAACACATCGACCTTAAAAAGAAGAGGCTGACATTTCCTTTCCAGTGTTAGGTGTGAAAGAAGTTTCTGGGGATTGTACTGTTATGCAGATGTTTTGCTGTGATGTTAAGTATCATAATCATAACAATATAACTATATGAACAAATAACAATAGTGATGCTTTTTATTGTAGTAGGAAGTTAGAAAATAAACAGAAAGTAGGCTGAATGTGGAAATTATCAGATAATAGGGTCAGCTGGAAAAGAAATTCAATCAAATGTTTCCAAATACTCTCCTCCAGAGAGAGAACGAGAGAGAGATTGCTGTAAAATTCCAATTTCTGAAGACTGTAACAGAGTAGCATGTGACAATGTATATATATCATCTCACAGAATGAAAAGAACTTGCATTAAAACAATCAGACTTCAGATCCACCAACTCAATAGAATTTCCCTGCTCACAAGACGGGATTGCTCAACACCCCTGAGTGTAGTTGTTACTTCTTCCAAGTTTTATTAGAAAATATTCAAATATACAAAAGAGTTGGAAGGCAAGTATAATGAATGCCAAAGTACTCTTCATCTAGATGCAATCCTTGTTAAAATCCTACCATGGTTGCCATCTCTCTAAATATATGTGTGTTTGTTGTCTGTGCACTTGTGTACACTGAGTCATCTGAAATTATGTTCCAACACTTGAGCTCCAACTACTTCTTAGCATGCAAGAATAATTCTTAGCATGGAAGATAATTCTCTAAAATCATTTAATATACATTCTATTTTCAAATGTTCCAAATCATATCCTTTATTTTTTAGTTGTTTTCTTCTTTGAATCCCCCAAAAGGATCCAATCAAAGGTTATGCATCGGTTGCATCACAAGCCTCTTTAGTCTTGTAATCTAGAACCTACAATAGTCCCCCCATTTAGGTCACAACGTGGACTCTCTGAAGAGTCCAGGACCACTCTCTTGCAGCATGTTCTACATTCTGGATCATTCCTCATTCCTGTATCCTTTATTTTTCCTATAAACTGTACATTATGTCTGGAGACTTAATACTTCCAGATTAAACATTTTGGAAAAAACACCACACGGGTGATGTAGGTGCTTCCTAGGGCATTGCATCAGGAAGTGCATACTTTCAGGTTTTCCCTTCCTAGGTCGAGCTACATGTGATCATTTGGTTGGAGTGGTGACTGCTTACTCTATGAACTTAAACATGACATTTTCCTCTTGGAAGTTGTAAAGGAATTGAAGAGGTGATACTTTGTCACTATGTAAATATTCTATTCCCCCAAAATCTTTTTTATTTTTTGAGATGGGGCCTCACTCTGTTGTCCAGATTGTAGTGCAGTGACAAGATCTCAGCTCACTGCAACCTCTGCCTCCTGGGCACAAGCGATCCTCCCCCCTCAGCCTCTCGAGTAGCTGGGACTACAGGCACACACCACCATGCCTGGCTAATTAAAAAAAAAAAAAAAAAAAAAAAAATTTTTTTCTTTTGGTAGAGATGAGGTCTCACTATATTGGCCAAGCTGGTCTCCAACTCCTGGGCTCAAGCGATCCTCTCACCTTAGCCTCCGGAAGCGCTGGGATTACATACAGGTTTTAGCCACTGTGCCCAGCCCCTCCAAAATCTTTCACAGAACAATTTCAGCCTTCATTGGTAATGCTCGCAGCATCAGTCATTGCATTTGGGTTTGCAAAATGGCTATTTTCATATTCTATTATCCTTTCTGCTTTTATGATGCTACATTATTTTATAAAGAAGGGCTTCCCTTTTTCTCTTGTTGAAATGGCACTCTGATTTCATAAATTTTCCTTCAGTATCTAGCAATCTAGATACTAGATTCGTTATTAATATTAATTAGTTATTAATATTATGGCTGTGTAAATATTATCTCAGTGAATAAATAAAACACCGTGGATACATACAAGGGAATATTATTCAGCTTAAAAAAAAAAAAACACCGGACATTCTGACACACGGTACAACACAGATGGACCTTGAAGACATGGTGCTCAGTCAAATAAGTCAGTCACAAAAAGACAAATACTGTGAGACTCCATGTATACCAGGTACCTAGAGTGGTCAGATTCGTAGAGACAGGAAATAGAAAGGTGGTTGCCGGAAGCTGGAGGGAGGGGAGAAGGGGAGTCAGTGTTTAATGGGTACAGAGTTTCAGTTTGGCAAGACAGAAAGAGCTCTGTGAATGGACGGTGGCGATGGTTGCACAGCAGTGTGAATGTACTCGCTGCCACTAAACTGCATGTGCACTTAAAAATGGTTATGACGGTCAATGTTATGCCATATGTATTTTTACCACAATTTCAAAATACAGTAAAATAAATAGAATCATCTCAAAATACAGTAGCATAAAAGTAGGGTTTATTGCACTTGCCAATCCTGTGGATCAGGAATTTGAATAAGAGAAAGAGGGATGGCCCATCTCTGCTCATTCTCAGCCTTCAGCCAGAAGATTGGAAGGACAGAGAGGGAATGACCTGCAGTTGATTCCGGGGGTACCGGGGGCCTCAGTTACTTGCCCCATCGTATCTTCTGCATATGGTCTCTCTAGATGTGCTCATTTTTGTTTCTTCACACCATGGGTGTCAAGGACAAGCTTTCTCAGTGAGAGAGAGAGACAGAAGTTTTAATTGTTATGACCTCATCTCAGAAGTCACATAGCATCACTACTGTGCTCTCTAGGCTGCAGTAGCCACAGGCACAGGTCTGGATTCAAGGCAGACACATAGCGTCTTCATCTCCGTAAGAGGAAATTTAGTCACATTGTACCAAGAGCACAGAACATATGGGATCTCAGGCACACACCCACACATATGCACACACACACACAGGCATGCATAGCCATCATAGAAAATACTTGTTGCCCATAAGGTGCAACTATCAATTACATTCATTATCCTGTGTTGCTCAGATTGTCCCAATCCTGCCAGTGTGAGCCCTTTCAAATACGGGGTTCGTATCCTCTTTTCATCACTGAGTCTTTGTGGCTTCCTTGCCTTCTGGCTCCACAGGGCATCTCAGGCTCATTTTGTTCTTTTCCTGTCCAAGCTGGTCTCAGCATTTCTCAAGGAAGCCTGGTTCTCTTGATGTGGGAAATGTAGGGACTGTGTGTGCTCCCTCCTATTGAGACGTCATTGCTTCTAACCCCTTTCAGTAGACAGAGCTAGGAATATCTTTTTCAAACCATGAATCCATACTTGTGGTATTTGCAATTAAAGTTTAATACCATAGGCCCGGTGCAGTGACTCCCACCTGTAATCCCAACACTTTGGGAGGCTGAGGTGGGAGGATCACTTGGGCCCAAGTGTTTGAGAACAGCCCGGGCAACATGCTGAGACCTCATATCTACAAAAGATACAATTTTTAAAAATTAATATCATAAAGTTTTTTCTTACCTTCTTTGTTTTTTAATCTTACAGTAAAATCCTGGTTCCTAATAATGTTAATATATTTATTTGCCTTATCCTATAGTATACATTAAATAATTCAGAATTACAATGCCAATATTATTAACAATAAACTATCAAATGAGCTTTAAAATTTATTTTTAGTACTCATTGTCTTTAGAATATGTCCTGCTAAATATATTCAGCCAGAGAACTATATTTAAGGATTCTTTAAAATAAGTTTTTCCAATATAGTCAGGTTATCAATTTGATATAAGTTTAGATTTATTTGTTTTGGTTTGTGTTCAATGTTAGGGTTTATTTTATTCTCTCTGATTTAACTTTTTGGAGATTTCACATACGTTTGAACATCCATACACACACGCACACATACATACAGAGAGACACACACGGACACACCACACACACACACACCCCCAGTTCAAAAGTCAAGTTTATCTTTAAAAGTATTTTCAGAGATGTATCTCTGCCAATCCTGTCCCCTTTGCTCTTTTGCCTTCCACACTCCATAGCTAACCATTTTCTTCTGTATCTTGTTATTGTCTTAGAGTCTCTACTATTTTCTTCATATGCAATAGTGAGCACACACAATTGACTGCCCTACATTTCGCCATGACCTGGGAGAATGCACTGGGATGGCAGCCTCACAGGACGGAGGAATCCTGGCTCCCAAGCCACTCTCTGGCCCAGTTCCCTGGACAGTATTGGGCATTTCGTGAGCCTGGCTTTCAGCCTGTGTGGTGCTCTGCCATGAGATTTCAGAGCTCGATACTGGTCTTACCCTGACCCTCTTTCCAATTCCCACTGCCACTACTACTAGAAAAGCATCCCTAGCAGAGCAGCTGGTACATAGTCCATCCCTGCTCCAGTCCTCTCACATACGCTGTGAAATCCCTCATTGTTTCTTTTCTGGGCCACTGAACTAGCTTCCCAGCAAGCTTTGATTCCTGTTCTTCTACATATTAATGCAACCTTTATTTTCCCAAACAAAAGTATAGTGAGGGGGTTTCTCTCTCTCCCAATGCCATTTTCATAGTACGTATCACTCCTTGACTATCATCCGAAAGCCCCCCCTACTCTCATCTAGCCATCCAAAGCCTGGCCACCCCGTGTCCTCTCTCCCACTTATTGATCACATCAGCTCTGGGTCCACCACCCTCCTTGCCACCCACAGTGATGCCGTCAGCCTGGGTCCCTCGCCATTCTCATGGATGACCCATCTGATGTGGTCTGGGTGTTTTGTCCCCTCCAAATCCCATGTTAAATGGGACCCCTAAGGTTGGAGGTGAGGACTGGTGGGAGATGTTTGTGTCATGAGGGTGGATACCTCATAAATGGCTTGGTGCTATCCCCATGGTAATAAGTGAGTTCTTGCTCTGTGAGTTCAGGTGGGAGCTGGTTGTTTAAAGGAGCATGACTCTTCCTCCCTTCTCTCTTGTTCCCACTCTTGCCATGTGATGGCTGGCTCCCCCTTTGCCTTCCATCATGATAGTAAGTTTCCTGATGCCTCACCAGAGGCAGATGCTGGTGCCGTAATTCCTGTACAGCCTGCCAAACCACGAGCCAATTAAACATCTTTTCTTTATAAAGTCCTCAGTCTCAGACATTTCTTTACAGTAATACAATAACTGCCTAACACACCATCTAAAACTCAGCCGCTTTGTTTCTTGACCTCCACATCCTAATAATTTTTATTCTCTCCACTACCCATTTACTTACAAGGAAGCAGTAAACATCACAATTAAAAGTTTAAATCCTCTACCAATGAACTCAAGTATCTACTAGAGTCTTCTTACGTGATCAGTGGAATGCATATTACTCATATTCTTTTTCAGTGTATGTAAGAAATTCCTTATATGAGTTTGAAGGGATGACAAGTAAACTTTTTTCATTCTTTATAAAGGCTCATGCATCTAGAGAGAGCTGATCCCGGAAGCTTGATTGGCTGATTTACGCAGAGCTAATGGAGCACACTCATGAGTCATGAATAATGATGGGTGCAAGCTTGGAAACCAATGCTTCCACCATGCTCAATCGCTGCACGAGACAGGGAGCAGGTCTAAGAAGGGAATGGGATGTCTGGAGAGAGTCAGGGGCCCTGTGGGTTGACCAAAGCACACAAGAAGGGCAGAGTAAACACAGCAGTCATGGAAAAGAAATAAAGAATCTCCACGAAGAAGCATGTCCAATCAAGGTGTCTTCATGTGAAATGCTTTATGCTATGTTAGTCCTCTTCACTCTCTCCCCAACACAGTCTTCAGTGACTTCTTCATTTTCAACAAAGCTCTTGTACAGAGGGAACGCTGTGGACTAAATATTTGTGTCTCCCCAAAATGTGTATGTTGAAATCCTAACTGCCAAGGTGGTAGTATTGGGAGGTGGGGCCCTTATAAAAGCTTTTATAGTGCCCTTGTAAAAGCTCCCTTGCCCCTTCAGCCATGTGAGAACATACCAAGAAGGCACCATCTATGATGCAAGAAGCCCTCACCGGACACTGAATCTGCTGGCACTTTCATCTAGGACTCCCAAGCTCTAGAACTGTGAGTAATAAATCTCTGTTGCTTATTAGCCATTCAATCTAAGGTAAGTTGTTATAGTAGCTCAGGTCTAGGGGACAGCCGACGTATGAGTTATGAGCCTAATGGAGTTTACAATATCTGTTAATAGTTGTTAAATAATTAATTAAGGACCACTAATGGAGTACCAAACCCCAGCCTGTCATGAGGTACTCACCTGTCTAGGTAGCCCTGCTGCCTGCCCCATCACACCCCTGAAAACTCTTTTTTTTTTTTTTTGAAACAGAGTTTTGTTCTTGTTGTCCAGGCTGGAGTGCAGTGGCACAGTCTCAGCTCACTGCAAGTCACCTCCCAAGTTCAAGTGATTCTCCTGCCTCAGCCTCCTGAGTAGCTGGGATTACAGGCACGTGCCACCATACCCAGTTAATTTTTGTATTTTTAGTAGAGACAGGGTTTCGCCATGTCGGCCAGACTGGTCTCAAACTCCTGACCTCAGGTGATTCACCCACCTCAGCCTCCCAAAGTGCTGGGATTACAGGCTTGAGCCACTGTGCCCAGCTGCTGGCACCTCTTTGTAGAGAACAACCTCCAAGTCCAGTAGACATCATTTGCATTTCACCTTGGCAACATGTGATACTGATACATGCCCTCCTTGTTGAAATATTACCTTCCTTACTTCCTTAACTCCCTTCAACAGTCCCAGTTCCACGTAAGAAAACAGAAAGTCTACGTATTTCAAGAAGAAAAAAAAATTAATCCAAGAAATTAGTTGCATAACAGAAATCACTGGATGAACTACAGAAGCAGAGGTCAGTGGACTTCCGCTGAGATGCAGAGCTTAGAGGCATGTCGACAAAGCAGGATCCAGAGGCAGGGAGGCTGCTGCTGTGGTCACACTGTGCCCTCCACACCCACCTCTCTGTTTGTACAGAGCTGGTGACAACCCACCGGAATGCTGAGTCCAGCCATCACAACCACCCCGACTCCCAGGGCCCTGCAGCTCATGCCAGCAGGACCAGCAGGAGGAAGGTGGCCTCTGCCTTCCTGCAGCTGTCCATATCCACCTAACTGCAGAAGCTAACTATTATTTCAGGCCTTAGTTGCAAGGGCATCTGGAAAATGTTTCTGCTGCTTGTTTACGTATGTTCCAATGTCTCACACTGGAGAAAGGGTGACACGCAGGTGGAGTGCCAGTCCACTGTGTCTGCCCAACTCACTGCATGTTCTTCCTGCTTCCGCGACCACAGCCCTTCCTCCAGTCTTGGTTCCTTACAGGCATCTTGAACCCATTTCATGGTGTACATACTTGTTGGGCTATTTTACTTTCTTTCTTGTTTCCAACTCCCATCTACTTGCTAGCACACCTCAAGCCAGGGTTGCTACCACAGATCCGTCCCTGAATGTCTCACTGAAATCTCCCCTAGGACGTCTCAAAAACTTCAAGCTCTGTGTGCCAAGAGCTAAACAGATCGCACACCCCCAGATAAACATACCTGTGCCTTGCCTCCTAAGTCAGGCCACAGCACTGCTGTTTATCCCATTGCAAAGTCTGGACCCTTTGCACCTGGTTTTAATTTAATTGTTTTTTACTTCTCATGCCCAGACCAATTGCTATGAACTCCACCTGTACTGAAGCCATTCCACGCTGCTGTTTTGTCTCCCTCAGACACATGCTCCGTATCATGGCCAATGTCTGAAATGCAGGAGCTGAAACTGTGTCATTTTCCTCCTTACAATCCATGCTGAGCTGGGCGCGGTGGCTCACGCCTGTAATCCCAACACTTTGGGAGGCCGAGGTGGGTGGATCACCTGCAGTCAGGAGTTCAAGAGCAGCCTGGCCAAAATGGCAAAACCCTGTCTCTAGTAAAAATACAATGACAACAACAAAATAGCCGGGCATGGTGGCAGGCACCAGTAATCCCAGCTACTTGGGAGGCTGAGGCAGGAGAATCTCTTGAACCTGGGAGGAAGAAGTTGCAGTGAGGTGAGACAGCGCCATTGCACTCCAGCCTGGGTGACAAGAGTGAAACTCTGTCAAAACAAAACAAAACAAAACAAAACAAAACCAATGCTTCCTGAAATGAAACATAAACCTTTGCTATGACTTAAATTGCACATCATGATCTGATCCATGCTCGCCCTCTCAGCCACATTACCTGCTGCTCTCCCATTGTTTCACCCTGAACCTTAATAAGCTGTCTTCAGCTTCCCAAATGAACCAAGCTGTCTCCCACCAACACAGTTTTGCACATTCTGCTCTGTCTACCCTGACCTGTTTTTCTAACTTCGCCCACCTCTTTCCTGACATCCTTGAGTGTCAGCTTAGCTGTCCCTAGGAAGCATTTCTCAAGCTGGCAGATCGGAGTAGGTGGACCTTTAATATCCTCCCAGGAGCCTGGTCCTGATGCCTGTATTATCTGGGGACTTGAAGTTCAGAGACAGCAGGAACAGTCCTGTAGAGTTGACAAAGCCTGGCCCACAAGAAGCCTCTCCGAAGAATGCCATTTCTCAGAACCTGTTGATGGCCCAGCATTTCCTGTCAGTTAAATCCCATATCCCAGAGCCTTCCTATGGTAACAACTGTGCAGCCTGCAGCCATGTGTCTTGGCTCTGCAGCTGCCCTCCCTGTGAAGAGCTCACCCTTGTCTCAGTGCCTGAGAGTGCATTGCAGCTTCTCGCATCTGTGTTTTCACTGATACACTCTTTTTCTGAGATTTTCTCCCTTTTCCTTTCAGGCTGCCAGAACCCTTCTCAGTCTTTGAATCCTGCACCAAGCAAACCTCTTCCACAAAGCTTTCCTCATCCCCTCAGCAGGGCTTGGTTCTCCGTCTTTGGGCCCATCAGCACTTTGTCTTACCTTCACTAAGGCCCACTGAACTCTGCCCCAACACTGGCTTTTCCTCCCACCTAGACTGAAAGACAAAAGTGCGCAGTTGTAATGTCTAACGAATCCCCGTGTTTCATGGAGCAGATGGTCACAAGAGCCACTTAGCAAAGACTAAAAGGTCACTCTTTATAAATATCCTGAGAAGCAAGGAAACTGCTCTTCTGACTATCAGAGAAGAAAAGATGTATCAATAAACCACAGAATTCCTTATAGCCTTTGAAAAACTAGTCGGATTCATGTGACGTCATGGGAGAGGACACATTCCTCTCTAACTACTGATGTGGAGAGAAATCTCTGGTCTCACTTCTGCCCTCACTGTTTTATAATTAAACAACTTCAATGGATATACCAGGATAATCACTGCACAGTATTAGATAGATTTCTTTACTGAAAGAAATCTGTATGAGTAATGAAAGAAACAAGAAAAATCCTCTCATATTTATGTGTATTAGAAGGAGAGCAGTTGGAATTAATGAAAAGTCAAAATCCAGATGCATGAGTACCAACCAGCAATGTGTATTGCAAACTCTCCCTGGCCTCATCAGAGGAATTGACCATCATTTCTTCTTCACAGCCTGCAGACCAGAGAAGGATATAGTTATCACTATTTTACAGGTAAAAAACCTGAGACTCACAAAAGCTAAGTCACTTGTCCAAAATTACAGTCAGTGAATGGAAGGGTCTGGATTCCAACCCTGATCGCTCATTCTTTACCATTCTGCCATACTTTAAGAATAGACCTGTAATTAGTATGGAGCTAAAGGAAGGGGAAATTCCTTGGGGGAGTTACTCTAATGAGTAGGTGAGAGTGATTTGTAATTAGCATATCAAGGATTTCTAAGTAAATTAGTGTTTGCTTCTGGAAGGGGCTTGAAACTTGAAAATGGAGTTCTGTTAGGTAGGACCACATGCTCAGCTTTCCTATAAGAAGCATCCGAGATTAACTCTGCACCTCGCTGTCTGAGTCATCCCAGGCCCCACTGTGGAGGTGAGAATTAATTAGATTTGCCTACGTGTGTTTCATCAAACTAGAAGAATAAGAAGCGTTAATCACCACCCTCTTTTCTATACTATCAATTTAGTTAATTTGGGGCTGGTTTCCTTCTGAGTGGTAAAGCTTTGTGACTTTGTGATGTTCGACTCCCAGCCTCCCTTGAGCTCTATGGGGGTGGGGGCCACTCCCCAGGCAGCTGTCTACACTGGCGTTCTACTGTGTTCTGGCAATGGGAGAGCTCTGCACTGGTGTTCTACTGTGTTCTGGCAATGGGAGAGCTCTGCACTGGCGTTCTGCTGTGTTCTGGCAATGGGAGAGCTCTGCACTGGTATTCTACTGTGTTCTGGCAATGGGAGAGCTCTGCACTGACGTTCTACTGTGTTCTGGCAATGGGAGAGCTCACTGCAGAGGCTGCAGATCACCTGCATCAGAACCCTGCTCCTGCAACTCAGAAAGGTTAGTTCACCTATCTCCATCTGCCACAGTTTTTCTATCTGAAAAGTAGGGTTAATAAGAATCCTGACTGTTTAGGATTGACAGAAAGATGAACGGAGTTAATTTTTACCTATAGTGCAACCTCTATAAATGGTACCTATTACTGTTATTGCCAGTTCTTGTAAACAGGTTGCTCAATAGATGTTTTGAATTTGGGTACTACCGTTAATGGGATGTTTGGGTGTCTCCAAAATTCATATGTTGAGGCCCAATTCCCAGTGGGCTGGTGTTAGGAGACGAAACCTTTGGAAGATGATTAGGTCATGAGGATAGGGCCCTCATGAGTGGGCTTAGTGCCCTTATAAGAAGATACAGGAGAGAGCTTGCTCCTCTCTGTGCCCTCCACCATGTGAGGATACAATGAGAAGATGGCCAACTGTGAACCAGGTGGTGGGCCCTCACCAGACACCGAATCTGCTGGCACTTTGATCTTGGAATTCCAGACTCCTGAACTGCAAGAAATAAATGTTGTTGTTTAAGCCATCCAGTCTCTGACATTTATTATGTCCACTTGAGGCGACTAAGAAAGACATTAACAGTAAGAAGAGAAGGAAGCCAGCAAAGGAGAGAGGGAGAAAGAAGGAAGAACAAGACATCTGGAAATTAGTTCTTTCTGGCAAGATTTTAGTTTCACTCTGAAAACTCTTAGAACTCAAATGGCTCACCCTCCTTAAAGCTGGGTCTCCTTAAAGGATCCTTCCTTGTCTAGGACATTATAGGGCAGCACAAGTATCAGTTCTCCACAATGGAGTCAGCCCAGCAGCCACTGGGCTGGCCTCTAACGTGAAAACAGACTTGCGCTGACCTCTAACAGACTTGCGCTGACCTCTAACATGTCTACAGCACCGCCAGCCCCATCTCTGGGTCATTAGAAGGCTTCATGTTGGCACAAAAGCTGTGTAATCTGGGTAACAATAACATGAAGAAAAAACCCGACATCCTGGGGATGATGCCAGTGATCTGGGCACTGTAATTGCTATAATTAAAAGCAAACCCAGCACTGCAGCAAAAGTAGGTCAGTCATCGGCTTGGTGCAGTCTGGATGAGAGTGGAAAGCAAACATTAAAAAAAAAAAGACATGAAGGTAAACAACGTTTTATAATAGTTCAGCAAGAAATCGACTAGGATTCCGCATAGTTGTGTCTGTATATTAAAAGGTAACCTCATCAGTGCAGTGGTAGCTTAGACAATATTTCATAACGGTGGAATTTCAGAGCACAGGGGACATTTTGTTCCAGTTCTTAGTTGATGCTGTCTTTGTTTAAGTAACAAAAACATCGATCCAAATACAAGCTCAACTTTTTCCTTGTCGGGAGACAATTGCCTTCATATCCAGAGCAGGGATGGTGCTTGGTGAAATCCCTGACTGCACACCTCCAAGGTTTTATTTACAACAAATCAATCGTGGAAACTGAAGCTGGCTGGGGCCACCAGTGGAAACTGGAGAAAAGGGCTTATATGTCAGGGCCCCTTCCTGTGGCTTCTCTTTTAGATGGACAAAAAGAGATGTGCTAGTCCTACTAGTTGTGCGCAAGGAGTAGATGTGGGACTTTGTAAACAGACAAACAGGGCTAGAATCCCAGCTCCTCCCTCTCTACTTAACTAAACTTGAGCAAGTTAATTCCTGAAGTCTTGATTTTCCTCACTATAAAATGTATATAATAATAAATTAAATGAGATCATGTACACATATGATATATATACATATACACATATTACACACATATATATAAAGTTCTTGTTTTGCTATAGGCACCCAATCAATGGAAATGACTGATTTTAGTGCTTTGTTCACGTGTTTCCAGGGGATGTCTCCTACCTGCTCCTGAGACCCAGGAAAGCCCATTATGCTTGAGACAAGAAAAAACAAACCAAACCCAGATCCTTTACCTGCACCATTTTCAGGAGGGACTGAGGGAAATAAAACCAGAGTGGAGCTGTTGCCGTGCCAGCAAGCAGGCATGTCACTCAAATGCACCCATACAGCTCCCCAAGCTGACATGACCCCTGAGTCAAATTTCTTCATCCCCTCCACCTGCCTGTCTGTGAAAATGTTTTGTCTTAAAGTGTATTCCCCCTGGAGGAGTGAAACACCTTTTATTGGGTGTCAAATGCCCCTCTCTGGTGTCTAGCGTGGCTTTTGCTTTGTTTTCTGCCTCTTCCAGGCACTTAGGAGGGAAAGGAGCTGTATCCTCTGCCATCTGCCCCACCTCGGAATAGGGCAGGGTGGGCATGAGGGCCAGAGATGCTCAGGAGATTCCTGGGACTCGTTTTGGTGACAAGAGGGGAGAAAGCAACTGACCAGAGGCATTTAAAAATGTCCCACACATCTTTATATCTCCAGGCTGTACTTTTCCCCTGCTGGAACCAGGGAGGCTGGACGGCTTGGTCCCAGGAGGTATTCCCCACAGCCCAACACGCCGGCTGTGGCAGACTGCAATCAGAGTGCCTCTTCAGGCCTGACCTTGACCCCTCCCTCCTCACTGGGCAGGGCCTCCCTACAGGAACTGCAGCAACTCCAGCCAGGGGCTCAGGGATAGAACTCAGAGCTCCCTGGGCCTGAGCCCCTAGTGGGAAGGGTGGCTGCAGTCTCCACAAACAGCAGACTTAGTCTTTTCTCCTGCTAGTTCTGAGGAACCCCAGCAGTGCAAAAGAGTGAGTTTCCCCCCAGCACAGCCACTTCTTCCACCAAGGGACAGCCAAGGGCTTTGTTAAACTGGTCCTGCTCCCCTTGCCACCCCACTGGGTGAGACCTTCCAACAGGAGTTGGCAGACACCCTATACAGGAGCGTTCCTACTGGCATCAGGTTGGTGTCCCTCAAGGTCAGAAATCCCAGAGGAACGAGCAAGCACCCATCTTTGCTGTTCTCCAGCCTCCTTGAGTGACATCTCCAGGTGCAGGAGTGAACCAGATGAATAGGGCCTGAAGTGAATCCCCAGCAAACCACACCCACCCTACAGAAGAGGGATCTGACTATTGAAAGAAAAACAGACAAACAGGAAGCAACAACAACAGCATCAACAAAAAAAGTCCCCACCAAACCTCATCTAAGGATCAGCAGCCTCAAAGATCGAAACTAGACAAACCCATGAAGATGAGAAAGAATCAATGAAAAAAAAATGCTGAAAACCCAAAAGGCCAGAGTGCCTCTCCTCCTCCAAATGATTGCAATACCTCTCCAGCAAGGGCACAGAACTGAACAGAGAATGAGATGGATGAATTGACAGAAGTAGGCTTCAGAAGATGAATAATAAAAAATCTCTGCTGTGGAAAAGGAGCATGTTCTAACTCAATGCAGAGAAGCCAAGAACCTTGATAAAAGGTTACAGGAGCTGCTCACTATAATAACCAGTTTAGAGAGGAACATAAATAACCGGATGGAGCTGAAAAACACAGCATGAGAACTTTGTGAAGCATACACGAGTATCAATAGCCAAATCAATCAAGCAGAAGAAAGAATATCAGAGATTGAAGACCATCTTGCTGAAATAAGGCAGGCAAACAGGATTAAAGAAAAAAGAATGAAAAGGAATGAACAAAACCTCCAAGAAATATGGAACTATGTAAAAAGACCAAATCTACAATTGATTGGTGTACCAGAAAGAGATGGGGAGAATGGAACCAAGTTGGAAAACACCTTTCAGGATATTATCCTGGAGAACTTCCCCAACCTAGCAAGACAGGCCAACATTCAAATTCAGGAAATACAGAGAATACCACTAAGATACTCCACCAGAAGATAACCCAAAACACATAATCGTCAGCTTCTCCAAGGTTGAAATGAAGGAAAAAATGTTAAGAGCAATCAGAGAGAAAGATCAGTTCACCTACAAAGTGAAGCCCATAAGACTAACAGCAGATCTCTCAGCAGAAACCCTACAAGCCAGAAGAGAGTGGAGGCCAATATTCAACATTCTTAAAAAAAAAAAAAAAGAATTTTCAACCCAGAATTTCATATCCAGATGAACTAAGCAAAGGAAAAATAAAATCCTTTTCAGACAAGCAAATGCTGAGGGACTTTGTCACCACCAGGCTTGTCTTGCAAGAGCTCCTGAAGGAAGCACTAAATATGGAAAGGAAAAACTGGTACCAGCCACTGCAGAAACACACTGAAATATAAAGACCAATGACACCATGAAGAAACTGCATCAACTAGTATGCAAAATAATCAGATAGCATCATGATGACAGGATAAATTTACACATAACAATATTAACCTTAAATATAAATGGGCTAAATGCCCCCAATTAAAAGACACAGACTGGCAGATTGGATCAAGATTAAAGACCCATGGGTGTGCTATATTCAAGAGACCCATCTCACATGCAAAGACATACATAGGCTCAAAATAAAGGGTTGGAGGAAAACTTACCAAGCAAATGGAAAGCAAAAAAAAAAAAAAGCAGGAGTTGCGATCCTAGTCTCTGACAAAACAGACTTTAAACCAACGAAGACCAAAAAAGATAAAGAAGGACATTACATAATGGTAAAGGGATCAATGCAACAAGCTCACTATCCTAAATATATATGCACCCAATACAAGAGCACCCAGATTCATAAAACAAGTTCTTAGAGACCTACAGAGACTCCCACACAATAATACTGGGGGACTTTAACACCCCACTGTCAATATTAGACAGATCAACAAGACAGAAAATTAACAAGGATATCCAGGACTTGAACTCAGCTCTGGATCCA
The DNA here is from genome assembly GCF_001698545.2 of Rhinopithecus bieti. Lineage (NCBI taxonomy): Eukaryota > Metazoa > Chordata > Mammalia > Primates > Cercopithecidae > Rhinopithecus > Rhinopithecus bieti. Next base: position 1,543,997 of record NW_016807505.1, on the reverse strand, counting down.
GTGGAACTAATAGACATCTACAGAACTCTCTATCCAAATCAACAGACTATACATTCTTCTCAGTGCCACATGGCACTTATTCTAAAATTGACCACATAATTGAAAGTAAAACACTCCTCACTCAGAAAATGCAAAAAAACTGAAATCATAACAAATAGTCTCTCAGACCACAGAGCAATCAAATTAAACTCAGGATTCAGAAACTCACTCAAAACAGCACAAGTACAAAGAAATTGAACAACCTGCTCCTGAATGACTGCTGGGTAAATAATGAAATTAAGGCAGAAATCAAGAAGTTATTTGAAACCAATGAGAACAAAGAGACAACGTAGTAGAATCTCTGCAACACAGCTAAAGCAGTGTTGAGGGAAATTTATAGCACTAAATGCGCACATCAGAAAGCTAGAAATATCTCAAATTGACACCCTAACATCACAATTAAAAGAAGTAGAGAAGCAAGAGCAAACAAATTCAAATCTAGCAGAAGACAAGAAATAGCTAAGATCACAGTGGAACTGAAGGAGATAGAGACACGAAAAGCCATTCAAAAAATCAATGAATCCAGGAGCTGGTTTTTTGAAAAAATTAATGAAATAGACTATTAGCTAGACTAATAAAGAAGAAAAGAGAGAAGAATCAAATAAACAAAATAAAAAATGATAAAGGGGATATCACCACCGACTCCACAAAAATACAAACTGCTATTAGAGAATACTACAAACACCTCTATGCAAACAAACTAGAAGAAATGGATAAATTCCTGGACACATGCACCCTCACAAGACTAAGCCAGGAAGAAGTAGAATACCTGAATTCTACTTATTAAATTGAGGCAATAATTAATAGCCTACCAACCAAAAAAAAAAAAAAGTCCAGGACCAGATGTATTCACAGTCTAATCCTGCCAGAGGTACAAAGAGGAACTGGTACCATTCCTTCTGAAACTATTTCAGACAGTTGAAAAGGAGGGACTCCTCCCTAAATCATTTTACGAGGCCAGCATCATCCTGATACCAAAACCTTGCAGAGACACAACAAAAAAAAGAAAACTTCAAGCCAATATCCCTGATGAACATTGATGCAAAATCCTCAATAAAATACCAGCAAACCAAATCCAGCAGCACATCAAAAGCTTATCCACCAGGATCAAGTTGGTTTCATCCTTGGGATGCAAGTCTGGTTCAACATACACAAATCAATAAATGTAATTCATCTCATAAACAGAACCAATGACAAAAAACCACATGATTATCTCAATAGTTGCAGAAAAGGCCTTTGATAAAATTCAACATTCCTTCATGTTAAAACTTTCGATAAAATAAGTATTGGTGGAGCATATCTCAAAATAATAAGAGCTATTTATGACAAACACACAGCTAATATCATACAGAATGGGCAAAACTGGAAGCATTCCCTTTGAAAACCAGCATAAGGCAAGGTTGCCCTCTCTCACCACTCCTATTCAACTTAGTATTGGACGTTTTGGCCAGGGCAATTAGACAAAGAAAGAAATAAAGGTATTCAAATAGGAAGAGAGGAAGTCAAATTGTCTCTGTTTGCAGACAACATGATCCGATATTTAGAAAACCCCATCATCTCAGCCTAAAAGCTCCTTAAGCTGATAAACACCTTTAGCAAAGTCTCAGGATACAAAATCAACATGCAAAAATGACAAGCTTTCCTATACACCAACAATAGACAAGCAGAGAGCCAAATCATGAATGAACTCCCATTCACAATTGCTACAAAAAGAATAAAATACCTAGGAATACAGCTAACAAGGGAAGTGAAGGAACTCTTCAAGGAGAACTACAAACCACTGCTCAAGAAAATAAGAGAGGACACAAACAAATGGAAAAACATTCCATCCTCATGAATAGGAAAAATCAATATCGTGAAAATGGCCATACTGCACAAAGTAATTTATAGATTCAATGCTATTCCCATCAAACTACCACTGACATTCTTCACAGAATTAGAAAAACTATCTTAAATTTCATATGGA
>NW_016807505.1:1536771-1541070 GCF_001698545.2 Rhinopithecus bieti | reverse complement strand
CAAAAAAAAAAAAAAAGTCCAGGACCAGATGTATTCACAGTCTAATCCTGCCAGAGGTACAAAGAGGAACTGGTACCATTCCTTCTGAAACTATTTCAGACAGTTGAAAAGGAGGGACTCCTCCCTAAATCATTTTACGAGGCCAGCATCATCCTGATACCAAAACCTTGCAGAGACACAACAAAAAAAAGAAAACTTCAAGCCAATATCCCTGATGAACATTGATGCAAAAATCCTCAATAAAATACCAGCAAACCAAATCCAGCAGCACATCAAAAAGCTTATCCACCAGGATCAAGTTGGTTTCATCCTTGGGATGCAAGTCTGGTTCAACATACACAAATCAATAAATGTAATTCATCTCATAAACAGAACCAATGACAAAAAACCACATGATTATCTCAATAGTTGCAGAAAAGGCCTTTGATAAAATTCAACATTCCTTCATGTTAAAAACTTTCGATAAAATAAGTATTGGTGGAGCATATCTCAAAATAATAAGAGCTATTTATGACAAACACACAGCTAATATCATACAGAATGGGCAAAAACTGGAAGCATTCCCTTTGAAAACCAGCATAAGGCAAGGTTGCCCTCTCTCACCACTCCTATTCAACTTAGTATTGGACGTTTTGGCCAGGGCAATTAGACAAAGAAAGAAATAAAGGTATTCAAATAGGAAGAGAGGAAGTCAAATTGTCTCTGTTTGCAGACAACATGATCCGATATTTAGAAAACCCCATCATCTCAGCCTAAAAGCTCCTTAAGCTGATAAACACCTTTAGCAAAGTCTCAGGATACAAAATCAACATGCAAAAATGACAAGCTTTCCTATACACCAACAATAGACAAGCAGAGAGCCAAATCATGAATGAACTCCCATTCACAATTGCTACAAAAAGAATAAAATACCTAGGAATACAGCTAACAAGGGAAGTGAAGGAACTCTTCAAGGAGAACTACAAACCACTGCTCAAGAAAATAAGAGAGGACACAAACAAATGGAAAAACATTCCATCCTCATGAATAGGAAAAATCAATATCGTGAAAATGGCCATACTGCACAAAGTAATTTATAGATTCAATGCTATTCCCATCAAACTACCACTGACATTCTTCACAGAATTAGAAAAACTATCTTAAATTTCATATGGAACCAAAAAAGAGCCAAGACAATCCTAAGCAAAAAGAACAAAGCTGGAGGCATCACACTACCTGACTTCAAACTATGCTACAGAGCTACAGTAACCAAAACAGCATGATACTGGTACCAAAACAGACATATAGACCAATAGAACAGAACAGAGACCTAAGAAATAACAACATACATCTACAACCATCTGATCTTCGACAAACCTGACAAAAATAAGTAATAGGGAAAGGATTCCCTATTTAATAAATGGTGCTGGGAAAACTGGCTAGCCATATGCAGAAAACTGAAACTGGACTCCTTCCTTATACATTATGCAAAAATTAACTCAAGATAGATTAAAGACTTAAATGTAAAACGAAAAACCGTAAAAACCTAGAAGGAAACCTAGGCGATACCTTTCAGGGCATAGGCATGGGCAAATACTTCATGACAAAAATGCCAAAGCAATTGCAGCAAAAGCTAAAATGGACAAATGGGATCTAATTAAACTAAAGAGCTTCTGCACAACAAAAGAAACTGTCATCAGAGTGAACAGGAAACCTACAGAATGGGAGAAAAGTTTTGCAATCTATCCACCTGACAAAGGTCTAATATCCAGATTTACAAGTCCATTGTCATGCTGCTGATAAAGACGTACCCGAGACTGGGAAATTTACAAAAGAGAGAAGTTTAACTGGACTCACAGTTCCACATGGCTGGGGAAGCCTCATAATCGTGGTGGATGGCAAGGAGGTGCGAGGCACATCTTATGTGGATGGTGGCAGGCAAAGAGAACTTGTGCAGGAAAACTCCCCCTTATAGTAACCATCGGATCTCGTGAAGCTTACTCACTATCATGAGAACAGCGTGGGAAAGATGTGCCCCCATGATTCAATTACCTCCTACTGGGTCCCTCCCACAACTCATGGGAATTCAAGATGAGATTTGGGTGGGGACACAGATAAACCATATCAGAACTGAAACAAATTTACAAGAAAAAAACAACCCCATCAAAGAGTGGGCAAAGATATGAACAGCCACTTCTCAAAAGAAGACATTTATGCAGCCAACAAACATGTGAAAAAAAACTCAACATCACTGATTGCTAGAGAAATGCAAATCAAAACCACAACGAGATACCATCTCACATCAGTCAAAATGGCAATTATTAAAAAGAAGAAACAATGGATGTGGTTGAGGCTGTGGAGAAATAGGAATGCTTTTAAACTGTTGGTGGGAATGTAAATTAGCTCAACCATTGTGAAAGACAGTGTGGCAATTCGTCAAGGATCTAGAAATACCGTTTGACCCAGCAATTTCATTACTGGGTGTATACCCAAAGGAGTATAAATCATTCTACTATAAAGATATATGCATATGTATGTTTATTGCAGCACTATTTACAATAGCAGACATAGAACCAACCCAAATGCCCATCAATGATAGAATGGATAAAGAAAATGTGGCACATATACACCATGGAATACTGTGCAGCCATAAAAAGGAATGAGATCACGTCCTTTGCAGAGACATGGATGAAGCTGGAAGCCATTGTCCTTAGCAAACTAACACAGGAACAGAAAACCAAACACTGCATGTTCTCACTCAAGAGTAGCAGTTGAACAATGAGAACACATGGACACAAGGAGAGAAACAACACACATTGGGGCCTGTGGGGGCGGGGCGGGGTTTAGGGAGAACCCAGGACACTAGCTAATGCATCCAGGGCTTAATACCTAGGTGAAGGGTTGATAGCTGCAGCAAACCACCATGGCATGCATATATCTATGTAACAAACATACACGTTTGCACGTGTATCCTGGAACTTAAGGTAAAATTTTTTAAAAAGTCCCACACGGAGATAATTTTACAAAAGTAAGGCGCCGATGGGGACACTGGCACCCGCTGAAGTTTTGGTGCCCTCCCGACATGCTGGGGCCCAATCCATGTGGCGCCCTTGAGAGTGGAGTCCTCACAAGGTCCCAGGACCTCCTGGCTGCTCAGCCAGTGGCAGGCCCAGGCAGGAATGAGGGGCCTGCGTGGCTCCCCAGAGACCCCGTGTTTAGAACTCTTTCTTGACTTTTCTTTAGAATAGAACACTCTGACTCTCAGAAAGACTTCGTGTTGTAAACAATACTGTTGGGTTTTGAGGATTCGCTCTAAGCCGTATCTACTATTAATAACATCAAACCGTAATCTGAGGAAAGAATTTCCAGAGTTTGTGTCTGTTTAGGCAATTTTCACACCATGGGGACCAACTCCTCAGGGCTAAATCTATTTTCTATTTTCTCACCCACCTTTTTTTTTTTTTTTTTTTTCCCCAGACATAGTCTGGCTCTGTTACCCAGGCCGGAGTGCAGCAGCGGGATCTCGGCTCACTGCAGCCTGGACCTCCTGGGCTCAAGTGATCTTCCTTCCTCAGCCTTCCAGGTAGCTAGGACTACTGGCATGCACCACCACGCCTGGCTAATTTTCTTATCTAAAATTTTTTGTAGAAATGGGGGTCTTGCTATGTTGCCCCAGCTGACCTCAAACTCCTAGCTTTAAGTGATATTTTCTCATCTTTTATTTCAGAATGGTCTTGAGCTGCATTTCCCTGAAGTGGACTCTGGTAATAAGATTCACCTGCATGTGACTCATCAGGGAAGGGTCCCCCTACAGGGAAAGCTGTAAGGAGGTGTGGGAAGCAGAAGACAGAAGGGGAAAGAATCAAGCCAGGGTGCAAACTGAGACAATTCCCCGCCTACCTGGTCCCCAGGAGCTCTGGAGCTGGCTTACACCTCAGACCGTCTCCACACAGGCAGGAGAGCTAAGTATGCACTCCCTGCACCAGTGAGTCACAGTCCACCGTTGTGCTGGGAGGAGGCGAATTCCTAAACATTCCCAGCTCTCTGCACAGGAGGCTGAAGAGTGTCGAGTAATTTTCTAGCCTTTTTCTGAGAGTTTCAGGAGCTGTAGAAACCAAAGAACAAAGAAGCTGAGATAGGAGTGCACTGAAACTGAGGTTCCCAGATTGGGCAAGTGCAAATGCAGGACAAATACTGTAAGGACCACGCTTGCACTAGAAATGGGCTCGCCGTTGATCTGACATTCACACCTACCTATCTCCTGTCTCATCTGGCAATTCCAGCCAGCAGAATCAGGGCGGTGGCGGGGGCGGGCGGGCG
>NW_016807505.1:1516956-1536546 GCF_001698545.2 Rhinopithecus bieti | reverse complement strand
GGCGGGGGCGGGCGGGCGGTGCCCAGCATCTGCTGAGCTCAATACCAGGCAAAGGGTCTAGACATGGTGCCATGAGAGGGAGCTTGCTGGTCCACAGTATTCACAAAATGTGATCTTTGTGCAAACATGTGTAAGGAAGATGAGCTGAACTTTCCTTAAGGCAGCCTGCTTTTTTATGCACAATGTGGTAGAAAATTTCCCACTAGTTTCCAGATTTGAATCGGGAGAGGCAAGTCTAATCCACTGTCCATGTTAAACTTTTCTTGGGTCCTTGGGACTGCTATGTTTCATTCTGCTTCAGGCTAGAAACCCCGAATTCCTTCCAAAATGGCTCCATTCCTCTGCTTCTAGAAGGTTCCAAGCAACGTCCTAGGTGTGAGACTTTCATGGGAGTTCCTTGGGAATGGACCTTGTCTATCTTGGTCACGGGTGTTTCCTGTCCTAGCGTCGTGAGGGGTGCTGGGTGAGTATTTTCTGCAGGCTGAAAGTGGGGCTCCCCTTTACCGTCTGCTCTCTCAGATGTCGTCATCCTGACATAAAATTTGCATTGAATTACATTGAAATAAATAATGAAAGAAAGGGAATCAGGACTTCTTATTGAATCGAGTGGAGTTTTGTTATGAAAGTGTTTCCCAAGGTTCCTGTCTTTGTCCCTGATACGTGTTTCTTTCGGAGGCTCTTGTTCATAAACACAGATTATTTTTCTATAGATGCACCAAAAGGTTCCCTGGATCTTTCAGGTAAACATGAACTTGCCCGGTGCTAAGCAGCAGCCTGTCCAATCCTAACATTTAGGGACACTGTATCAGAATTAAATAGGCAAGCAGCTCTTCATCCCAATTGCTTTGCCACAAGACACCAAACCCAGTCAATGGACATCAAGGTGACTATGGAGCCCCACATGAAAAGGAAAATGTCGTCCAACTGACTGGCCATTTTGTTTAATTTTCATTTTGAAATGATAATAAAAGTTACAAAATAGCCCAGAGAGGCCCTATGTATCCTTTATCCAATTTTCCCAGTGATTACCTTTTATCTAAAAGTAGTATAATGTCAAACTGGGGACGGGGCACCTTATGACTGCTGGGTGGGGCAGGAGACTCAGGCTCCCCCTAGAGAGCTGGCGCTGGGGTCAGCTGCAGCTGCCTAGGCAAAAACTAAGCTTTTTGCCTAAAAGAAAACTGCAGTTTACCCCTGGTTCTATGGGGTTTAGCTAGAGTTTTTGCCTAAAAGTTATCACCCTGTCTTGCTAGGCTCTCCCTTTCCTGGCCCTTTAACTAGAGGGGGCTGGTTTTTCTTGGGGCTTTTCTTGTCTGTGTTGATTGGTGTTTTGGGTACTAGCTACTCCAAAGGCAGTCCAGGATATACAAGTCAAAAAGAAAGCCAGATGAACTGAACCCTGGAACATTCCTCAGTCCCCAGGTCCCTAGTAGCTCTGCCTTTTCCTCTACACCTTGCAGTCTTGTATTTGGTGTATACATAACGTCCAGGGATGGGATTTTAGCTTTACTTAGTGGAACACATAGAGAAAGGTACGTTTGCTCCTTCCAATCCCCGAAAATGGAAGCCTCACAGACTGGCTTTTTCAGCACTTGGCTGTTTAATTTCTCCAAGGAGGTAAGTCTTTTCTTTCTTTTTCACATGCACTCTATTCAATTAGTATAATACAGAGTGAAGCTGTTAAAAAAAGAAAACCCACACTTTTAAAATAACAAGGCATTAGCTATTGTAGCAAATAGTAACCTTGTTATTTTAAATAAAGAAGAAAAAACAGTGATGAGGTCATCCCTGGCCAAATGGAGTTCGCAGGATACATCTTTACAAGCCACCCCGTCCTCCAGGCCCCTGGCACTTGTATTTAATCTAAATATTATAAGTGTTAAGGATTTTCCTCTCAATGGAACTGGGAGCATAAGCATAAGAAGCCCTAATGAACTGACAAGCTTTCAGCCAGACTTGCTTCTGTTGTCATGGTGACAGCAGAAGGAAGGTAGAGCTTTATGAATGCCTTGAATCTTTTATCTATAAAAGATTGAAAACAGTAAAATCCATCCTTAGCTCATAGACAGTAGGCAGTTGGCCAGAATTGGTCCACGAGCCATGGTTTGCTGAACCCCTGCTCTAAGTACATTTAATAATTGTTGAGCTGGGCACAGTGGCTTATGCCTGTAATCCCAGCACTTTGGGAGGCCGAGTCCACTGGGCTAACTGATTTTCCTCCTGCCCCCGAACACCTTGATTCACTCCACAGACACCTACGGTACGTAAGACCGGGACTACTGTCCCACAGGAAGCTATTTGAGTAATAGTTTCTATGAAGTAGTGGTAGTACTTATACGTTCCTTTTAAATATATAGATTCTTTCCATCTGTAGAGCAATTAAAAGCATTCTCCAATCTAACAATTGATTCAGAGGAACATCAATGAATGCTAAAACCCTTAGAGGAATGGCAATTGGGAAATAGGATATTTGCAAGGTACCAAAGAGTCCCTGCAGAGCTGACTTGCTGATTGCAAAAGGATGGTGCATCTTCATGATGGAGAATCTGTCAGTTTCCACCTGGGACAGCCAGATGTTATGCGCCTCCAGATGAGATGAGATATGAAGTGCACAGCACTGCCTAGGAAGAATTCTTGCCAAAAATGTTTACCCTGAATCTAAAAAGTCATCTAGACTCAACTTTAATTCACAGAAAATAATATAAATAGAGAGAAACATTAAATATCCAATAAGGAAAAATTCCTGTAATTCCAGAGTGTTGGACACTAGACACAACAATCAGCCCTGACTTCGAAAAATAAAGATGATGGGGAAGAAAAGCATGGACTATTTTAGACTCAAAGAGACTAGGGATATCATATTTCTTCAAATGGTTTGCACTGAAATCATTCAAATGGTTTACATAGAAAATATGGCAAAATATTAACATTTATTTATTTATTTATTTATTTATTATTTATTGAGATGGAGTCTCTCTCTGTCGCCCAGGCTGGAGTGCAGTGGTGCGATCTCAGCTCACTGCAAGCTCCGCATCCCGGGTTCACGCCATTCTCCTGCCTCAACCTCCCAAGTAGCTGGGACTACAGGCACCTGCCACCACGCCCGGCTGATTTTTTGTATTTTTAGTCGAGACAGGGTTTCACCATGTTAGCCAGGATGGTCTCGATCTCCTGACCACGTGATCCACCCGCCTCAGCCTCCCAAAGTACTGGGATTACAAGTGTGAGCCACCGTGCCCAGCCCAACAATTATTAAATCTACTTAGAGCGGGGGTTCAGCAAACCATAGCTCATGGACCAATTCTGGCCAACTGTCTACTGTCTATGAGCTAAGGATAGATTTTACTGTTTTCAATGTTGAAAAAACTGGAAAGAAGAAGAATGTTTTATGGCATGTGAAAATTCTATGTAATTCCAATTTCATTGTTCATAAAGACCTATTAGAACACAGTCATCATGGCTCACTTAGGGACAGTTAGGGCTGCATTTGTCCTAGGGTCAGAACTGGGTAGAGATAGAGACTATGACTTGCAAAGCCTGAAACATTTTCTTTTCTTTTCTTTTTTTTTTTTTTTTTTTGAGACGGAGTCTTACTCTATTGCCCAGGCTGGAGTGCAGTGGTGTGATCTTGACTCACCACAGCCTCCGCCTCCCAAGTTCAAGTGATTCTCCTGCCTCAGTCTCCCAAGTAGCTGGGACTACAGGCATGCACTACCATGCCAGGCTAATTTTGTATGTTTAGTAGAGATGGGGTTTCACTATGTTGGCCAGGCTGGTCTTGAACTCCTGAGCTTGTGATCTGCCTGTCTTGGCCTCCCAAAGTGCTGTGAGTACAGGCATGAGCCACTGTGCCCAGCTGCCTAAAACATTTAATATCCAATCTTTTACAAAAAAAAAAAAAAAAAAAACACTTTACTTGAAAGATATGTTGATGTTTATACATAATTATTTCAAGTTTTCTCTACATTGTAAATTTTTCATAATAAAAGAACTTCACAGTTAATGTGTAAGATTATCAGGGAATATATTTATTTGCCAATACATTATAAGTAAGTAAATTGAAGTTCAGAGAACGTAGGTTAAATGATTTGTTCAACTCCTCTCTATACTTAGCGACAGAGGTGAGCCTATACATATGACCGTCTGACCCCTGGCCACTCCTATTCACACGCTGAATAGCTCCTGTTGAAATAATATTTTGCATGTGTGTTTTATCAATTGAAATCTTCTAAAAGATATTCTGGCCACACAGTTAGTGTTCAAAAAACGTGTTTCTGCAGTATTCAAAAGACTGCTTTCCTGTAGGTTTTGTTCTACCTGTAAGAATCACACACTCGTAACAGTAATACCCTGTACTACAAAGCTACACTGAAATCAGATTTAAAAAACAAGAACAACATGTTTACATGTTGCCGCTGAGACTGCATAGTATCGCTACAATCACTCTGATGAATAATTTAGTGCCATCAGAGAAGGCCACATAGCACAAACAACATCAAATTCATAAGCCTTACAAGTAACAGTGTAAAACAGAGAACACCCACCCTTTACTATTCAAGATATAGACAAACAAATTGTGGCATATTAACATCTTTCAGCGAATTAACAAGATTTAAATATCTCAACACAGACAGATCTCAAAAGCATAAAACAGAGTGTAAAAAGCATATAATAGTATAAAACAATTTTTGTAAAGTATGAAATCACTAAACGTTACTATAGATTACTTATGAATATCTTTGTATCTATAGCTATTTCTATATGTATATCTATCTCATGTAAAAAGTATAAATACAGAAAAATTCATAATAGTGGATACTTCTAGAGAAGAAGGGAGGAATTAGGCCTGGGGAAGGAAAAACAGGGAAGGATGCAAACATATCTGTAAGAAGATTTTTTAAGAATCTGAAAGCAAAACATGTCACCACGTTAATTGTTGATTGTGGGTAGGGAGTACTTGAGTTCCTTGTATTATTCTGTCTACCTTTCTGACTTTTTAATTGGAAAGGAAGGAAAACTTTGATACTACATCTTTAGGCAGTCCTCTCCATAAACCAATATTGGTAAAGCATTTGCCAAGACATGGCCAATACTGGCAAAGAATATGGCAGCACTATTATTAATAGGTGATATGATCACATACTTATAGAATTAAGGAGAAATTGCTGCAACAACTGAAGAAATAAGATACTTTACTAAGTGGGTGGAGACCTAAAATTTTTCTTGCCAGCCAGAGGAATCAGAAAAGGCACCCCTTCAGGTCAGAGAGGGAAGTCCTAAGAAGAGAAAGGGATCCCTTAATTCCGTGTAGGAACCCACACAAAGCCTTTGCTCACCCATGAGCTATGAGGTGCAGAACGGACTCAGATCAACAGAGCAAAGGCTTTGGAAACCAAACTGAGATTTAAATTAGTGCCTATGTCTTAAACTAATATCTTAGTGACATGTGCAGAACGGACCCAGAGTAGCAGAACAAAAGGTTTGAAACTAATCTAAGATTGGAGATTAGTGCGGAGCCAGTACTCACAGAAAGCAGGGAAGAACCTGTGATCTGCCCTTTCTGGGTTGATTGGCTGCAAAAAAATGAAAACATTAACATTTTCCTTGGGATTTGAAAAGGACTGCAAGCCTACACAACACAATATTCAAAGATGCTAAAGTAGCACATGTAACTATGTCCAAGGTAAAGATACTATCAAAAAAAAAATGCAAGCAGTTCTCAGCAGGAAAATGGAAACTAAGAAATAAATGAAATTTTAGAACTTAAAAATACAATATTTATATAAGAAATTCACTGGGCAGGTTTAGTAGCATAACAGAGATGGTAGAAGAGTCAGTGAATTTGAAGACAGATCAATATAAATGATCCAATCTGAAAAACAGAGAGAGCAAAATGTTAAAAATGGCACTTTTGAGATCTGTAGAAAACATAAAATGACACATTTGCCTAACATTCATATCACTGGAGTCTCAGAAACAGAAGAGAAAGAAATTGTATTACTAATGTCCAAACATTTCCCAAACTGGTAAAATTGAAAAATTTACAGATTCAAGAAGCTCAATGAACCTCAAATGGGATAAACTCAAAGAAAACCACATCCAGATACATAATAATCCAACTTCTCAAAAGCAAAGTTAAAGAAAATCATGTAAACAACTAGAGAAAAAAAAGAAGGAAGGAAACTCCAATTCAAATGTCCACATATTTCTCATCAGAAATCACACAGGGTAGAAGACAAGGGAACATGATATTGAACGTGCTGAAAGAGAAGAACTCAGTGCAGAATTCTATATCCAGCACAAATATCCCTCAGGACTGACAGAGAAGTAACTACATTCTCAGATGAAGAAACCAAGAGAATTTTCCACCAGTAGAATTTCTTCAAAGAACAATTTAAAGGTCATACTTCAAGGCTACAGGAAATGATACCAGAAAGAAACTTGTAATTTAAAGAATGAAGAAAGAGCTTCAGAAAGGTAACTATCTGGATTAAAATAAAAGGATGCTTTACTCTTTTTAAAAATCTTTAAAATATGTAAGACCATTGAAAGCAAAACTCAGATGGGCATGGTGGCTCGCATCTATAATTCCAGCACTTTGGAAGGTGGGACCAGGAGGATTAGTTGAGTCCAGGAGTTTTAGACAAGTCTGGGCAACATAGTGAGGCCCCATCTCTACAAAAAAATTAAAAATTAGCTGGGCGTGGTGGTGTGTACCTGTAGTCCCAGTGCTTCAGGAGACTGAGGCAGTAGGCACACTTGAATGGGAGGTCGAGGCTGCAATGAGCTATATGATTGTACTGCAGCACCCCAGCCAGGGCAACAGAGCAAGACCCTGTCTCAAGAAAAGAAAGAAAGAAAGAGAGAAAGAGAGACAGAGAGACAGAGAGAGAGAAAGAGAGAGGAAGGAAGGAAGGAAGGAAGGAAGGAAGGAAGGAAGGAAGGAAGGAAGGAAGGAAGGAAGGAAGGAAGGAAAACTCATAACATTGTATAGTGACGTTTTCTGTGTATGTTGTTATAATGTATAGGAAAACTATAACGTAAGTGAGGGAATGTAAAGCGACCAATATGACTGTGAGGCTTCTGCTTTTACTTGATGTTAAAACATGGTTCTAAGGAAACTAAAAGGTTATGTTTGCATATTATAATTTCTACATCGATCATTAAAAAGATATATATACCCCTCAAAATAGATAAAATAGAACACTAAATTAACATAATCCATAGGAAGGCAGTAAAGTCAGAATCGTGGAACATAAACTAAAGGAGCCAAACATGCAAACAGAAAACAAATTTTTTAAAAATAGTAAAACAAAATTTAACCATATCAATAATTACATGAAATGTAAGTTATCCAAACATATTTGTTAAAAGAGACAATTAAAAGACCATTTTTTTAAATAGGATCTGACTATAAACTCTTTATAGGAAATTCATTTTACATCTAAAATAATGGATAATAAATAATGACCAAGTAGGATTTATAGCAGGAATATAATGTTCAAAATGTAATTCACCATATCAACTGAATAAAGAAGAAAAAGACATATAATCATTTTAATAGATGGGGAAAGACTTAATCAACAAAATCTAACATGCATTCATGATAAAATATCATTATCAAACTAGCAAACTAGGGCACTCACTCACTCCGATAAAGGCCATCTATGACAAGTCCGCACCTAACAATGTACTCATGGTACCCTCTGGAGAAGACAAAATTACAGGAACAAACACATCAGTGATTGCCAGTAGGGGCTGGGAACAGTGTTGATGGCAGTGGAGCATCATGATGGAGAGTGGAGGTGGAGGGTGACAAAGCTGGGCCACATCGTGATTGCTACGGTGATTACACCATTGTATTGTCTGTGAAAATCCATAGAATTGTACTCCAGAAAGAGTAAATTTTACTACACAAACATAAAAAGTCAGTAAAAAAATTAATATGTGTAAAGACTAAAAATGAAAAGCATTTTCTTGTATCAGTTTGGAAAAAAATGTTAAAGTTTAAAACTCCATGTTGACAAGAGCTTAAGGAAGCAGACACTTTGCAAACTTTTGGCTCGGAAAAAAATGTGTGCAGTACTCTTTTGGAGAACAGTTTTACAAAAGCTTTAAAAATTCAATGAACACAGTCATAGACAAACAATAATTCTATTCCTGAGAATTAGTTAATTTCCATATATCAAAACAGATGTATAAGGATGTCCTTTTAACGTGCATAGATTTATGAAGGTTTTGTATCCATTAAAACGCAAAAAGAACCCGCGAGGTATTGTTAATTATAGTTATAGCTGAAGGTAGTAGTGGAAGAGGAAGAAATTTACTTTTTAATTTATACTCTAATGTGTGATTTCCTTCAAATTTTTACCGTGTGACTGTATTTCTTCTATAATTAAAAACCTAAACAGTGGACGTGGATGCAAATTAATATGTGGTGGAATTGGCAGAATGAGTTGTCAGCACTTGGCAAATTGAAGGATTCCAAATTCTAAGTTAGGACACGCTTCTAGAGCACCATAGTCCAGCAATTTGCATTGCACCATCTGTTTTTGCTGCCCCATCGAGTGGAACGTGGTGCCTAAAATAGTGCCTTTGTTTAATAAGTGTAATTTTATCACTTAAAGCTATGTTCTTTCTGTCACTGTGTCAGCACAACATCGTCCCTTCTGCCGTGTGCTGAAGCTGGCATTCTCTGCAATGGGTATTATAATGTCACACTGTGTTTTCCACCCCTAGTTTAGCTCTTAATAACTTTTGGAAGAAAAAAAAGCCAAAACCCTGCTGTGTGTTCTCTGTTCTGCATTTGTTTGGACACAGTGCCTACTGAAGTATGTTCAGGCAAGACAGCAAACACTGTTCAGATCCTCTGTGCTCCATGTCCCGACCACATCACTCCAGCGCAGAGCCTCCTAGCTGTTGCCTGGACTATTGCAATAGAGTTAAACATGTCTCTGAAAAGTCTCATATATACCATCTCCAGCTTATAATGTTTCAACTTATAATTTTTTGACTTTACAATGGGTTTATCAGGATGTAACCCCACCTAAAGTAAAGGAGTACCTGTATTCCAAAACATCTCTCAAATCTATCTTCCTGCAGCACCCAGAAGAGCTTTCTAAAGCTTCCTTACCGTTCTGGTTACTCCTTCCCAAACTCCTTCAGGAGCTTCCTGTTCCTATGAGGCAAGATCTTGTCTCCTCAGGATAACTTGTCCCTGTCTTCTCCAGCCTCATCGGTCATCATTATATGTTCTACCATTTATGCCCTGGTCAAGACACCTTCCTCACTACAAAATGCACCAAGACAAGGTGTGTACTCCTCTATCTTTTCCCTCTTCCTACCACCTTTAGTCCTCATCACCCCCACTCCAGCTTCTACATTCTTTACCAGATGCCTTTCTTGACTCAATTCTCTGAGCTGAGACCCTCCTAATAGTTCATTTCACACCCTGTGCCTTCATCTGTCATGTACTCTCCAAGGCTGGCATCATCTACTCCTGTGCCTGACCTCAGCTACTGTGTGAGCTCCGTGGGCAGGTCCTCTCTCTGGTCCAGTTTTGTCTCTGTCGTGCATAGCACAGTGCCCAGAAGAGAGTCATTACTTTAAAATTTCTTGCCTAACTGAATTAATGTATAGGTCTTTAGAACATCTTGAATGGTGGAGAACGCACCTTCCCTATGTAGATGCTCAGCTGCCTAGAAATTATTAAGATGATGCTTATATGAATCATCCAATTTCGATCAACAGAAACACAGGTAGCCATTGATTTGCTGATTTCTTTACATACCTATTTCACTTCTTAGATCAAAAAGAAAATGTAAACAAGGAGTTTGGATCAAGATTTTATTTTGTCAAAAGACAATTCAATGATATGTTTCCAGTCAATACACAATTCATCATCTTTATTCTGTAGCAGTTGTAAAAACTATCATGGGCTTTACCCACCTTCTGGGTGTGCCTTCTTGCTTTTATTTTCTGTGACCTGTCTGGGTGACTTTTGGCAGAATGGAATTGAGAGAGGACTCAGATGAAACAACGAACTGATTGGTGTGAGCGATGTCCCAACCCGCCACTGAAGTAAGACAAGCGTGATGAGGATGGCCAGGCACCTGCCGAATCAAAGGTCCTCTCTGTCAGCGGACAAAGAGGACCTGGGGTCTGTATGTGCAGATGGAAATGACAAGACCCCTGCCTTTAAAAAAAAAAAAAATCCAAAAGATCAGAGAACTGAGGAAATGTTCAGACTGAGATCGTCCCTCTCTGATGTCTGGCTGGCCAGATCAGAGAAGTAACCATCTGCCTATGTGCCAGACAGATACTGGGACCGTGGAGTGGCCCAATCCTGTACTGCCCCATGTACTGCCCCAATCCTGATGTTACTTTCCTTGTTCAATGGAGGAATGCACTGAAGCGCAGGGATGTTAGAAAGTTGCTCGAGGAACTAGTGCAAGAGCCATTCTCAAACTCAGCCCTGATGGCTACGAATTAATGTCACAAGTCCCTCACCTGTCGGATCAGACGGTATCAGACAGATAGTGGAGGGGGCAGTCTGGGGAGGGTAGGAGTGGCAGGGAGAGAGTTCTGGCACACTGCAGAGTGGAAAAGTATGAACTAATTTAATGCTGCTCCCTTTCTTTAGATCAGGATGCAGCCACTTTTCAGAAAGTGACACAACTCATTCTCCTTTTGGGGAAGGAGGGTGGATGTGGTATGAAGCCCACATCCCCACCCACCATGCCTCTAGCAGCTCCTGCTGTGGTCACTTTTGAGTGCAGGTGGCCCGGGACCTACCCTGTGTTGGCTCAGCTCCCATTGTGTTCTGTTGCAAAGCCCAATGCAACTCTCTCCTGCATTTCCTCAAAAGGTGCATGGCAGCTCCTGCTCCATAAGGAATAAGGAAGGCCTCATGCACTCTGTCTTTGCCTGTCACTGCCCAAGAGCCAAGACTCTCCCCTAAGGTCCTCACCCAGGACGGTACACTTAGCGTGCTGCCCAAAACCACAGAGTAAATGCAGCACACCATGCTTCTGCTCAGTGATTTCTGTTTCAATGTTTCCTAGACTGTCCCTGTGTTTATCTCATGGAACAGCAGAATGTTCTACAGAGCTGAGAGCTGACAGGGAGGCTGATGTCAGGGGTCAGAGTTTCCTAAACTCACTGAATATTGTGATGATCCATGCATCTTTTTTATAATGAACTATTTCTGGTCTGCTTAAAATAAGGAGGTCCCATTA
Organism: Rhinopithecus bieti; assembly: GCF_001698545.2. NCBI lineage: Eukaryota > Metazoa > Chordata > Mammalia > Primates > Cercopithecidae > Rhinopithecus > Rhinopithecus bieti. The sequence goes on along the minus strand of NW_016807505.1, from coordinate 1,525,309 downwards.
TTAAGGCCCCTTTGGCACCACTGGATTTCTCCCTAAATGATTTATAATTTGTCTTTAAAACAGTACACAGTCCATGCGGTGTGGTTCAGTTAGCCAAACACACCAGCAACAGCCCAGAGGTTCCACAGCCCCGCATGCCTGCACACCCTCACAGTCAGGCAGCTGCTGGTAGTGGTTGTGGAACTCTATCGCACTAACCAGTGTTCGCTGACAGCAGACCCCGACTTTTACAAGGCCCTTTCTAATTTACAAAAGGCCTTTACCTGTATAGATTTTTGTTTGTCACAAAAACCCGGTGGAGTAGATATTAAGGTGCACCTTTTCACAATGGGCAGAGGGAGGTTCCAGGTGACTAGGGCCCCCGGCGGGGTGTACAGTCAATAAACAGATGAGAGGATTCTGCAGAATCAGAGTCCTTCTGCACGGGATTCTGATTTCATTCTCGGGGCCAGCACTGAGGGGTGGCAGGTGCCACTTACTGTGAAGGACTCCACTACCCGTCATTCTGCTAAGAAGATTTGTACACAGTGTTTCAGGGCACAGAGGGCGCTGCCCAGGAAGACAGGGAGGAAACACAGCAAACTCTAGAGGGTCCTTCCAGGTTTACAGAAGCCCACAGTCCATCTCCCGTCCCAGACATCAGTCTCCATGTGAATGCATCTTTTGTGTGTATATAAACACTGATGTTGACTTACATAAAAGGGAAGAAAAAAGACTTAAAAGCCCATTATTAATAAAGTGAAAACATGCCATAACTACCAAGCTCATGCTGGCCTTGGCAGCCTGCTGAGCCCAAGAGGCGATTTCATCTTTTTATTACTTAATATTTTTACTATTGACGGCATCTATTCTCATCCTTTTCTGTCACCCTGCAACTATTAGAAGTGAAGCCGGCTGGGCTTCTGCCTCAGGTGGGGACTTGGAGAACTTTTCTGTCTAGCTAAAGGATTGTAAACACACCAATCAGCGCTCTGTGTCTAGCTAAAGGTTTGTAAACACACCAATCAGCACTCTGTAAAAACGGACCAATCAGCTCTCTGTAAAATGGACCAATCAGCACTCTGTAAAATGGACCAATCTGGGCTCTGTAAAATGGGCCAATCAGCAGGCTGTGGGTGGGGCCAAATAAGGGAATAAAAGCTGGCCACCTGCCCATGTAGTGGCAGCTTGCTGGGGTTCTGGTGTATGCTGTGGAAGGTAGGTTCTGTAGCTGTATGCAATAGATTTTGCTGCTTATTTGTTGGGTGTGCACTATGAGCTGTGATATTCATTGCAAAAGGCTGTTGCTTCACTCTTGAAGTCAGAAAGACCACAGATCCACTGGGAGGAAGGAGGAAGAAACAACTCTGTACGTGCCCTATTTAAGAGTTGTAACACTCACTGCAGAGGTCTGTGGCTTCACTGCCGAAGTCTGCCAGACCATGAACCTGCCACAAGGAGGAAACTCCAGACACATTGGAACATGAGAGGAACAAACTCGGTATACACCAGCTTTAAAAACCGTAGCACTGACCTGTGAGGGTCCACAGCTGCTTGCTTGAAGTCAGGGGCCAGTGACACTAGAACCTGCTGGAAGGAACCAAGGGCAGGCACAATTACGTATCAGCACAGAGGGGCCACAAGTCTATGGGCATCTGAAGAAAGAATCGCATATCTCATCAGTTTCCCCACACTGCAGTCTTTTGAGCTTTTTTTGTGTACACACCAATTAAAGGGATGACTCAGCCTTGAGCCAGACTGGAGTTGACTCTCCCTGAGTCTGTTTTCTCATTTCTCATTCTGCTGTGGATAAGTGAAGCCACCATGTGGCCTTTAAACACAACATTGTCTTACTTTCTGTGTCTTGTCTCAGACCTAGGGAGGCATAAGTAGGCTGGGCAGAGGCACTCAAACCAGAGAGATTGCATTCTGAGTAGGGGCTGGGTAAAATGAGGCTGAGGCCTGCTGGGCAGCATTCCCACCTGGGTAGGCATTCTAAGTCGGGATGAGGTGGGAGGTTAGTACAAAACACAGGTCGCAGAGACCTTGCTGATATAGGAAGCGGTAAAGAAGCTGGTCAAAACCCACCAAAATCAAGATGGCAATGGAAGTCACCTCTAGTTGTTCTGATTGTTACAGTAGTTACAATGCGTTGGAATGCCAAGACACTCCCATCAAAGCCATGACAGCTGATAGGTACCATGGCAGCATCTAGAAGTTTCCCTATGTGGTCTAGAAAGGGGAGGAACCCTGGGTTCCTGGAATTTCCCACCCCTTTCCCAGAAAAACTCATGAATAAGCCACTGCTTGTTTAACATAAAATCCAGAAACAACTCTATACTCAGTTGAGCAGCCCATACCACTGCTCTGCCTATGGAGTGGCCATTCTGTCATTCGTTTACTTTCTTAATAAACTTGTTTTCACTTTATGGACTCACCCTGAATTCTTTCTTGTTCAAGGTCCAAGAACCCTCTCTTGGGGTCAAGCTCGTGGCTCCTTGCCACTAGCAGGCTGAGGGGCACCCATGGGCATCTGCTCTGAGTTCCTCAGAGAACTAGGAAGAGTGTCATGGGAGAGACCAAGGCTCACCTCCCATAAGAAGAGCCTGGAAAGGGGGAGAAGGGAGGGCGGTCACAAGGGTCAGAGGGCCTGGGAGGCCGGCAGGTGAAAGGCGCTGAGCTCTGAGAGCATCTCCTTGTCTAGCTGGGAAAGAAACAGTGTGGTGTTCCTGGTTCCAGGTAAACATGCGCACCCGAGCGGCGGAGCGGCCCAAGCGCTGGCCGAGGGGCCGGCGACCCCGGGCGCGCCACCCCCAACCCCTGCGCTCCCACTCCCCGCCGCCGGGGACGGGATTTCTCTCCGGGACAGCTGGCCCGCGCTGTGGTAACACGTCATAGCAAGCGCGGTTTTCAAACCCGGAAGCGCCCAAAGGGACCAAGAGTGTTTCCGGCCCGGATCCCGGTGGCTCGGGTGGGTGAGTGGAAGCCGACTCAGCCTGGGGGAGCCACGGCGGGTTTGGGGCCACCGGTGCGCTGCGGGCTCCGGGGTTTCTGCCCTTGGTGTCCCCCACCTGACGGCTGGCCCTGCTTCTGTGATCCTACTGGGTTGGAACCAGGGATCCGGTAGGCTCGAAGTGGCCTCAGAATATTTAGAAGATGTTTCAAAGAAGGCGAAAAGTGGGCTAATGTTTGTAAAACTGGTTAACCCCTGTTCAGGAGAAGGAGCCATTTACTTGTTCACTATATGTCTACAGCAGCTGTTTGAAGTAAAAGTTTTCAAGGAAAAACACCATTCTTGCTTTATAAATCAATCAGTTCAATCAAGAGGCCTTGTCCACTTTGCCACACCTGTGGATCCTCTATTTCTGCTTCTCCACTACCTCATGAAGGCTGATAAGAAGGGGAAGTTTCAGCCCCTTGATCAAGTTGTGGTGGATAACGTGTTTCCAAATTGCATCTTGTTGCTGAAACTTCCTGAACTTGAGAAGGTACTTCACCATGTGACAGAGGAAAAAGAAATAGACAACAAGAAACATTACAAGTACAGCGAAAAGAAGACATTAAAGTGGCTGGAAGAAAAGGTTAAACTACGGCAGCATTAAAAACCGGTAATGTGAATGTCATTTCCCCGGTACAGTCAACTTCATTTTTCTCTGGTGACCAAGTTTCCACTGACAAGGAAGAGGATTATATTCTTTATGCCCATGGCCTGATATCTGATTACATCCCTAAAGAATTAAGTAATGACTTATCTAAATACTTAAAGCTTCCAGAACCTTCAGCCTCATTGCCAAATCCTCCATCAAAGAAAATAAGGTTATCAGATGAGCCTGTAGAAGCAAAAGAAGATTACACTAAGTTTAATACTAAGGATTTGAAGACTGAAAAGAAAAATAGCAAAATGACTGCAGCTCAGAAGGCTTTGGCTAAAGCTGACAAGAGTGGAATGAAAAGTACTGATACCTTTTTTGGTGTAAAAAATTTTTTTTAAATGGGAAAGGTTTGAAACTTTGAGAAAAAAAAAACAAAGAGACAGTGTGAACTGAGGTAGTCAGGACCGAGAGTGGACAAGGGCTGGCTGTCTTCTCTCTAGCTGGGCTGACAGTGGGAAGCATCCCATGGTACAAGGTAAGTTTGGTAAGTAAAACCTTTTGTGTATGTGTCAAAAGATTCATAAGTGCTCGGGACAGAATGATGGAAACAAGATTTAGCAAGACCCCAACCGCCAAAAAAGGTTTAGAGGTTGCAGCTGTAGGGAAACTCATACGGTATGAGTCAAGAGTGAGATAATGTTCCCTCTTTCCCACCCAAATAACTTATGAGACTTTAGGTGGCAGTTTAATTTATCTGTGATGGCTTAATCCAAACTGGCCGACAGTAACAGGAAAGCAGCCGCATCCCAGAGTGGAGGCACCGGCGAGGGAGGAGACGGACTTCCTGGAGCAGCTGAAGGAAACAGTCAGGTCTGAGGCGCTCAGGAGCAGAGTCAGGGAACTGGTGCTTCATTCAACCCATATGGGGTTTCCAGCATGATTTGAACTGGCATTTAAAATTCAGACTGTGTCACATACACATCTAGATTCTGCTTTTTCTCATGCTTGTTCCATTTTCCCATGAGACAGCCATTGTGTGCACCCCAGCTGGACCCACCCCCAGCCCCGACCACGGGGACCAGAGCTGCTGTTGGTTAACACCTATCATGAACCTTATACTGAGGCTTTTCTTCTGGTAAGAGAGAGAATTCTCTGTATCTGTGTCCATTAAAAGCAGCATAATGAGATTTTAAGAGTACGTGAAGAATGTTTTTGTAAGTTTAATGCAAGGAGCAAGTCCATTTCTCTCCTTTATTTGCCTGGATTCTGTAAAATGTCTAAAATCTTGACATCTAAGCCATTTGGCAAAGGAAATAGCTGGAGGATGTAGAATAGCTAGCCCAGAAAAGAGAACACCTAGGTACTATAAGAGGTTAGACTCTAATATATGTAAGATTGTCACAAGAGGGAAATACTGAATTTGACCCGCAACCACCAGTTGCAAGAGATGTATCTAAAATAGAAAAATACAGAAAGATTGAAAGTTAAAAGCATCTGTGGTCCAATTACTTTTCACAAAGCAATTTAAAAGATTTAAAAAGGTATTTCATGCAAACACTAAACAAAAGAAAGTGCACCTAATTTAATATCTGTCAAGGAAGATTTTATGGGAAAATATTATGCAAAAAAGTGATATCACATAAGAATAAAAGATCTAATTCATCAGGAAGACCTGTCAATTCTAGATATGAAGGCACCTTATAATACAGTTTCAAACCATTTTAAAATTTTAACAGAATTACAAGAAAAATCACATCTACAATAGTGGGAGACTTTATCCTGCCACTCTATGACGGATAAAACAATTATACCCCCCTCCCTCCAAAAAAACAACCAGTAAGAATATAAAAGATTTGGACAACAATACAAGTTGAGCATTCCTAGTCCGAAAATCCGTAATCCAAAATGCTGCAATATCTGAAACTTTTTGAGTGCTGACATTGAAGCCACCAAGTAGAAAATTCCACATCTGACCTCACGTGGTGGAGTCAAAAACGCAGGCTATGTGTATAAGCTGCGTACAACACATTGATGAATTTCATGTTTAGACTTGGGTCTCATGCTCAAGATATCTCATTATGTATATGCAAAAGTTCCAGAATCTGATGTCTGAAACACTTATGGTCCCAGGTATTTCAGATAAGAGATACTTAGCCTGTATTAGTAAATATGATTTAATTGACATATGTGGAACACTGTAGTCAATAGCTACAGAATACATTCGTTCCAAGCACGCACAGAATATTTAACAAAACTGACTGTCCACTGTACCACAACACAGAGCTCTACTAATTTCATAAAAGTGAAATCATATAAAATAAGTTTTCTGACCACAATGCAGTTGGACTAAAAATCAATTACATATCAGGAAGATGTTTAAACTAAAAAGAAAAAAATCAATTACATAGGTAACTTGAAAATTGATATATGGAGATAATAATATTCCTCTAAATAAATATATGGGTCAAAGAAGACATCCCAGCACAATCTAGAAAACAATTTGAAATGAATTTTAAGGATAAAATATATACCAAAACATAGAGGAAAATTTACAGAATAAAAAAAGATAGAAAATAAATGAGGCTATCACAAGAAACATAAAAGGAATAGCAAATTTAGTAACCTGCGTCCTCCCCAAAAGAAGAAACAAGAAAATAATAGAACAAATTCAGAAATAGATAAATTAGAAAACAAGTGTATGATAGAAAAGATTAAACAATCTAAAGTTTAATTCTTGGAAAACTTTAAAATTTAATAAAATTTAATGTGAGACTTATCAAGAAAAACCTAGCAGGAGGGATTTTTAAAAGATCATCACAAAGGTCATTATGATTTTAAAATGAGGGCATCGGGAGGTGGAGGTTGCAGTGAGCAGAGATTGCACCATTGCACTCCAGCCTGGCGACAGAGCTAGATTCCGTCTCAAACAAGAAAAAATAAATAAATAAAAATTTTTTAAAAATTAAAAAATGAGGGCATCACAAGGATACTGCAAATATCACAGGAGGACATTATAATAATACTAATGCTAATATATTTGACAATTTAGATTAAATGGACAAACAATAGAAAAATACAACTAATAATAGAAAATGTGGACTCCTATAATTTTTAGAGAAATTGAAACTGTAATTATAAACCTTCCGACAAAGAAAACTCCAGGGCCAGCTAGTTTTACCAGTTAATTCTGTCACACATTTAAGGAATAAAAACCACCAATCTTGCTTAATTATTTCATGGACTAGGAAAAAAAAAAAAACATTAAATATCCCACAACCTGTTTTATGTAAACCAGCATAACTTCCGTTCCGAGAACTGACAAGAAAAAAAAAAAAAAAAAAGAAATTGTTGAAAGGAAAATTACAGGTCCAAATCTGTCATGGACTTAGCTGGAAAAAATATAAACCAAATAATGTTAGATATAATCTGAAACTATAGTAAAAGAATAATTCCACACAAACAAGTTTATTTATTCTAAGAGTGCAAGAGTGGTTTAAAGCAAGAGATTGAATAAAAATCAATCATTTTAATTTACCATATTAACAGAATGAAAGAAAATTTATAGGGTTATTTCAATAGATGAAGAAAAAGTATAATGAAATCTAATACCCATCGTTATAAAATCTCTTACTCCACTGGGAGTGTAATAGAACTTTCTTAATCTGATGAGGAACATTGCTCAGTTTCATTCCATTTGAGATTGGGAATGAGATAAAATATGCCTGCCCTTGCCACTGCTATTCAACAGCATATTGAAGGTTTAATCAATTCGTTAAGTCAAGGAATACAAATAGGCCAGGCGCGATATCTCATACCTGTAATCCCAACACTTTGGGAGGCCGAGGCAGGCGGATCGCTTGAGCCCAGGAATTCAAGACCAACTTGGGTGACATGGCTAAACCCCATCTCTACAAAAAACATGAAAACTAGCCAGGTGTGGTGGTGTGTGCCTGTAATCCCAGCTACTTGGGAGGCTGAGGTGAGAGGATGGCTTGGGCCCTGAAGGTCAAGGTTGCAGTGAGCCAAGATTGCACCACTGCACTCCAGCCTGGGCAACAGAGCAAGACCCTATCTCAAAAGAAAAAAAAAAAGATGGAAATAAAAATTAGAAGGGTTAAAAAAGAAGAGATGAAAACAGTTATCTTATTTGAAGATGATGTAAGTATAATTATATTTGTAGAAAATGTAAACAAATTTACAGATAAATTATTGAATCAATAAGTGAGTTCAGCAACTTTGCTAACATAAGGTCAATTTAAAAATCAACTGAAATTTGGTATGTCACCAACATACAATAAAATACATAAAGTAAAATTTTGCAGTTTGACACAGTTTACAATAATAAAGGATTCTAAAAGTTAAAAACATATTCAATAAAGGATGTGCAAGATTGCTACACTGAAATTATGAAATATTATTAAAATAAATTAGAAAAGATCTAAAGGGAAGCTGCCAAGTTAGTGGATTGGAAGACTCAATATTGTAAAAATATATTGATCTATGAAGTTAATTATCAATTCCCTCCCAGTCCAGTGCTAATAAGGATTTTTTGTGGGAGAAGAGGACTTGAAAAAAATTTACATAGACATGGGGAGAGCCAAGATTATCCAAGACACTCTTAAAGAAGAAGGATAAGTCAAAAGGTTTTGCTCCGTGAATATCAAGACTTATAATTAAACTACAGTAATTAAAACAGTATTTTTTAAAATTTGTATTGTGTGGCCAGGCGCGGTGGCTCAAGCCTGTAATCCCAGCACTTTGGGAGGCCGAGACGGGCGGAT
>NW_016807505.1:1496791-1516596 GCF_001698545.2 Rhinopithecus bieti | reverse complement strand
AAAAAAAAAAAAAAAAAAAAAAAAAAAAAAAAAAAAAAAAAAAAATTTGTATTGTGTAAGTTGAAAGTATACAACATGATATTTTATAAAATATATATATATATAAATGGTTACTATAGTGGAACAAATTAACATATCTATCATTTCACAGAGTTGCCCATTCTCCCCTCTGTTGCAAGAGCAACTATAGTCTACTCATTTAGCAAAATTTCTGAATGTGATACACTAGTATTAACAATTGTCCTCATGTAGTTTAGATCTTTTCACTTGCTTATCCTACATATTTACTAATTTGTATTGTTGGCATAAGAATTAAAGAGACTAACAGCAGAGGAAGTGTAGAAACAGATTCATATGCATATGAATACTTAATTTCTGGTTAATTTGGTACCAAAATCATAGAGGAGAAACATTATTTTCAATAAATGTACTAGGTCAATTGAATATCCATATAAAAAAAATTGACTATAAGCTATGGGCTGAGTCATGTCCCCTTTCAAAATTCACATGTTGAAGTGCTGACTCCCAGTACTTCAGAATGTAACTGTATTTGGAAATAGAGTCTTTAAAAAGGTAACTAAAATGAGGTCATTAAGATGGGCCCTAATCCGGTGTGACTGCTGTCCTCATGAGTAGCAGAGGTTAGGACACAGACACACGTGGAGGGTTGACCGTGGGAAGACATAAGGAGTGGGCAACTGTTTACAAGGCCAAAAGAGAGCTACAGGAGAAACAACCCTACTGTCACCTTGGTCTTGGACTCCCAGCCTCCCAGAATTATTTCTGTTCTTTAAGGCACACCATCTGTGATATTTTGTTATGGCAGCCCCAGCAGATTAATAAACCCTAACATGCTATTGACAGAAATCAATCCTAGGGTGACTGTAGACCTAAAATCAAAACAGTAATGCTTCTAGAAGATTCTATAGATAATATCTTTATGACATGGGGGTACTAAATGTCTTTTTAGAATAGAAAAAGTACTAACCATAAGGCAAACATCAAATAGTTAGACAGTATTAATATGAAGTTCAGCTCAACAAAGAATACCACTAAGAATGTTAAAAGGCAAGTCAAAGAAAGGGAGAATGTGTTTGTAAGGTGTATAAATAAAAAAGAGCTTGTTTCTATTATGTATGAAGAACCCCTATGAATCATTAAAAGAAAAAGCACACACAACTCAACAGAAAAATTAGCAAAAAATTTGAATAGACTCCTGGCAAGAGGAGATCTCAGTTTTGTAGTCAGATCAGACTTCTATAACAAAATACCACAGCCTGGGTGGCTTAAATGAGAGACGTTTTTCTCTCACAGTTCTGGAGGTTGGGAAGTCCAAGATCAGTATGCCAGTTGACTCAATGTCTGGTGAGGGCTCTCTTTCTGACTTGTAGACAGCCACCTTCTTGCTGTGTCCTCACATGGCAGAGAGAGAGAGAGAGCTAGTGATCCTTCCTCTTCTTATAAGGACACTAATCCCATCATGGGTCCCTACCCTCATGATTTCAACTAGCCCTGATCACCTCACAAAGATCCCCACATCCAAATACTATCACACTGGGGTTTAGGGCTTCAATTTATGAAATGCTGGGGAACACAAGCATTCAGTCCATAATAAGGGTTGATTACGTTAAAGGAAGCTCACTTTCAGTTCTTCAGGAAATGCTAATGAAAGCCACCTTGTCACACAACCACAAGCCCACCGGAGTGCCTGAAGTTTATGAGACAGCCGCAAGTGTTAGGAGGCGCAACAACTGAATGTTCATGCACTACTGCTGAGAGTGCATCCTGTACAATCACTTTGAAAAAGTGTTATTTGTTATTTGTTAACTGCTTTGGGTGGAAATATGTAGGACCAATCGGACCCAGCAATGCTAGTCCGCATGCCCAAGAGGAATGTACCTGTGTGCAGGAACAGTCAAGGCTACAGAAACATTTATAGCAGCATTTTCATGATAGCCCCAAACCATATGCATTATACAGCATGAAAATGAATGAAATGTAGTGGCATACAATGTGGATGGATATCACAAGCATAATATTACTGATTGAAAAAAGCAAGACACAAAACAATACAGACTGTCTAATTCCCTTTTATAAAAGTTCAAAAGCAGGAAAACTTAAGTCTACTGTTAGAATTCAGATAGAAGTCACCTTTGGGGAGACGTGAAGGACTAACACCATCACAGGGCACAGGGGTAGATTTTGGTGTGCCACCAACATCCTGTTTCCTAACTTTTGTGCGTTGTTTTGTAATGATTTATTGGATTACTCATTTAAGTTTTCACACTTTATTGTAAGTGTTCCTCATTTCACCATTTAAAAAGTTAAAACTGAACTGGGCACAGTGGCTCACGCCTGTAATCCCAGCACTTTGGGATGCCGAGGCAGGAGAATTGCTTGAGACCAGGAGTTCAAGACCAGTATGGGCAGGGAAGAGAAACCTTGTCTCTACAGAAAGTAAAAATAAAACAATTAGCTAGGTATGGTGGCATGCACCTGTAGTCCTAGGAACTTGAGAGTTTGTGGAAGGAGGCTCATTTGAACCCAGAAGTTTGAGGCTGCAGTGAGCTATGATCTCATCACCGCACTCCAGCCTGGGCAACAAAGTGAGAACCTGTCTCAAAATAAAATAAAATAAAATAAGGGAAAAAGACTAACATGTGATTCAGCATCTATTATATACTTTAATGTTGTTAGGCACATTCCACATCCCTCCTTTAGCCCTTTCAGCATTATTATCCATAATTTTGCAAATGATGAAACCAGCTTTCAGAGAGGGTAAGTGCGTTATGTACCACCTATAAAAGGTAAAGGGAGTGTTAAATGCAATTTCTTTTCCAGTGCATACTGCCTCAGCTCAGTAATCCATTTAACCCTGTTCTCGCCTGAGCTTTGCTATTTTTAAAGATGGCAATTTAAATAATGAATATGCATTATAATATTTTGTAGGTCGTATTGATACAGACTTAAACATATACTATGTATATATTCATGTTTATGCACATTCACATATTTGTATGTGAAAAACAAGGTCCAGTTATTTGAAAAGGCCACCTAATTTTAAACATTTGAGTGGTGGTATGAGATGACTAATGTTCAAACTATTTTTCCCTTTTTTATTTAGTGGCAAGTTCATGGGAAAATCAGGAGATATGGATTATTATTTCTCTGTTCATGGTTTATCAGATAAATTTTGGAAAATCCTTTAGACTCCCTGTACTTTAATTTCTTCATTCCAAAAAGAGAAATTATACAACCCCTCCTCCCTCATAACACTGCTGTGAGAACATTGGAGCAGGAGCATAATAAGACTTTATTGAAAGCACCACCCTGTAGAAATGCAAAGAACCACTAGAAGCTGAGGTATGGAATTTTGCAAGGATCCACATTGCTCCCACATGCTACACAGGAGCAATCATGAACAAGTAGAAATTTTTAACAATTTGAAAGATACATGAATCTGAAAAAGGGAAAGAGAAATGAAATTGTCTTTCTCTGGTCAATCTTCCAAATAAGAAAATGTGTTTCTGTGTCTTCATCTAAAAGCTAGTGAATCACTACTTTGATATGTCTTGTGATTCTTGCAGAGAAGAGAGATAATAATCTAAAACTATGTTTCTCTCTGAGTTCAAGTTGCTAAGTGGAATTGATTTACAGAATGTTGCTGCTGAAACCAGTGGATACTTTGAACAAGTGTCTATGACGTTTAAACTACGTCCCAAGCATCTTGCAGGCACTTCTGGATAGTACGGTTCACTTAATTCTAACACAGGAACCTAACAAGAGGAACCAGGATACTGTGGGCTTCATTTCAGAGAAGAAGAAACTGGGATTTGGAGCTGAAGTAACTTGACCAAGAGCAGATAGCAGGTGAATGACACACTCAGCACTTGAACTCAGATTTTCTGATTCCTATTTCAGGATTATAGTCATAAGAAACTTTTGAAAACCATTTATCACATAGAAAAATAGATCCAGTGCTTTGCTTCTTGGCCTTTTGGCTAAGATCAAGTGTAGATTCAGAGAAGGCAACCCACTAATACAAGGACATTCTGGTGAATGCATTAATATTAATTAACTCAAAAACCTTTCCTCAGTTCAAAGGTCTGTGCTAGACAATCATGGAGTGTGGATGAAAGAAAAGAAAAGAAAGGAGGGAGGGAGGGAGAGGGGGAGGTAAGAAGGAAGGGAGGGAAGGAAGGAAGGAGGAAAGGAAGGAAGGAAGGAGAGAAAAGGAAAGAAGAGAAGGAAGGAAAGGAAGGGAAGGAAGGTAGGGAGGCAGGGAGGGAGGGAGGAAGGAAGGAAGGAAGGGAGGAAGGGAGGAAGGGAGGAAGGAAGGGTGGGTTTCTGGACCTGGTAAAATAATCTGATGGAAGATAGCATGAGATTTAGAGAAATCAGTAAAATTAATTATGATCCAAAGTATCAGAAATATTCATTAAATCACCAAACCTCTTAGACTGGATTCCTGTTGCATTAAAGGCTGAGACTCCAGCCTGTGACTGACCTTCTAGGGTGTCCTACAACAGATCTAACTCAATGGACTCACATCCTTCCCATGTCCAGGCCAACTTTCCACTTAAAGATTATTCTGTGAGTTAAGATCTTACTCAGCTCCAAAGACATCCCTAAAAATAGCTTCACACATTTATTATAGACTTCCTTTTCAACAAAATGTTAAAAATTCATTCTAAGAGAACCTCTAAAATTCACTTAACATTTGTTAGCATTTTATGATTAATATTTAAAAGCTCAGAAGGAATTAAGGAATATAATATAAACAATACTTAGGAGAAATAAATCATGCTATTTCTTTCTGTACAATAAACTAGTTTTCCCTCTAGTAACACTATGGATTTGCTCAGTAGATTTACCTTTTCTCCACTGTCTTCATTCAATATTAGCAACCAAGAGTGGATGCACATTTAATTCTTCAAATACACTGGAGGTTACAGCTCCATGTTAGACCAAATTAATTCTGTTTTTACATTGACTTTTGTTAAGTGCCATGAGCTAAACATGATTTGCAGAATGCATAGAGGCTTAAGTTGCAACAACATATTGCAGGGCTTCATGTGTGGTCTGGACCTTACCAACAGCATTCATGAAACAATAAATACAGTAAATTCCAGTTAAAATATGAGATGTGTCTGGTAAATTATGAGGCTATAACCTTAATGGCCCTGTTGTTTTCTAACCATATAATCCAGCTAATTGGTAGCTCAGGGACCAGACACAAGCCCAATTACCTAAGTGAGATAAATTAATGCTTGTATTAAAGCTGAGAAGATCCCTAAGGGACTTAGGAAAGACCTGCCCTTCAGGGAGGAGAACAAATGACTTCTTTGTAGATATCTGGAAGGGAACCTCACAAGCGTTCACTGGTTGACCTTGTGGAAATTCACTAGCATTTATATACACATAGGTACCTGCTCCTCTAGTGTCTGTTGAAAAACACCAGCTTTCCAGCAAAATCTTCAGTGATACTTCTCTGGCCAAACCAGTCCCCATTCGCACTTTCTTTCTCACTGCAGGGCCAAGTTTAACTTGCTTTTCTCTTCTCTGCACCTGCCACCTCCCACTCCATTCCTGAGGATGGTCCCTTCTTCAAAGACTGAAGCCAAAGTGGATACAATCTTCCCATTCCTGCTTTTCTTCTCTTCTAAAATAAGCATATTTTATTTAATTTAAACTATGCAATGCTAATCTTTAAAGTGAATCAAAGAGAGGAAAATAAAATGACAAAATAAACTTATAAAAGTTAGACAAGGTTCCCAAACCTACAGATTTCTTGCAGCCTTCATCTCCAAACTATAGTCCTGACTCCCTTCTTAAATATCTTAGTCCATTGGTATTACTCTAAAGGAATACCTGAGCCTGTATAATTTATAAAGAAAAGAGGTTTATTTGGCTCACAGTTCTTCAGGCTGTATAAGAAGCAAGGCAACAGCATGTGCATCTGGTGATGGCCTCAGGCTGCTTCCCCTCGTCATGAAAGGGAAAAAGGAGCTAATGTGTGCGGAAATCACATAGTCAGGGAGGAGGCAAGAGAGAGGGGGTGGTACCAGGCTCTTTGTAAAACCCAGTTCTCACAGGAACAAATAGAGCAAGAATTCACTCATTACTGTGAGGAGGGCACCAAGCCATTCATAAAGGATCCATCCCCATGAGCCAAACACCTCTCCTTCAGTCCCACCTCTAACGTTGAGAATCAAATTTCAACATGAAGTTTGGGGACACAAACATCCACACTTAACCACATCTCCCTTCTCCTCAGATCCTTCTCCCCCAACCCACCTTTTTCTCTACTTCCTCTTCCTGTCACTTTCCAGCAATGGGTTCAAAGGCTAGATTGAAGTTTTTTTTTTTTCATCTCCAGCTAGGTTGGCTCAGTAGCGTGATTCTGTATATCAATATAAACCTCATGTATGTATCAGAGTCAATTTCAAAAGGCTCCATTGTTCTCCAAATGCAAAACTTTAAAAGATGGCAATGGTCAGGCGCGGTGGCTCACGCCAGTAATCCCAGCACTCTGGGAGGCTGAGGTGGGCGGATCACGAGGTCAGGAGATCGAGACCATCCTGGCTAGCATGGCAAAACCCCATCTCTACTAAAAATACAAAAAATTAGCCAGGCGCAGTGGTGGGCACCTGTAGTGCTACTTGGGAGGCTGAGGCAGGAGAATGGCATGAACCTGGAAGGCAGAGCTTGCAGTGAGCCAAGATTGTGCCACTGCACTCCAGCCTAGGCGACAAGTGAGACTCCATCTCAAAAAAAAAAAAAAAAAAAAAAAGGGATGGCAACATTTCCATCTACAATTCAGATGTAGGTTAGGTCCAGTGGTTTAAATAGGAAGGGAACCTATGTGATATGATTTGAGAATGATTCTCATACAGGCTGTGTTCCAAACTGTATGTCACTTTTATTTCTTCGTTCTTAAAGTCACCCCTATGCATGAAATATAAATTTCTCCCTGAGGATTTGTGCCTTATGTCTCCAGAGTGACATGGGGAGGAGAGACACCTATAACTATTTAAGACAGTTCACCCCTCTTCCCAGAATATTTTCTCCCTAACTCCTAACTTTTACATGAGTATGTCATACTACCAGAAATTCTGATTCAGTTGTCCAGAAGATGTTGGCACTGAAGCCCTTTGATTAGTTCCACACAGTAGTTAATTAAGGGTATGGTCAAAAGGTGTCAAGTCAACCTCGATTATACCTTCCTCCCAACAGTCCAAGATTTAGTCAATTTTAAGTAAGTCCTGGAGATACAGTGTTTTTCAGATAGCCAAGATGTAGTCTAAGGTCAGACTACTATCCATGACAACGCACTCAAGGGTATTTAGATTTACTTTCTGACCTTTGGTGTCATTGTCAATAACTAGAGGGGCAACAGATGGACCACAAAGCACCCCCATTTCTAATGAAGCAATATTCCATGGCCCACCTTCAAACATAGAAGCCAAAGAGACACAGGTCCCTCCAGTTTGGGATTCATTGTTTCACAGTGATTTGGTAAAGTTGCATGGGCCATGTCACTGAGTTGTTGCAGCCTCAGTCACCGCACCTGGCACATCCCAAGGCTTCTTGGGTATGTGGAGAGGCCCATGCACATGGATGGCCTGTGGGTCTGTGCACGTTCACAGCTGAGACCTGAGGCTGAAAGCACCAGGCACAGCAGGATCAGGACAAGAAGTTGTGTTCACGTGAGCTTATTGTCTTCATGGCTCACGGACAGGGTACAAACCCGGTAGCAGGTCAGATTGTCAGCTGCAGCCGCTGTTTGACTTAGCCATTGTTGCTGGATCTAGGGAACGAAGAGAGTGTTAACTGTCACCAACTGCCACGGTCTAAGGTGTTTCCTCCCCAGTTTCCAGGGTCTTTGCTCCTCCTGTACCATCTAAACATCAGCAGGTCCCATCCAGTTCCTGTAGTTTATCTTTTCTCTAGTCATCCGCTTCTTCACCAGTCCCTTCTTCTGGAAGCATCAGGGCAGAATTCCCACATTTTAAAATAGCTCAGTATGATTTTATATATCCCTACTCAAAGCAATGAGAGAAAATGGTCCCTTTCTAGGGACAGCTGTATCCAGTGACCAAAGTGGTGTAAGAATCTGGAGGAAGTAAGAGAGGTAGAGTCAGAAACCATTCTGAATAAATTTTCTGGAAGGCATTCAGGTGCTCATCTCTACCAGATGTAAAGGAATTTGGGGGAACATGGAATGTCCATTAAATACATTGGTTCACTGATAGGTGGCCTTTGTGACAGAAGTGACCTTTGTGACAAATAGGTGGCCTTTGTGACTGAACAAGGCCGAGAAAGTGGATAGCACCACACAACTGAGGATCAAGAGCCCCCGTGGCATGGCTGCAGTTGGTGAGAGCAACACTATTAGCCAGACTTGCTAGACCTCAGCACCACTGCCAGTTGGGGTCCAGTAGTTCTGTTGGAGGAGGTGCCTGTGCATCGTAGGGTGTTTATCAGCATCCCTGGCCTCCACTCTCTGGATGCAATTGCATCTGTTCTGCAATTGTGACAACCAAGATGGCTCCAGATGGTGCCAAATGTCCCTGGAGGAACAAAATAGCCCCTGGTGGAGCATGTTGTCTGCATCAGCACTGTCCCCAGCGCCAAGGACACAAATCTGAAAGCTGCAGGAAGATGTGTACTGACAAACAGGTCCTCTGAGCACGCTCTGATAAAGCTAAATGTAGAGCGCCAAGGAGGGCTAGGGGTGCCACAAGGGCCAGACGTGGGAGGGACTAGAGGGCCAGGGTATGCTTAGCTAGCTTAAAAAGGAAGAGATAGTTCTGTACAAGGCCACAAATGTCACCTGTCCTTTCAGGAAACTGTCAGAAAAGACATCAAGGCAAAGGGAAAAGATCATGGCTTTAGGATCTAATCCCTGGGTTTGTGTTTTGCTTCCACAACACTAGGACAACTGTACAATGTTGGACAAGTGATTTAGCTCTTCTGAGCTTCAATGTCCTTATCTGAAATGCCCAGGTAATAACCGTAGCTCCTGGAACCTGTGTCAGCGCTGTTCTATGATGGGATATGGTGAGTTGGTAACTGGTAACAATATTTGGTAATTCAGGCCTGCTGGAACAACGCATGAGAAAAGTGTAGAAAAAGATGAAACAGAAAGGGAGAGAACAAGAGCCTTTTTATGGTTTTATTTTGCCGTGATGGCTGGGCCATGGGCGAAGTTCATGCATAGAAGATGTGGAGCCATCTATATTTTAGTAAGATTGGTCTGACAGCAGTGTGAGGAACAGTTGCAGGAGGCAGGGCTAGAGTTGGAGATTCAAGTCAGAAACCCCCGCCCCAGTGTCGGCTTGGAAGTGACAGAGGCTGAGCAGAAGCAGTGGACGATGGGAGGGCAAGGCAGGGAGTGGTTCTTTGAAGGAAAAAATTGTCAGGATTTGGAGAAACACTTGATATAGAATATTAGGGCAAGGAAAAAGGGGGAGAGGGAGGCAGGGCAACAGAGGAAGAGAAGGGAAGGAAAACAGGAAAGTGAGAAAAACCCTGAGAGGCATCCATTAGATTTAGAATTAAGGGATCAGTTAGTGAACTTGGAAAAATCAAGTTCAAGAGGCTGAGATGCAAGCACGACTTCTCCCAAATAGCGCATGTATGAACAACTATATTCGCCTCCTCCACCTATGCCTGAGAATGTAAGGTATTTACGTAAATGCACGCCCTCCACATCCCCATAAACATGCCCCGTGTACCCAGAGGTCTCACCCTCCATTTTTACTGAATGAATAGTAAAAAAGTCAAGTCAATGTACAATTTTTAATGTCCAGAATATTTAATTACCCTTACATATCAATTGAATCAGCAATCATTCATTGAACTGTTTCATTATTTGCTTTCTCACTAAGTTACACTCATGGTAAAGATGAGATTTTTTTCAAATGGGATTTAAAAGATAATAATTTATCAGTCATTCTACCTAGAACAATGTAACACGAATGATAATACAAAGGTTAAAACATCATTGAAAAATATTTTCAGACTAGCAGTTTTGTTGTGCTTAATATCTTTGAGGCAAGAAAAAACAGGGGCCTTGAAGATATTTGCTGTGATCCTGTGTTTAAAATGGAATTAAGCCAGAATTATGATGGAAACAAAAAATTCCACAGCTGCTTTTCTAACAGTTATATGGAGAAAAATCAACTATTAGCTTAACAACTTCTTTCGATATCCAAAGCAATAAAATTACTATATTTAAACAAATTTAAATAAGGTTTAAAAATTACTTTTAAATCCCTTTCATAGGATTTGAAATAATGGTTATACAAAATTTATTTAATCGGCATATTCAGAAATAATTTATTTCTTTTAGATTCTTATTGTAATGTTATTAAAAAATGTGCATGCTGGCAGTTTATGTATTTACTAGGGAATGCAATTTTCTTGCTATATTTAATGGATAAATAATTATTACTTGCATAGTGAAGGGAAGTACAAATCATTATCTTGAATAAATGACAAACATTAATGTACTGTCTGGGAAGAAAGTAGCATCTTTTTAAGTCTAATAAAAATTGTGGCTCATGCCTGTAATCCCACCGATTTGGGAGGCCAAGGCAGGCGGATCACCTGAAGTCAGGAGTTTGAGAGCAGCCTGACCAACATGGAGAAACCCTGTCTCTACTAAAAATACAAAAAAATTAGCTGGGTGTGGTAGCAGGTGCCTGTAGTCCCAGCTACTCAGGAGGCTGAGGCAGGAAGAGAATCACTTGAACCCGGGAGGCGGAGGTTGCAGTGAGCCTAGGTCATGCCACTGCACTCCAGCCTGGGAAACAGAGCAAGACTCCATCTCAACAACAGCAAAAAAATCATTATTTGCTAAGAATGTATGTGGTATTGACTAATTCTATGTGGTTATCAGTAAGTGTATTTTGATCTGCAGATGTAAAGCAGTGACATGTTTTATGTCATTTGATGTGTCAGTTTATTTCTAAAGAGCAATTAAGGACTGTAGAATGAATATTTTACTCACTATTCTAAAAGGTAGAGAGAGACTAGACCCTAAGTCAAGCCTGTGTAGTAGGGCTGGTCTCCTTTGGGAGGTCGCTGTGGGCTGGGTGTGTGCCGATGCTTTTCCCTAGATCACAGCTCCTGCCTCTCAGCTCTCACAGCCCATCCAGCCCACTCCTTTCCTGGATGTGTATATATATGAGAAATGCACGCACACCCCGGTGGTATACACCGATAGCTCACTGCCAGGGCCTCGGGGTCTTTTGTGGGCCTCTCCATAATTATGATCCTCTCCCTCCCTCTACAAGTCACTATTACTGATTTTATGATAAATACTTCTCCATGCTTTCATTTATAATTTAACCAACTATGTATGTGTGAAAGGAAAATAAATCTTGGGGTTCCCAAATCACTAAGCTAAAGAGAAAAATTAGCCTGGGAACTGCTTAGGGCCAACCTGCCTCCTGTATTATTCAAAGTCATTCCTTTGCTCCCTGAGATAAATGAGTATCTGATTGGCTCCTTTGGAGAGGCTGATCAGAAACTCGCAAGAATGCAACCGTTTGTCTCTTACCTATGACCTGGAAGCCCCACCCCGCCACAAGCCGTCCCGCCTTTGCTTCCAGCGGTCCCGGCTTTTCAGACGGAACCAATGCTCATCTTACATATGTTGATTGATGTCTCATGTCTCCCTAAACTGTATAAAATCAGTGCTCTGACCACCTTGGACACATGTCGTCAGGACCTCACGAGGCTGTGTCACGGGTGTGTCCCCTACCTGAGCAAAATAAACTTTCTGAATTAACTGAGACCTGTCTCGGGTTTTCGGGGTTCACGTATGTATCCTCACACACATCATCCCATCGTTCTGCCTGTTTGGGAACTACATGTGATCTGCACGGATGGAAGTGCTTGCTATTTTTTGCCTTGTTTTCCTCCCTAAATAGGGAAATTCAACCTTGTTATTCTGTTTAGAATAAAAGAATTTTATTCCTGTCCATTGATGTGTAATATCGTATCCCGTGAACATACCACAATGTATCTGTTTTTACTCGCAGTAAATACTTGGGTTCTGGATTGGGGTTATTTCAAACATGCCACCGTGAAGATTCTTGCGCATGTCATGCTGGTGTACATATATGGAAATGTCTGTGAGTACACACGTCACGGAGGAACTGCTGTGCCGTAGGGGATACACACCCTCAACCTTGGCAGATGCTACTGCTTCCAGAGCAGCAGTGCTGGTTTGCACTCTCAGAAGCTTTGTAGAGAGTTTCAGCTGCTCCACTTTCTCACCCACACTTGGTATTTCCAGACTCAAGTTTTTGCCAGTGGGCTTGTATATGTAATGGTGCCCTGCTGTGGCTTTAATTTGCATTTCAGTTCTTGCTATAAATAGCAGAACCCCCTTTCTTCTGTTTATTGGCCCTTTGAGTTTCTTCGTTTGTGGAGTATATCTCTGAAGTCTTTGGCCCATTGGTTCCTGTTGTGCCCGAAGTCGCGAGACCCCAGTAAGTGACCACCAGAGTCCAGAGTCAAAGCCAAATAGCCGGGGTCACTTTATTACGAGTTCGAACCCGGACCTCTCCGCTTTATACAATGGCAGGTAAAGAGAGAGGCCCCGGCTGCTGTTTTAGGGTTTCTTTTATAGCGAGGTACAAACAAGTCACAGAGAAACAGTAGTTACAAGCTTATTATTGGTTAACATTTAAAGTTGAACATTCGGCAGTTTCTGGCTGGTTCCCGCCTTTTTCGCAACCTCAAACGGCTGGGGGTTTTCCAGATAAGTTGTTTGTGTAAGCCCGGGGGGGGGTCACATGCATGGATGTTGCAACCTCAAACGGCTGAGGGGTTTTCAGATAAGTTGTTTGTGTAAGCCCGGGGGGTGGTCACATGCATGTATGTTTAGAATTTTTCCCTCAGGGGCTTTCTATCTCAGTTCCCAAGGAGTCTTTTTCTTCTTGTGTGTAGGAGTTCTCTAGATGTTTCAAATGTCAGTCCTTTGTTGCAAAGTCTCTCTCCCTCTTTATGCCTTGCCTTTTCATCTCGTAAAGGTGTTTTTTTTTTAATTAACAAAAATTCTTAATTTTAATGTAGTCAAATTTATTTTATGTTTTGTGTTTTATTAAGATGTCTCCACATAAGGAAGGGGAAAAGAGGTCCTCCTGTATTGTCTTCTAAAAGCTTTATAGCTTAGTTTTTCACATTCAGGTGTACAACTTTTTCTTAAATTGATTTTCTTTTATAGTGTTAGATCTCTTATTGAAGATGGTTCATATTTTTTCTGTAAATAGGCCCCACCCATATGCCCCAACACGCATGGCTTTGGGGGCCGTTTCTGTCATATATCAAGTGTCAACGTATTCATGGGTCAGTTTCTGGATTCTCCAACCCGCGCCTCTCGTCTATGTGTCTATCCCCAGACTTAAGGCAAGGTATCACATTTATTATTGTTTACTGCTGATAACAGGTGGTCCTCCCTCCTTATTTTTCTTTGGCTATTGTAGGACCTTTGCATTTTGACATGAATTTTTAAAACAAACTTTCAAGTTCTTTGCAACACCTGCTGAGATTCTGAGATGTGAATTGGCGTCTTCCATATTGAGTCTTCCAGTCCACAAGCATAGTGTATGTCTCCATGCAGTGAGATCTTCGCTAATGTATCCAAACAAAGTTGTTGCTGTTGCTGTTTTCTCTGTAAGTCTTGCATATCTTTCATTAGATTTGTTGCTAGGTATTTGATATTTGGGATGTTATGTTAAGCAGTAAAAATTTAAGTTTTGCTTGCTAATAGTGTTTTTCTGATAGATGGGCTTACAATTGATTTTTTTACATTGACTTTGTATTTAGCAGGCTTGTTAAACTCTCATTAATTCTGATTTATCTTTAACAGATTATGCCTCTTCCCATGCCTTGTGTAATTTAGTATAGCTGTGACTAGACAGTAGAGGAAAACATTCTTAAAGCTTCTGATCAAAATGCATGGTACCCAGTGAGAGAGACAAGCATCCATCATTGTTTTATGAAGACTATGCTCTCAGTGACCCTGCGCCAGGCACACTCTTGGAAGCAGCCCACTGGGACTGGCGAAAGGATCTCAGGGAGCAGGACCACAGGCATGGATGATTCATCAGGCTTTTGCAAAACCTAGACAAGAAAAGGGATATGTGATGAACATAGATTTCTTAATATTCCAAGCCCTTTCAGGACCAGAATCTCCCTACCCTCTGAAATGTTCTTCCCCCTTTCATATTTTTTCTTACAAAACTAACTTAAGTGTCTCTTTCACAGTGAAACTAGCTCTACACCTTCAGAGTAAGTTGCTCTGTCCTCCTTTATTAACTTTATTCTGATTCCCTGTGGATTCCTATGCATTCTAATCCCTTGCCACCCACCACGGGATATCATGGTGTTTCTGTCTATCACTCTCCCACCCTTTAGACTCTTAGATTTTAGGATAGTGATCCCTATACTGATACTATGCTAGACACAAAATAAGCTCACATAAATCTTGACATGCTGAATACCAAACATAATATATGCATTGACTTCATTTTTACTGTATCTCACTGACATTAAACATTGGAGGGTTTTTGGTGGGAGATAAGGGTTAGAAGTCTTTATTTTTATGTAGGCTACATAAACCCCATGACTATTCAAGACTTACAGGTAGGTGGGTTCTCTCTCTCTCTCTTTCTCTCTCTCTCTGTGTCTCTTTCCTGAGGAAACATTTTCCTAAAATGTAATTTGAAGTGGAAAACATGCCAAATATATATTACTTGAAGAAAGAGTAACAGATATTTGATGATGAACCTAGGATATAGTGTACATATGAAAATAACATAATCACTGAAGGCCAAAGCTACTGAAATGTCACAATTAGAGAAACAGAAATATTATAGTCTTGTTTCAAACCACCATGTCACATTTTTTGTCTCATTTTTAACAGGATAGGATATAGGTTAGGAAGAGGTATAAAAGAGAAAAGAACAAGACTGTGATTTCACAACATAATCTTGGTGAAATGTCATGTCTATAAAATGAGGAGTGGGTTAAACCACATGGTCCCAAAGTCTCTCCCAGCTCTAATGTTCCAGAAATCTAGGCAGAAACCACATTATGCATTTGAGTGAAATACAGGGAAGGGAAGGAAGGGAAGGAAGGAAGGAAGGAAGGAAAGGAAAGGGAAGGGAAGGGAAGGGAAGGGAAGGGAAGGGAAGGGAGGAAGGAAAGAAGGGAGGGAAGGAGGAAGGGAGAGAGGGAGAGAGGGAGAGAGGGAGGGAGGGAGGGAGGGAGAAATTCAGAGTTGAATTTTCTAAATGATAATAAATTGCAAGAAAAGAGGGGTCCTTAATCGCCTTACCTGAAGTCACGCCACCTAGCCTTCCACATAGCATAAGTATGTAAGATGGCAAGGAAAAATCTCCTCTACCACCAGACAACCTGAAATGATGATTTGGGGTTATTCATATAGAGATTTTGGATTTGACTAAAAAGCTATAAGCCCTGCAATTAGATTCACTTGGACAGTTTGGGCTAAATGATGTGTAAAGCAATTGAAAATAACACTGAGTTCAGTCTCCTTGGAAAGACTCCAATGTCAACAGTTCCCTCAACTTTTTTTGGGTTTTGCGGTTTGCAAAAAGGTCTAGTCCTAATTTGAGAGCCATGTAAAGAACTTCCTATCTGGAATTACAGGAAGAACATTATTTGGATCCTAGAGATGTTTTCTATAATCATCCTCCAGAGGGATTCATAAAACCTTTTTACTTAATTGACTATTCAATGAAAACAATTCAGTAACTTCAAAAATTCATTTTAATACATGTAGAACCAAATAATTATTTGGTGTGACTGTGATTCACATGCTTTTGCCAAGTATATTAATCTTATTTTGAAGATCAATAGGCTGGGTTTCAGACTGCCTTAGCGACTTGTGGCAAAGAAATAGCACCCAGCTTTCTGATGTGCTGATGGATAAGGTGTCTGTGTGGTCAGGAAGCACTACACACCACAGTCCACATTCTGGCCAACATGGTGAAACCCATCTCTATTAAAAAATACAAAAATTTGCCAGGCGTGGTGGCAGGCACCTGTCATCCCAGCTACTGGGGAGGCTGAGACAGGAGAATCGCTCGAACCCGGGAGGTGGAGGTTGCAGTGAACCGAGATCATGCCGCTGCACTCCAGCCTGGGCAACAGAGTGAGGCTTCATCTCAAAAAAAAAAAAAAAAAAAAATCTGGATACCTGAAAACATTCATTCAGATGTTTGTGTCTTTTGCATGCCTGTTTCTTCCACTCTTTACCAAAGACCCTTGAAATTTAAATTTTTGGATTTGAGGGCTAATATGATATTGATTGTGCTTTTGTTTGTCTTAGGGGAAATCTTTTGATACAGTAAACAAAATCAAGGTGAAAAATCAGATCCTGAGTTTATAACAAATAAATTGTTTGAGAGCTTTATAAGTTGGTTTGCCTCTCAAATCTTCTTTAAGACGTGATTAGCGCTAAATTCGTATCACGGTTTTCTTGTTTACGAAAAACTCAGGCAAGAGTCCATGCTGTAGTGTGTAAAATAAACTCTAACGATGCATTTGGCATATATCCCCCACTGCTGTATTTGGATGTTAATTTTAAAGTTAAAAAAGAAGAAAAAAATGCCATACCTTCTTTAGAACAAAGTAAGTTACATTAACATTATTTACATAAATTTGTAAACTCAGGAGGGGTTTGCAACGTTGTACATGTTAAAGAAAAATGTTCTTTTCATATTTTCAAAGAAGAGAGTCTTGGTTTTATACAGCATTTGCTAAAAACAATGATTGCTATT
The DNA here is from genome assembly GCF_001698545.2 of Rhinopithecus bieti. Taxonomy (NCBI): domain Eukaryota; kingdom Metazoa; phylum Chordata; class Mammalia; order Primates; family Cercopithecidae; genus Rhinopithecus; species Rhinopithecus bieti. The sequence continues at coordinate 1,499,770 of NW_016807505.1, read as the reverse complement.
TTCTATAGAAATAAATAAACTTAGTTTTTTTAAAATACAGATATTTGCCCATGAAGGCTGTGCATTGTCATTGAAATGGCATCTGGTGACAAGCCTTAATGATCTCTTCTCTCTCACACTGTCCTTCTCTCTTAGTACTTTGCAGGACGTCATTAAGTTTCCCGCCCCCCCAACCCCACCCCTCATAGGGTCTGACTCTGTCACCCAGGCTGGAATGCAGTAGTGGCACAATCTCATTCACTGCAGCCTTGCCCTCCCGGGCTCAAGCCATCCTCCCACCTCAGCCTCTGAAGTAGCTGGGACTACAGGCTCGTGCCACCACACCCAGCTAATTTTTTGGATTGGTTTGTTTTGGTAGAAACAGGTTTTAGCATGTTGCCCAGGCTGGTCTCAAACTCATGTGCTCAAGTGATCTACCTGCCACAGCGTCCCAAGTAGCTGGGACTACAGGTGCCTACCACCACGCCTGGCTAATTTTTGTATTTTTAGTAGAGACGGGGTTTCACCACGATGGCCAGGCTGGTCTTGAATTCCTGGCCTCAAGTGATCCCCTCGCCTTGGTCTCCCAAAGTGCTGGGATTACAGGAATAAGCCACCATGCCTGGCTATGAGGGATATATATATTTTTAAATCAGTGTCAGATGGATCTCCTGGGACCCCTTATTTCAGTTTTCCTGATTATCACTGTTATTGAACCCTCACGCCGCTAAGTGCTTTATGGCTTATTGATCCCCAGTGAGGACCTACATAACAGTCTATCAGGGATTGCCAGGGCTCAGCGTGGGGAAAACCCTTGAGAAAAAAATGCAATGCCTTTTGTGGCAAGATAAGATATTGCCATCGTAAGCTCTGGTGGCTTTTAGCATGTGCTTGTCAAGGTCTTGCCATTTGCTAAATGATGATGGTGGTCAGGAATATCATGCCATTTTGGTGTTCACAGACAAACTGCCTAACATTTGATTTAAAATCCCCTTTCTAACTGACAACCTCACACAGTGAGACTTAGCTCTCAGGAGCAGCAGCAGCTGTCTCGCCAATGCTGACTGACTCATATTTTAAAGCCAATAATTGTCTCTTTGGATCATATCTTCCTCATTTGAGGGCTCCTTTTTAAAAAAAATACGCTTATGTTTGTACATATTTTTTCTAAATATACGCTTATGTTTGTACATATTTTTTCATCGTATTTATATCAGCACAGACTAAAAGTGGACTTAAACTTTCATTTGGGAAAATGTCCTGTCATTTGCAGATGTGCGGGCAGCTGGTCAAGGTTTCCCAGCCTCTGGCTTTGTGTTCATGTTATTCTTTTCTGTGGCTGTCTGTAGACAGTTACCATGGCTATCTGCTGCTGCATAACCAACTATTACAAAATTTAGTGCCTTACATCAACCATTTTGTTACAGTGAATAATTCTGTGGTTCCGGGTCAAGGACCAACTGGGTGAGTCTTCGGTTCCCTGAGAGGTAGACTGGGTTCACCTGGTGATGTTTGCTAGTGGCTGGGCTAGCTTGGGGAGTCTGGGATGGCTCTGGGTACATGCCTGAAGTTGGAGCTTGGAGGGGTGGGACATCCTGTGTTTGTTCTCCATGTGGCTTCTCCATGCGGCCAGCTTGGACTTAGGGTAGTTAGATATCTTAGATGATGACTCAGGGCTCCAGGAGAAAGTGTTTCCAAAGACTGAGGCAGAAGTCACAGGCTGTTAGAAACCTAGCCTTGTAAGTCACATAGCTTCACTTCCACTGCAATTTACGGGTCAAACAAGTTAATAAGTTCATCCCAGAATTTGACTGCCATCTCCTCATGGCCAAAAAATTGTCATCATTTCTAATCAACCACACATCTTCCCAGAGATCAACTAGATTTTTTTTCATTCCTGTTTCTCTTTATTGATTTGAAGTTATTCATTTTCTGGTGCTTCCCTGCACTTCCCAGCCCTTTTGTTGTTGGGTAAGGCCAGGTGACTACTTCTGGCCAGTGTGAATTCTCCACTTGGTGTGTGAGTTGGAATATGTGTTGAGTTGTAAGATCCACACTTTCCAAACAGTCAAGGAGGTTGAGTTGATTCAGCATCTAAAGGACTAACAGTCCTCCTATAGTGGAATTTATAGGGTCAAGAGATCCTGAACTCTGAACTAAACATGAAAACTCAAGAGGACTTGTGAGCTATCTATCTTCCTTGGGATATATATAAGAACAAAGGGGTATTTGGCAGCCATAAAGGTGGGTTGCAACAGTGATGGAAATTTTCACCAAACATTTTCCATGTACCCCTAGATTGCACTGTGAGTCCCTGCAGGAAGGTTATCTGATGGATGTCACTTCTCAAGCTAAGGTAGAAGAGTGGCTGTGAGCTCCCACGCCTGACCCTCCCTCTTGGTGTAGAGTGGGGAAGCCATGTCGACATGGCATATGCATGCAATCCATCAAAGCCCCCAGGATTAGCTGGGGCACAGCAGGCAGGGCAGCTGCCTTGGGGAATTGCCTAATCTACAGTGGAATTTATGTGAATAATGAATAAATTACACGTGGAGGCTAGAGATTGTGGATTTCACTGTCACCTGGCCTTACCTCTCCAATAAACAATTCTATTTTCATTGTGTTAGAGGCTACTCTTAAAATGGATACATGCACACAGTTGATTTAACAAAGTATAAAGTTAGCCATTGTCTCCACCCTCCTTCCAATAAAATAAAAAATAAAAGTGGTTTTGAATTCCACGCTCTGATCGCCACTTACCCTCACAAGCTTACATATTATTGTCACCTGGCATTTTTGTTTCATCTTTACTTATGACCTCAGTATTGGTCATTTTTATCATTACTAATATTCTTTGAGACAAATATGTCTTTTTTCCAGATTTACCTATAAATTTGGCAAATTTTGCTCCCTTCTTGTAGTATCTGCCTTTGATTTGGGTTTTATTTCCTCCACTGAAGTAAATAGTTTAACCCTTATTTCAAAAAAAAAAAAAAAAAA
>NW_016807505.1:1488305-1492934 GCF_001698545.2 Rhinopithecus bieti | reverse complement strand
TTTTATTTTACCTCCACCTCTAAAAAAAAAAAAAAGTTCAAGTATGTATAGAATTCTAGGTGTCAGCAATTTTCTCTCAGTGTTTTAAATATATTATTTCACTGAATTCTGTTCTCCATACCAGGGGTCAGCAAACATTTTCTGAAAAAACAGCTTGTTTAAGAATCAACCACATGCAGACCATGTGGTTTCCATCACAGGTACTCAACAATGCTACTGAAGCATGGAGGCGGCCATAAAGACATGTGCATAAGTGGGTGTAACTGTGCCAATAAAACTGTATTTGCACAGGCAGCCCTCCAGACCATGGGTTGTAGTTTGCTGATCCCAGCTCTACAGTTCAAGTTGAGAAGCCTGCTCTGAGTCTAATTGTTTCTTCTATTTTAAAGTCACCTGCTTTAGGTTCGGTTCTTTGTCTTTGGTGATGAATATCTTGGTGTGTTTTAGTTGACAGATGAGTCCTTCTCAGTACTAGTACTTCCTGAATAAGGAGCATTATCTTTAATGAATTCTGGAAGAAGGGTAACTGTCACCTCTTCAAACATTATCACCCTCTCTTTCTACTTTCCCCTCTGCAACTCATAATAAATGTATGTCAAAACTTCCCTCCCAACCAATATGGTGCTCCTGTTCTGCTTCCTACTTTCTCTCTTGTCCTTCTGTGTTGTATGCTCTTTAGATGTCTCTTTCACTCAGTAACTATTTCTCAAACTGTGTCTAATATGCTGTTTTATACACTGTTCATTTTTTAAAACTACATATTTTCATTTCTAGAAGTTTTCTTCTTTACAAAATCTTTGTCAAAATATTTTCGTTTTTTTAAATTCATCTCATATGCCTTTAATCATTTAAAAAATAATTTCATAGTGTTTATTTCTTTTTTCTATTTTTATAAAATTTTTGTAACTCATAAAACAGTGTTTGTATGAAAATTCACACAAAGTTGCTAGAGAGCATACAACTTCCAAAAATGTCCTGGGTTTCTGTTACATTCAGTTTTCTAGGGATGCACTCAAATCAATGGTAAAATGCAGACTTTATGCAATATTTCATTACCTTTGGTAAAACTATTCTCATTATTTTATCTCCTCATAGTGTTAACTCTGATATCCACTTTGTGCAGGGTCTGCTGTTACTAGGACATCAGAAAACCATTAAGGCTGGATCTACGAGAGGCAAGTATTTCCAAACAGCAGTAATAGCCCCTTGGGCCCCAGCCCCACTTCATATATTTATTTCATTGTTTTATCATCTAAAGTTTTTGAAGGTCTAATCCTACAGTTTATTGTTTGTTTCTTTCATCAAGACTTTCACTCTTGGTGAATTATTTTCTCCTGTGCATTAGAATTATAGATTGTGAGTTCATCATCATTGGGGTTTTATCTAAGGGAATCATGTGATAACTTATTTCTCCAAATAAGGGTCGCATTTACTTCTGCCAGAAATCTCATGAAAATGTGGACTAGGACCATTTTGTGTATTAATTGTTTGGCTTGAAAATTACTGCACTATTCTAGTAATATAAATTTGAACCCCAAATCGATGTCCATTGCAGACAGAATATTGTGAATTCTAACACAGGCATTTCTTCCCATTCAGAATTGAGACTAAGACAGACAAGATTTCACTGAAGGTATAAGCCTTTACCTGTTTCTGACTGGACGTGTGAGTTTCACTTTTCAATATCAACTTTCCTAAGGCTAAAGACACACTTCATCTCTTCACCTGGTATCAGCATTAGAACCCAAACCCTTCAATGACAAACAACAGCAGCAACCTTCCCCAGCACAGAGCAGAAACGGCCATAGCTCCTCCCTCTCTTTCTTCATTCCCTTCTTTCCCTAAAAAAGTTCCTTCACATTTTGTTTTCGTTTTTGTATTTGTTTTCTTCGGAAGGGGAAAATACAATGTAAAGGATGTTTGTTAGGTTTTCCACCGTGACCCTTTGTGGTGGAGGGAAGCGGGATTTCCAAATCAGATGCTCTGCATTATTGTCAGAAGACGAATGTGTGCTTCTTTCATATTTACGAGTTCAGACTTTCTTGGAAAGCAATCTAAAGGTATAATATAAATACACTATTTTCAGAGATAGCAGGCCGGCCCTTAAATCCATCCTCTGACTCTTTTTGTTTTGTTTTGTTTTTGAGACGGAGTCTCACTCTGTCGCCCAGGCTGGAGTGCAGCAGCACCAGCAGCGCGATCTCAGCTCACTGCAAACTCCACCTCCCGGGTTCACGCCATTCTGCCTCCTCAGCCTCCCAAGTAGCTGGGACTACAGGCGCCCACCACCACGCCCAGCTAATTTTTTGTATTTTTAGTAGAGACGGGGTTTCACAGCATCAGCCAGGATGGTCTCGATCTCCTGACCTCGTGATCTGCCCACCTCGGCCTCCTAAAGTGCTGGGATTACAGGTGTGAGCCGCCGCACCCTGCCCATTCTCTGACTCTTAGTCATCATCTGCTCTTAACCTTACTGAGCCCAGTTGCCTCATTTATGAATCAAAATAATAATTCCCATCCTTATCACTCAGTTCAGTCGCAGGGGAAAAAGGTTATTTTAATTATGTAAAGCAGAAAGGAATTTCGTACAGAGAACTGGGTGCTCACAGAATTGTTGGCCGAGCCAGAGTGAATGGCTCTGGTCTTCGTCTCTGGGACTGATGCTCAGAAATGGGGAAGCAGCCCCGTGGGGGAGAGGCTGCCTTCGGGAAGCACGGTGTTAGCTGTGCTGCAGGATCAGGAAGCCCTGCACTGAAATGCAGCTGTGCTGCACCTGCTGGTCCACATAAGCAAAACTCAAACCCTGATGGATGCCCCAGCCCTGCCACTCGACCTCCCCAAGTGACTGGGTGCTGTTGGTGATAGATCCATAAGGCCATGCTTACCAGCAGGTCAACCAGAAAGGCAGCCCCCACATCATCCCTGCCCTCCAGATCTGCGTCCGGGCTGCCTGTTGGAATCATAGATCACATTCAGGGCCCTCTGTGGTGTGGTGTAGAAAAGCAGGTTCCAGCTTGCCAGCTCCGGCAAGCAGGAGGAAGAGACAGTGTCACAGTTCATGGTCTCCTCCACAGATCTCAAAGGCTGGGCCGGGAATCAAGAAACAACCTGCACAGCGTGCTTGGCCCTGGGCTTGGCGTGTAGCAATTGCCCTCATGTCTTCTAGGGTCCTGTGCGCTTCAAGACCGCCCATTGCCCAGTGTGGCAGAACTTGTGCCATCTCAGGGGTTCCTCAAGCTTGAGCACATGGGGCTCACTCACACTTGCAAACATCAATTTCACCAAAACCTGATGATTGTTTTTCTAAAAATAATATGGAGGTGGTGATTTAGAGATTAAACCCATGGTTCTCCTCCCTGGGGCAGCATTACCCGGTTGGTCAGACACAAAGATGAACACAGCAACTGTACAGCCACAATGTCAACCCTAAGAACCACCACTGTGTCTGACAGCGGGAAGCATGACTGTGCCAGCACAGTGGCCTGCACACAGCGAAGAGGGCAGCAATGCCGCTCCTGCGTAACTGGCAAACACCCCCTCAAAGCCCACGGTGCTCCTGCGTGCACTCGGCCAGCCAGGGAACTTGACTAGACTCCTCACCTGGAGTCATTTCTCCCTCCTGTTGCGTATGATATGTGGCCCCAAGTACTTCAGTCTGCTAACAACCTGTTCTTCATCCTGTTTAGTGTGGAATTCTGCAGGAAGCTGGGGGAAAAGGATATAAGCACTCTTGTTGAAGGTATTTGAAACAAAAGAAGTGAACTAAACTAAAACGATACGAAACTTAAAATACAATAAAACTTCCCCTGACACTGTGAAGGATATTCACAAATTATTATTAAGTAGGCTACTCAGACGATTCTGCATCTGGGTGTTTTAATGTAGGGGGATGTTAAGTGGCCACGAGGGACCAGAAGTGGAAAAGGCTTCTCAACGCTGCATGACTTGGGGCACTGCATGTGTCCTCTGCGAGCCACACCAAGGCTCCCTGAGTCAGAGCTGTCATGGGGAGTCCTCTGGTTCCATACGTCTGTGTTTATCTCACTTAATCCCTATAGTGACTCTCAAGACAGGCACGAGCTGCTGGCTGAAACCTTGATTTGTGGCTGGAGAGAGCTGCAAGTCTGGACATTTTAAGGTGGATCTTATCTCCTGAGGGACTAATAGCATACATTAGAAGTCTAGTCCCAGAAATTAGTTTTATCCCTATACAAATACTGAATTGATTATAAAAAAAATGATAAAAGTATTCCAGCACTTTGGGAGGGTGAGGCAGGTGGATCACTTGAGGTCAGGAGTCCAAGACCAGCCTGGCCAACATGGTGAAACCTTGCCTCTATTAAAATATAAAAATTATCCATTCATGGTGGCAGGTACCTGGAGTCTCAGCTACTCAGGAAGCTAAGGCAGGAGAATCGCTTGAACCTGGGTGATGGAGGTTGCAGTGAGCCAAGATCGCACCACTGCACGCCAGCCTGGGTGACAGACCAAGGCTCCATCTCAAAAAAAAAAACCAAAAAGATGAAAATAAGGTACAAACATATGCCTTACAAAGATCTTTAAAAGTCTCTGGACAAATATTTATATTAATGTCAGAGTCTGTTTTTTTTTTTTTTTTTTTTTTTTTTT
>NW_016807505.1:1373228-1487825 GCF_001698545.2 Rhinopithecus bieti | reverse complement strand
TTTTTGAGATGGAGTTTGGTTCTTGCTGCCCAGGCTGGAGTACAGTAGCACAATCTCAGCTCACTGCAACCTCCGACTCCTGGGTTCAAGCAATTCTCCTGTCTCAGCCTGCCGAGTAGCTGGTATTTAAGGCATACCCCCCCCTGGCTGGTTTATTTTTTTTTTTTTTTTTTTTTTTTTTTTTTTGAGACGGAGTCCCTCTCTGTCGCCCAGGCTGACCGCAGTGGCACAATCTCGGCTCACTGCAAGCTCTGTCTCCCATGGGGTTTCTCCATGTTGGTCAGGCTGATCTCAAACTCCCGACCTCAGGTGACCCACCCACCTCAGCCTCTCAAAGTGTTGGGATTACAGATGTAAGCCACTGCACCCGGCCAGTATCACAGTCTTATAAGGAGTTAGGAGTTACTGCCCACACGACTCTGGCTATATCCTCTTATAACAAACCTGGTGAAACCAGACTCAAGATTACGTCTTCCCTTCCTGGTAAATCTCCTGAATTCAGCCTCCATTCAAAATCAGGATCATCATTGCAAATTTTCTCTTTGCCAGCAGGAAGTTTTCCCGTTCTCCAAAATCAGAGAACCAATGGCAAATGCCAGGCCACTCCATCCATCCTCCCATCAGCTTCCTGTAAAATATTTAAATTGGAATACATTTGCATCTTTGCTGAGCTTCCTTTTAGTGTGTCCACTGACTCTGCCATTAGTATTGGAGGCTGCTCTTGTTAGCATTACAAGGCTTCTGCCAGTGGCAGCGCACACGAAGCTCTGCACATGAAGGAGCAGCTTCTTCACAAGTCCTGTGGGATGGGTGGTGCCGTAAGCCAGGGGGAGACACATAACTTGTCTAAAGTTTTGAGCATAAGTGTCACTCTGAACTTGACTTCAATTCTAACTAAAAATCTATCTTATTTTTGCCTCAATGTGAAAATTCTCTAATGATAATAATAATAGACTTGTTGAACACATGAAAGTTTCAGACATGAATAGACATTTATCCAAAGAAGATATACAGTTGGCCAATAAGTACACAAAAATGCCCTCGCCGTCACTTATCACTAATGAAATGCAAATGAAAACCACCATGAGGTCCCATTTCACACTCATTAAAATGACTACTATAAACAACAGCAAAAAAAAAAAAAAAAACACAAAACAAAAAAACATAAAATAACAAGTATTGGCAAACCATGTAGAAAATTAGCACCCGTGTGCATTGCTGGTGGGAGTGAAAAATGATGCAGCCACTGTGGAAACAGCATGGAGATTCCTCAAAAAGCTAATTCACATAGAATTTCCATGCAATCCACCAATCCCACATTGGGGAAATACCCAAAGAAGTGAAAGCAGGAACTCACACAGATATCTGTACACCCATGTCCCCAGGGGCGCCATTCACAATAGCTAAAAGGTGGTTAAACAGTGGAAACAGCCCCAATGGCCACTGAGGAATGAAAGCATAGACAAAATGTAGCCAATCCACACCAAGCAACGTCATTCTACCTTAAGAAAGATTAAGACACATGTTACAACACAGATGAACCTTGAGGACATTACGCTACATGAAATCAACAAGTCACAAACGGACAAATGCTTTATGATTGGATTTAGAGGAGGCAGCAAGAGTCGTCAAATTCATAGAGACAGTTGAATGATGGTTTCCAAGAGCTTGCGGAGGTGAAATGAGGACCTGTGTTTAATGGGTACAGAGTTTCAACTGTGCAAGATGAAAAGAGCTCTGGAGACGCATGGTGGTGATGGTTGCACAACTAAGTTAATGTACCTAATGCCACTATGTTGCACACTTAAAAGTGGTAAAGATAGTAAATTTTGTGTCATGTGTACTTTAGCACAATTTTAAAAACAGTTAAGAAATTAGCCTGGTGTGGTGGCGCATGCCTGTAGTACCAGCTCCTTGGGAAGCTGGGGCGGGAGGATCGTTTGAGCCTGGGAGGCAGAGGCATGATGCTCAGTGGTTCATGCAACTCACCACCTTATTTGTACTCTTAGAACATCCCCTCAAGACAGTTGTTATCAGCCTTACATGACAGATGCGGAGATGCACCATGCAGGCTGATGGTCCCAGCGCCCACAGCAGGACACTGGACCCAGCACATCCAGACGACAGCAGAGATGACGCTACGGAGAGCACAGAGGGTGGTGCAGGTGCTCCGAATGGCAACAGCAACTTGCTTCTTAGGAAATGGGCCTCAGACTCCTGTGCCTCCAGCCCTGAGACCTGAAAGCCCCTCCCAACAGGGTTGGAAGCAGGCAGGGAAGCCACTTACCATTTGGAAACGATGAGGCGTAGTTGCTGAAGTTTCCAAGCATCTCGGTTCTGCTGTGAAATAGCCATGCAAGAAGGAAAGCTGAGCTGGAGGTTGTAGTGAGCTGAGCCGAGATTGTGCTGCTCCAGCCTGGGTGACAGAGCAAGACTCTGCCTCAAAAAAAAAAAAAAAAAAAGAAAAGAAAAGAAAAAAAAGAAAGAAAAAGAAGGAAAGCTGTGTGCATGGTAAATGCTTGCAGTCTGAACCTTGCTCTTTATGTGCCATGCCAGCAGAAAGACAGTTGAGCTTCTGCTCAGGTAACTTGGTATTTAATGAGTGTATATTTCTCCTCTTTGGCATTTGCCTTAAAGTCCTAACATTAATTACATGGTGTGATTTTATCCACCCAAGAAATGCTAACCGATTAACTACTACATGCAAGAAAATCCTAACGGTAAAAATTTTGTATCTTATTCTTAAGAAATCTTCATCCTCCTAGATTTGAATTTCCTTCTTCCCTCCGCATTCTCTTTTAGATAGACCAGATAGAAGAGATAGTGTGAGGATGGCATCTAAAAAGCAAACCAAAAAGAACAGGTTCTGCACAGCCAACACCCAGTACTTAGAGTTTAAAATGTGAAATTGGCCGGGCACAGTGGCTCATGCCTGTAATCCCAACACTTTGGGAGGCCGAGGCGGGCAGATCAGGAGGTCAGGAGATCGAGACCATCCTGGCTAACACGGTGAAACCCCATCTCTATTAAAAATACAAAAAACTAGCCGGGCGTGGTGGCAGGTGCCTGTAGTCTCAGCTACTCGGGAGGCTGAGGCAGGAGAATGGCGTGAACTCAGGAGGCGGAGCTTGCAGTGAGCTGAGATTGGGCCACTGCACTCCAGCCTGGGTGACAAAGCGAGAGTCCGTCTCAAAAAAAAAGAAAAGAAAAAGAAAAATTGTTTGCAATTGTTTCCAGCCATTGTAGAGGCTCTGAAGGAGATTTCCCTTTTGAACTCAATAACAACAACAGTATAATATACCTGAAGATTGCTAGCAGGGAAGCGTGAAGTGTGGTTAACGTCAACACAGGAAAAGAGTTTCCTCCGTGATCCGTCAAAACAAATGAACTTAGAAATAGACACTGTAAGAACCCAAAATATTGAAAGTATTGTGGTGAGAGCCACACTCTAACGTGGGAATCTCGGGACTGTAAGGAAGCCTCTTTCGTAAGTCTTGCCTTCTGCAGGTAGAACTGGTGGGGGTAAATGTGGAATTGGTGAAGAAGGAGGCGAGCTGCCATTTTTGGAAGTCTTTAATTGCAGGCCAGATTCTGAGTAATGATACCCTGTTGCCCTACCAATCCTCAGATATTTTTAACCACACATTTATTTTATCACTTTTGTTTTAGCCATTTCAACGGGAGGAAGTCATCTTTTGCATCCTCTTTTGATCTTCTGTGGTATGTTTTGGAGAAAATAGCTCAAATGCATTTCACACCTATAATTTTATTGCTTGGAAAGGACCCCAGGCCTTGGCAGAGCCAGTGGTGAGATCCTGTGCTGGCGAGCCCGTGGTCCCCTGGGGTCCTGCTTCTGCAGCCCGGCTGACGTGGAAGTGACAGCATTCACGTTTCTCCCACATAGGGATACTTGGATCCCTGTTCTGTTTCAGGCTCATGGAAGGTTCCAAGGGTGATTGATATTCCCCAGCATGCACACAGGATCCCCACTCCGTGATGTATTCTTATTTATCAAAGGCAGATTTGCATTACCGTTTCTAAATGCGATTTCTTTCAACCTAAGTTACCATCCCCACTCCCTCTGCCACCTTCTGATTTTGAGTTGATTTTTGTGTCTCCACGTTTACTCACACGCCTTATCTCATCAATCCTTAACTGGGGTGGGCTGTTAGTCTCTTTTTTTATTAATAAAAGTAAACGTATGATTACTTCTCTCCTTATTTATTATTTCAGACTACTAATAGTGATAGGGCACCTATCAGCTTCTGTCTTTATAATGAGCATTGCAAGTTCCAAGATAAAAAAATATCTCATGGAGTTTATATTCCACCCTTTCTTTTGGTGCCATGGCATTTGGTGAAAAGAAATGCAGCTCTGCTTCTGCTGCGTGAAGGCTCTCCCTGCTCCCACACAGAAGGCATGGCAAGCAATGTGGCTGAGATGGGCCGCCGCCTGCCTGGAAAGGGCATGGCCATGTCATGGCCTTCCAGGATCCTGGCAAATTTTATTTCCCACGTATAGCCTATCATTTCCTTCCCATCCAGGGACCACTTCCCTTATAGTCACCTGGAGCCTTCCCCAAAACCATCCCACCTTGAATAAGTGTGGGCATCCCAAATGGCTGCAGCCTCCCTTCTCCAGGCATTCCTGGGTCAGCTTGTTCCCCACAAACCCAACAGGAACTCAGGTTTTCTAATCCGTGTACTTTCTTCGACTTCCAGCGAGCAAGCTTTGATTCCATGATTCACCACCTCCGTCACATCCCCCCACTAGCCTCACTTCCCTTGCTGCTGGTCGTCTTCCTGCCACACCAGCAGACATACACACTGCACCAAACATCTTTGATTTCCATACTCTGACGCTTCAACATCCGGGGCCCTGCTGACCCTGCAGGGACTGCCCCTCCCAGGGCTAGCTAATTTCCAGACAGGGTAAACAACCTGCCCGTGGGTATGCTTTTCAAATACGAACGAGCCAATCCCAGCCAACACCCCCGACCACATCCAGCCATGACTAGACTCTCACCCTGGGCCACCATCCCCCTTCCGACATCACCCCAGGGCTGGGTACCAGACAACAAGGGAGAGTCTCTAGGCCCCAGAGCCCACAGAGATTGTTCTCACAACCCAGTCGGTAACTTGCTGACCCTGCCTTGCCTGTTCTTTCTCACTAAAAGTGCAGTAAAGGTTTCCACCCACAGTACCCCCTTGCCCTCTGACTCCTGGCCGCCCTGGTGCTTCTTTGTCTGGCCCCCACCAGCAGGCAGCATGGCATGTTCCCGCCTTGGGAACCACAAATCACAAACTGTCTTTTCAGTGGCAACCGTCTCCAGATCTGCAGCCTCACCATACCTGAATAATAATAAAGCCGGTAAGGCCAAGGCCGGTGGATCACCTGAGGTCTGGAGGTCCAGACCAGCCTGGCCAACATGGTGAAACTTCATCTCTACTAAAAAATACAAAAATTCGCCAGGCATGGCGCATGTGCCTATAGTCCCAGCTACTCGGGAGACCGAGGCAGGAGAAATGCTTGAATCCAGGAGGTGGAGGTTGTGGTGAGCTGAGATCGAGCCATTGCACTCCAGCCTGGGCAACAGGGTGACTCCACCTCAGGAAAAAGTAAAAAAATAAAAAAAAGTAATAATAATAAAGTTTGCGTTTTAAAAAGCAGACCCCCATCCCAAGAAAACCAAGTATCTCCTTGCCAGGAACTGGCATGGAAGCACCCTGGCGATTCAGAAGAAAACCAGCTAATATGGCTAACTGTGTTCACAATGAATTTGCAGTGACTAACAGGCTTAACACTCCTGCAAACCCCGCTCACTTCTGCCGATGACACTAAGGCAAGGGCTATTTCAAACCTTCTGGCTCTTCCCATGTCTCCCACCTGAAGGAAATAATATATACAGTGGTCCATTTCCAAGACAAAGTGCCTTGAATTGGCTTAGGTCAGCAAACTGCAGAAGAAAGAGGACATACTAGGCCCCTGCTTGGATAGCAGATGCCTGATTGTCAGCCTTCCCCTTCTTCCCCCTTCTCCCGCACCTTGGTTGCCCTCCTCCTGTGGGGAAAAGAAAGAGAGATCAGACTGTTACTGTGTCTATATAGAAAGAAGTTGACATAAGAGACTCCATTTTGTTCTGTATTTGAGATGCTGTTAATCTGTGACCCTATCCCCAACCCGGTCCTTGCAAGACACCTGTGCTGTGGTGACTCAAGGTTTAACGGATTTGGAGCTGTGCAGGCTGTGCTTTGTTAAACAAGTGCCTGAAGGCAGTATGCTTGTGAAAAGTCCAGATGCTTGTGAAAAGTCATCACCATTCTCTTAATCTCAAGTACCCAGGGACACATACACTGACTGTGGAAGGTCGCAGGGACCTTTGCCTAGGAAAACTAGGTGTTGTCCAAGGTTTCTCCCTTTGTGATAGTCTGAAACATGGCCTCGTGGGAAGGGAAAGACCTGTTCATCCCCCAGTCTGACACCCGCGAAGGGTCTGTGCTAAGGAGGATTAGTATAAGAGGAAAGAAGGCCTCTTGGCAGTTGAGATAGAGAAAAGCCTCTGTCTCCTGCGGGTCCCTGGGCAATGGAATGTCTCATGTATGTTCTGTTTACTGAGATAGGAGAAAAACCTCCTTAGGGCTGAAGGTGGGACTTGCTAGTGCAATGCTGCTCTTTATGCACTGAAAAGATTTATGGAGATGTTTGCATATGCATTTCAAGGCGCAGCGCTTTTCCTTAAACTTATTCATGTCACAGAGATCTTTCTTCACATGTCTTTCTACTGACCTTCTCTCTACGATGATCCTATTGTCCTGCCACTTCCCCTTTTCCAAGATGGTAAAGATAATGATCAATAAATACTGAGGGAACTCAGAGACCGGCACCGGTGGTGCTGACGTGGGTCCTCTGTATGCTGAGCGCCGCTCCCCTGGGCCCACTTTTTCTTTCTCTATACTTTGTCTCTGTGTCTCATTTCTTTTCTCAAGTCTCTCGTTCCATCTAACGAGAAACGCCCACAGGTGTGGAGGGACAGGCCACCCCTTCATCATCCAAACCAAAGAAGTTTAGTCCAAGATAAACTTTTACTAGTCTGCAAGACAGCTCAGTTTGTCTGTTCTTATCAGCCTGCCCGGCTACTTAGGTCACAAGTCAAATACTTGAAGAGCCCCTGAGCTAACTAGGATTGCAATGCATTATGGGCTGCAACAAAATGCAGCAAGACAACCCTAAAAAAAAAAAAAAAAAAAAAAAAAAAAAAAACCAAAACAAAAAACACCTAAAGTCCTCGCCTAACAATCAATAGATGACGTCCAGGAAGATTGTGACCTCATAGTAGTCAGTCCATGAGGAACCTCGGGAGGGACCTGCACGCCGGGGCATAAATTGCTTGTTGAAACTCTGCTGGGTATGCCTCCCTTTCACACACTTGATCTTGCAAGACTGTCATTAAAAGTCTCACTTTCGCTGTTCTCTGGGTCTCTGCTTCCATTCTTTGGGTTTGGACGGGTGAGTTTGTTTCTGACACACCTGCCTAACTTCCCCTCGCTGCCACCACACTTCCTACTTGACAGAGAACATAGAAACCACTAAAGGTAAAGTTGTCCCTTTCCCCTCACCAAGTGTTTAAACCTGCACAAGTCTGCTTCTGGTTTTCCTATTCTCCTACAAGGATAGGAAAGCCTCCCCTTCTCCTGGACAGAGCCGGCCCTCCACGAGGAGCTTGCTCTCCGTCACCCTCTCCACGCAATTCCAGCACAGGTTTCTTTTTCTCTTCAGATGGCCCCTCTTCCCTCTAATCAGAATCCCCATCTACAGTGCAAGCACGCTTCAGCCCACGTGCCCACACATCCATCACCTGTCCGCAGGGGCTCTGAACACACGGTCTGAAGGATTTAAAGCAAATCCCAAACATCCTCACAATGTATCTATAAATAGTTCAGTATGTATCTCTCAAAGATTAGGACTTCTGCAAAATACTACAAAAATACCTTATTGCACCCTAGGAACTTAACAAAAAGTTCTTAATTGCATCAAATATCTACTCAGTGTTCAAATTTTCCTAATTGACCATCATTTTCCCCAACGGTTGGCATGTATGAATTAGACACCAATATTTATTTAACAGGCCTGAAAATACTTTGTCTATTTTAATGTATGACATTCCCCTGGTTCATTCCGTTTTGTTTTTGTGACTTACTTGTTAAAGAAACATGGTCATTTGTCCTGTAAAATTGCCCGAGTTTTAGTATTTGGCCGACTGCATCTCCCCAAATGTTCAACTTGTTCTTCTATTTTTAAATTTCCCATAATCTGCTAGATCTTGAGGCCTGGTTAGATGCAAGTTTAATTTTCTGGAGCAAATACTTCCTAGATGGTGCTGTCAAGTCCCTGGGGCTCAGGAGGCACATTGTACCTGATCACCACTCCTTTTGTCGGTAAAAATGGATTATTTGATTCAGGTGTTGCTTCCATCAAGCCTTTATGATGTTTCCTTCAGCTAATGGTTTGGAAGACTTAAATGATGACTCCCTAGATCCATTACCTTATTTAATTAGAAGATAACATATCATTTATTTATTTATTTATTTTGAGATGGAGTTTCGCTCTTTCACCCAGACTGGAGTGCAATGACCTGATCTTGGCTCACTGCAACCTCCACCTTCCGGTTTCAAGTGATTCTCCTGCCTCAGCCTCCCAAGTAGCTGGGATTACAGGTATCCACCATCACACCCAGCTAATTTTTGTATTTTTGGTAGAGACTGGGTTTCACCATGTTGGCCACGCTGGTTTTGAACTCCTCACCTTGTGATCCACCTGTCTCGGCCTCCCAAAGTGCTGAGGTTACTGGCGTGAGCCATTGCGCCTGACCAAAGATGGCTATATCTTAATCATATCATTTCTTCAGCTATTATTACTTAGATTTATTCCACACAAAGAACCTTTCATAATCAAATATTTACCTACCCTAAGGCATGGTTTGAACAAGAAAGATAGAGTAAATATTTTATTTTTTTCAAGTCTGTTTTCAGAAGAATGAATTTTCTGCATTGTAAACAAGCTTTTATTTTAAAGTTTTGTTATAATCCCATCTTTGACGTAGTTTGGTCCATTGCCTTTTGCTCTTAACTGCCTCCTCCAGCCATCAGCCTTGGATGTGGATATCAACAAGCACAGTTGGTTCCCTAGCACACCCTGTGACAGCCCAAAGCATTCCTAGGTCTTGGGAGACTAACCCAGTCAGTGATCTTCTCTTCCAATGAAAGAGAATTTCATTTTTATACAAGGGTTCATGCTAAGTTCCCTCTCCCCAGTGGGTCAACCCACAGCTGGAGTCTGCAGAAGTATGTGAGGAGTCCATACTCAAACACCTGGGTGGGCCTTTACCTGGACTAAAACCAGGGGTGTGCAGGAGCTGGCTTGCATAGGCTCACAGGAGGTGACTACGAGTACCTCTCCCAAATTCTGTCTGCAGGGATAGCACTGCGGTAGCTGGAAATCAACCAAGGTGGAAGTACTTACACCATGGAAATCGGCAAACACTGCAAATCAGAGCTGTTCCTCCCTGGAGATCTGCTATTAAACATTTACTGCACACTCCTGCAAAACCTCCGCAGGCCACCGACAGCAGCATGGGTTTCTACCTATCTCTGATTTTCCTTTCTGTTTTTGGTTCCTGGGAATTTCCATTTGCTCGTTTCAAATTGGCTGTATTTTTACATTTAATGACATATCAAATTCAGAATGCATTTGTGTTGGTAGCAGGAAAGAAGGCCTTCCCAGTGTGCCACGTTGTCAGAGACACCTCTAAGCCACAGCGAGAGGGTCTGGGGGCTGATGGTGTGTGGGTTGGGGAGCAAGTGGCTGAAGAGGGCCGGCAGTGTTCCGGCACTGGAGAATCATCTGTCCGCTGCTCCCTGCACGCAAGGGTTTCCACGACGCCCTGACCTACTGGCCTACATTCAGATAGGTTTTACAGTTTCATAAGACAATAGTAACCACGCAGCAAGGGGAAAAGTGCTGGGAAAGGCGCCAGAGAGGGCAGAGTCCAGCTCAGGACACACGGGAATCTACCATATGGTAAAGGGAGCTTCTCAATCAGTGAGGAAAAGATAGGTTAGGCCTCAAATCCTTATCTTATTAAAATAATTTTTAAAACAAAATACTTAACTTATTCCTTGCAACAGATAAGCTCCAGATAAAACACATTTTAATCTTTAAAAAATTATAAAAGTAAAATAGTACAAGCTAATTTAGGTGACTATTTTAATATAATTTTCACAAGCAGCCAAAGTTGAAACACTGACACATCATCAAAGCCAGAAGCTATAAAGAAGACTATCAATGGGGTTTATCTATATAACTTTTTAAATATCAATTTTTTTTCTCATGGACAAGATTAAGACAAATAGCCAACTGAGTTTAAAGTATCTATAATAGGCCAGGCACCGTGGCTCATGCCTGTAATCCTAGCACTTTGGGAGGTCGAGGCAGGCAGATCATTTGAGGCCAGGAGTTTGAGACCAGCCTGGCCAACATGGGGAAACCCCATCTCTACTAAAAATATAAAAATTAGCGAGGTATGGTAGTGTGCACTTGTAATCCCAGCTACATGGGAGGATGAGGCACGAGAATCACTTGAACCTGGGAAGGCAGAGGTTGCATTGAGCTGAGATGGCACTACTGTACTCTAGCCTGGGCAATACAGTGAGACTCCATCTCAAAAAAAAAAAAAAAAAAAAAAACTAAAACTAAAATATGGATTGTTTTCAACTTTAGTTTCAAAATTATTCTAAAGTTTATGAGACAATAGGAAATAAAACTTCAAAAGAGAAAAATGATACAGAACTTGCATCAGTGCACATAAAGTTTATCATGAAGCTACAATTACAAAAGTATTATTCCAGCACAGAAATAGATTGGCATCCAGTAAAACTGCATAAAAGGGCAGATACTGGCCCCACTGTATCTAGGGAGTTATAAGTAATAACTCCAGCTGTTGGGAAAGGAAGAGTCATGCAATAAATGGTGCTCAGCCAATTGGTTAATTCCAAGGAGAAAAATTAAGTTAGATTTCACTTTGACAAGAAACACTAAAGTTGGCTGGGCGTAGGGGGTTGGGGGTTGGGGAGGCAGTGAGAGGTGAAGCCAGCTGGACTTCTGGGTGGGTGGGGTCTTGGTGAACTTTTCTGCCTTACAAAAGGATTGTAAAATGCACCAATCAGCACTCTGTAGCTAGGATTGCAAAACACACCAATCAACACTCTGTGGCTAGCTAGAGGTTTGTAAAATGCACCAATCAGCACTCTGTAAAAACGAACCAATCAGCTCTCTGTGGCTAGAGGATTGTAAAATAGACCAATCAGTGCTCTGTAAAATCAGCACACTGTAAAATGGACCAATCAGCACTCTGTAAAACGGACCAATCAGCAGGATATGGGTGGGGACAAATAAGGGACTAAAAGCTGGCCACCTGCAGACAGCGGCAGCACACAGCTGGAGGCTGTTGCTAGAATGTGGAAACGTTGTTTCTTCCACTTTTGCAATAAATTTTGCTCCTGCTCCCTCTGGGTTTGTGGCGTCTTTAAGAGCTGTAACACTCACCCTGAGGTTTCGCAGCTCCATTCTTGAAGTCAGCATGACCACGAACCCGCTGGAAGGAACCAGCAGGAAGAAGGCAGTCAGAATGGGGTAAGGGTGGCAGTCCGTCAGTGAGGATGTGGCCATCTAACAGTTGTGGGCGTTAAGAATAGTTATGAGCAAAAGTAAAGGAACAGTGTGCAGTTGTACAGTTGTTGCCTAAAAATCTGTATATGGGGTTGGGATTTTTACAAAGCGTAGGAGATGAAGTATCTATGTACCACGAGGGATTCTTTTTTGGCGTTGAGTGTGATTTTCGTATCTTCATATTGTGTTTTCTACACTGCTTTGAATACATGTTTTAAGAAACACTGTTTTGAATACATCTTCTAAGTAAACAAAAATGGGTGTATTGGTTTCCTTTTATAACTGTATGTTGAACTAAATACCCCGAAACACACTTCTGCTGAAAACAGTTAAAAACAATAGAAAAGTTTTAAAAAATTTAATGAATGGGCAAAATAATTTCTAAAAGTGCAAAGGCTGGAAAAGAAAAGAGGGACCAGATTGGCACGAGCCTGTAGCCCCGCCCCGTTCCTCGGGACGCCTGCTACTTCCGGTGGAAGCAGCGAGGACGTGCTGAGGTTCCAGCCCAGGGACCCACCCGAAGGCTACAGACCAGGGCTGGGACCAATCAGGAACCCAGCACCGCAGTCACAGGCTGGCCCGGGGCAGGTGCTCTGAGTTCATCCTTGCCTCCTGTCTCAGAAATCTCCAAATGAGCATTTACCCCAAAGAAGTCCCAGACTGATAGTGGGCTCCTGCCAGATTAACCCCAGAAACGTCATGGTGAGCAAAATAAGCGGGAATGAGTAGTTGGATAGAATAAATAATGTGTGTGTCCGTGTTGACGATTTCCAAAAGTATGAAAATTTTAATCATGAATTGTTTACAGGTATGTGTGACAAAAATTTTAAGAAAGGAAATACGTATAGCTTCAAAATGTAAAACTCCAAATTCTACATAGTGGTAGCTCCAAAACTCTCTCAGAAAGGGACAGATCAAATCATTACGAATGTAAAGACTTCAAATTCACAATCCCCAGGACTGCATTTATTCAGGAGGGCACATGCTTTACTTTCGAACACACATGTAATTTTTAAAATAAACTATCCTCAACCACAAAGGCAATCATCATAAATTTCAAGAAGTTAACCCATTATAACATTTATTTTCACAAAGCAACAAAATTAGAAAACAAAAAAACAAACATTTACATAACTTTTAATTAAAAATTAAATAGAAGTAGAAATTGCAAACCTTTGTAACTGAATAATAAGAGGGCCGAATCTCCAATCCTGTGAGACGAAGGAGGCAAAAGGCATTTTGAGAACCACGGGTGTTCTTAAATGCATTAATTAAATTCCAAGATGCATTAAAAATAAATTAAGCTTTCCACTCAAGAATCTAGAAGAACAGCACAATAAACCCAAATAAATTAGAAGAAAATAAGGAGGAAACCAATTTAATTCAATAAAATAAACCCACACACAAAACTTTCAGATAATCAGCAGCGCAAAATAATATTTTATGAAATCGCCAATAGAACAAACTTCGAGTAAGCAGAATAAACAACAGGAAAGACATAAGTAATATTGGAAACAAGGTACGCAGCAGGGCCAGGCGTGATGGCTCACGCCCAGAATCCCAGCATTCTGGGAGGCCGAGGTGGGAGGATCCCTTGAGCTCAGTAGTTTGAGACCAGCCTGGGCAATATGGCAAAACCCTGTCTCTACTAAAAATACAAAAATTAGCCGGGCCTGGTGGCAGGGGCCTGTAGTCCCAGCTGCTTGGGAGGCTGAGCGGGGAGGAGGCAGATATTGCAGTGAGCCAAGATCATGCCACGGTACTCCAGTCTGGGTGACAGAGCGAGACTCTGTCTCAAGAAAAAAAAAGAGATTAAAAAAAAGCACAAAGGACACACAGCAGTGCCAAGGCAGCAAGGATTTATGTGTTATAAAAGATTTATATGCAACTTTAGTTCAATAAAAATAAGGGTGGACTTGGGAACTGTGGTCTATCTTGGCAACTCCTCTCCAGCTTATTTTACTCCTGCAAGAGGGTTTCCTACTACACAATGATTAAAATTTGTGTCTTTTTTTGTGATAACTCACACTGAAAAGTAGACATATTAAGTAAAGAATATGATTGAAAATGAGAGACTTTCGCAGGAGACAAAGGGCAGATGGATAAACTGGTGTGCTCACACCTAGGAGGAAAATTAGCCTGGGTCACAGCCTTTCTCCCTGTTTATATTCTACTTGAATAAGCAGGAGGTACATTTACGCCAGTAAGAAGATGAGCTGTGATTTGGAAAACTGTGGGGCTGGGGGGGGACGCATCATCATCAGTCAGTCATTCCTGCCAGTCAGCACCCTGATGGGTGACCTGCAAGGCCGCAGCATCCAGGAGAACACAGGACCACGCTAGAACGTCCAATCCAAAGGAAAACAACCTATACTATAAAGTGATCGCGTTCATCTCAGTGTGTGACAAGGAAGACGATGGCACCTGGTTCCAGGAGCCAAACGTTTCCACATCCCTGCGAGGCAGGTGTCTTCACACATTCTTTCTCAGGCATCAGCATCCCTCTGCTCGCAGAGGCTTTGAAGTTAGTCTGGTACAGTGGACATCACATGTGCAGCAACAGGTAACCCGGTTGGGGAGGGTGCGCTTTCCGGTCACCCACCACCATGGCACGTGGCTCTGGCACCACTGCCAAGCCTCAGCTCTCTGCAACTCCTCAAGGGACTTTGTGCTCAGTTTCTCTGCAGAGAAAACTGCAGAGCAGAAAGTAACTCCCAGAAAGGATCACTTTAAGGACGGATTGTCCTAGCAATGACCACCTCCTGGTACACAGGCTCCGTTTAAGCCTTGTGAATTTTCAATACAAAATTTCCAGAAGAAAGATGCAAAAGCTGCCTCCATGGCTCCTTCTCAGATGTTTAATAAGCTCTGTGACGTCGGCTTGATTAATAAGAGAATATTTGGGGCCCAGGCTTAGTGACCTCCTTAAAGCAGACCAGTTGGCACCCCTCAAACTGGCTGTGCCCACCCGTGGGGTGGAGATCCTCCAGGACACTGCCTCCCATTTAATATTGAATGGTAGTGTGTGTGAATCCCTTAAGACCTGGGGTGGAGAGAAGGAACACACATCAACAACTCCAGGTCAAGCTAGCGGATATTTTAGAATTTTTTGCCAGGAAGAGATTTTTATTGAAAATAATGCTTACTTGGGGGAGTTCACCTGCTCTCCCCAAGAGCAGCCCCCTTGATGAACCTAGGAATCCCCAACTTTCTTGGCCTGTCCTACATATGCCCATTAACCCCTGGTGTCCCCACTCCCCCAACAGATGGTGGACACGCTGTGTACCTAACCCCAGCACCCAGACTGCTGCCCTTATCTCTCACTGGCCAGGCAAAGTAAGCTCACAGCATTCACCAGCTCAAGGTGATGGTCACATGTGGCCTTTTGGTATTGGGGTACAACAGGATTTAATTTTAGGATGCAGGCTCAGAAAGTCGCCTGTGTGGTGTTGCTTGCCAAGTAACTCAGATATGAGCATTGTACTGACAAAGACCATGTCAAGCTTCTCATTGCCATTCTTGAGTTCTATAAGGGGATTGATCCTAAGTTGTAAGGCTATGTCTGTTTACCTTGGGACTCAAGCATATTTATTTCAAAATACAGTCTTTCATAAAATGTATCTCAGTGTATAAATAGTGCATCAAATGCCACAAGCCATTGTAGAGACCTACAGAGAATATGGTCATGAGCCCTCCACCTTCTCCTCCTTATCTCTAATCCTTCTGCCACAGGGCTCATTTTAACCTGGTAAATACTGTTCTAAAACTGTTCATTATAAAAATATGAGTACATATATGTGTAAATAAATGCCATCATATATTCCCATCTGTAAACAGATATGTGTTTTCCATAGTTTTTAATGACCTAATTTATGTTGAACCGGTGATAAATTACATAGTATAAATTTCAAATGCTCCAAAAGCATATACACAGGTGTACTGGGTTGAACAATGTCCCTTAAAAATTCACATCCACCCAGAGCCTCCAAATGTGAGCTTTTCTGGAAAGAGGGCCTTTGCAGCTGTAGCTATTCAAGATAACATTATCCTGGATTTAGCATCAGCTCTCGATTCGATGACTGGGGGCCTCATAAGAAGAGGAAAGCATCCGGAGTCACCGAGGGATGATGGCCACGTGAAGATGGAGGCAGAGGCTGGAGAGATGCTACTGCAGACCCAGGAACCCCAGGGGCCACCAGAAGCTGGAAGAGGCAGAAAGATTCTCCACTAGGGCTTTCAGAAAGCTCCGGGCCCTGCCGACACCTGGATTTCAGGTTTTAGCCTTCAGAACTGTGAGAGAATGAATTTCGGTTGTTTTAAGGCCTGAGTTTGTGATAATTTGTTATTGCAGCCACAGGAAACAAATACAAAAGGAAAGAATGTAACACACACAGTCCTTGTCCCCTGTCCCCCACTTCCTTTCCTGAGCACTCACTGAGTAGTTTCTCATCTATCTTTCTAGAACCTTCACCTCCACGTGCACTTTCAGCAGATGGTGACGGTACACTATGTTCTGCCCATTATTTCATAATAAATCTTGGCTTTCATTACATATTAGTTCACTGTTGCACTCTTTATGGTGGCTGCAAAATCTTCATTTAATTCTTTTTCCTGATCTTGTGCTGCCACAAACAATGCTACAGCGAATGTCCCTGCACACATATCATGTGCACGTGTCTGAGTGTAACTACAGGCTACATTCCCAGCAGTGGAATCACTGGGACAAAAGGTGGATTTGTTTTTACATTCTAGTAGTTCTGGCTCAGTTGTGTTCTGCCTGCAATATACACAAGTGCCAAGGTCCCTGCACCCTTCCCAGAAAGGCGTGCCCTCACCCACCTTGATCTTCGATAATCTAGGTGAAAAGTGGCATGAGGATTTGGGTTGACTGTCTATTTATATGGAGAGGAACAATTTTTATCTCCTTTCCTGAAAAGGTTAAAATCCTTTTGATGTTTCTGTTGGCTTGTTGAGGATTTTATTGAGTTAGAGGAGCTCTTTGTTCAGTTAGGAAAATTGTATTTTTCTGTGATATAAATTGTGTATAACTTTCCCAGTCATTTGTCTTCTGATCTTGTTTATGGGGCTAGGTGATTGTCAGGAGTTTTTTTAGCTGTATGTATTGACTTTTTTTCAAAGTTTTTGTTTTATGCTACTATGTGTTATTTACTATGGCAAAACATATACATGATGTTGACTGTCTTAACCAGTTTTAAGCATACCATTAAGTGTATTTAATACAGTAGTATTAAATATAGTCACATTGTTGTCCAGCCATTACCACCATCCATCTCCAGAACTTTTTCATCTTCCTAAGCTGAAACTCTGCACCCATTAAACACTAACTCTCCGTTCTGCCTCCTCCAGCCCCAGGTGGTCACCATTCTACTTACATTGCTGTGTTTTTATAACATATTTTAAAAGGCATTTTCCACTCCCTACCAACATTCTCTATTTTATTATAATTTTTTGTTTAGATTTTTAGATAAAATATTCACTTATCTCTAGTTTACTTGGTAAAATGTAAATTTATTTGGATATACAGATTCTCCAAGACCATGTATAAATTTATTCCCTATTAATTTTTTAAACATTCATATTTATTTTAACTGAAAAATAAAAATTGTATAGATTGAGTACAGCATACCTTGAAACACGTATACATTGTGGAATGGCTAAATCAAGCTGATTAACATATGCATGATTTCACATACTTATTATTTATCATGGTGCGAATACTTAAAATGTACCTTCTTTGCAATTTTCAAGAATAGAATACGTTGTTATTACCTATAGTCACCATGTTTTATTCCCTACAAATTTTACCCAATTTGGTCAAATGAATTTAGGTACTATCAATTCATTCTATATATCTTTCCTTTCATGAGTAGGCACCACACTTTTTCATTATTAACTTTTTAAAAATGTATTTCAACTTCTGATAAACCTGCTCTTCCACCATCACCCCTGCTTAGAATTTTCCTAGCAATTATTGTTTATTTTTTATGTAATGAGCTTGTCTAGTTCGTGCAAATATATTCTGGTGGTATTTTATTGAAATGATGTTAAAAATACTAATTAATATAGTGGTGATGTCATCATGATGTTAATTCTTTCTACCCAAGAAAGGTTTGCTCATATTTTGTTTTGTACTGCTCAGAGGTATTGTAAACATTTTTTCACATAGGTTTTGTACATTTCATATCAAGTTTATTCCTAAATGCATATTTATTATTGCTAAAAAATAGTCTTTTCTGTCATTAGAGCATTTAAATAGTTGTAGTTTGTACAGAGGAACCCAATTATTTCTGTTTTAATTTTATATTAGCTGATTACATCCTCTATTTGTAACATTGTCTTGTAACTTTCTTAGAATTTCCAAATATGAAAGTATGCTATCTGCAAATAATCACCACTTTGTCTTCTCTTTTACATTTTTTACATTTTTTACTTTTTGCCTTGGCTAGTAGGTTTGAAACAATATTAAATAGTAGTGATATTTCACATCCTTGTTTTTTACCTACTTTTAATGAATGGAAGAGATTCTTGTGTTCTCTCATTAAACATGGCATTGGCCTTTAATTTGAGATTACACACACAGACACACACACACACACACACACACAAGATTTTTAAATGTTAAGGAAGTAGGTATTCTTATTTTATTAAATGTTTGGTAAAAAATAAATGGCAAATACTTAAAATATATCTTTTCAGTATTTACAGAGATAATACTTTTATAGATAAATGTATAAATTAAATTGCATTATATTCAGAACATTACATTAAGAGATTTTCCAGTATTGAACTACACTTGCATCCTTTAAACAGTCTGGAAATTGGTCAATCTTTATGAGGCAGGAGAATAGGGAATTAGGGTAACCAGAGGTTAAGACATAAGCAAAAGCACAGCAGATGCAGCCATTTCTAGGCAAGATCTGGCAGCATCTTCACTCCTGTGATAACAAGACAGAAGTTTCCACTTCAGCCTCTGATTGACAGCAGGCCGAGTCTCCACTTCAGGCTCTGATTGGTCATCAACCAATCCTTCATAGGGTGTAACCAATTGGAGGCCTCTAAAGGGCACCTAGCGTTGTTACCAAATCCTCTTAGCCTAATAAAAACCCTAAAAAACGTTGCAACTGGGGATCTCAAGCTGCTTGCTTAAGCCTGCTCCTACTCTGTGGAGTGTACTTTTGCCTCAATAAATCTGTACTTTCATTACTCTGTTCTTTTGTTGTTTTGTTTATCATTGCTTCGTTCTTTGGTTGTTTTGTTTAAGCATTTTGTTCATTTCTTTGTTCAACACACCAAGAACCTGGAAAACTCACAGTTAAGACCTTCCATCTGGTAACACAATATTGTCTGCTAAAATACTAATTAGGATATATTACCTAGAATTTTGCACTGACATTTATGTCAGCTTAGTCATTTTTTTATTTTGTTCTTTTTATTGTTGTGTGTTTTGTAAATTTTATTTAAATAATTTAAAAGATTTTCCTGCTTTTTCTGCTGCTGGATAGTTTTAAATAGACTTAGAACAGCTTCCTGTTCATTAAGGTTTTGGTAGAATTTCTGTCAGTGAATTCTATTATAATTTCTTTTGTGGTTCCATTTTTGATTTACGGTGTTTACATTTGTGTCGGTGTGTCTTTTTCTAACCTGGAGCAGTTTACTTAATTTTTATTTCAGCAATGAACTTTATGGCTTTACCATTATTCAAAACTCATTCCTCTGTTTGTTCAAACAGTACACATTATTTCCCTGCTGTAACAATGAACATGGTGTATTCCCACTGCTACACATTGTTCGTCTCTCCCTTCCACCACTGTATTTCAGTTGATTATTATTTTGATGTTTACTTTTAAAGTTTAAAAATACTTATTCCTCTATTATTTTATTTGTCAGTTTTGAAATTACTTAACACCAGCTAGGAAAACAAGAGTATCAGGATTTTTCTTTCTTTCTTTCTTTTTTTTTTTTTTAAGACAGAGTCTTACTCTGTTGCCCAGGCTGGAGTGCAGTGGCACAATCTCAGCTCACTGCAACCTCCATCTCCTGGGTTCAAGCGGTTCTCTTGCTTCAGCCTCCTGAGTAGCTGGGACTACAGGTGCATGCCACCATGCCAGGCTAATTTTTTTTAGTAGAGGTGGGGTTTCACTGTGTTAGCCAGGATGGTCTCGATCTCCTCACCTCGTGATCCACCTGCCTCAGCCTCTCAAAATGCTGGGATTACAGGCATGAGCCACCACGCCCAGCCCAAGTATCAGGATCTTTAAATCACCTTTTACCCTTTCTTTCATTTCCTTTGAAGGAGCGCTTCAACAGCACTGTCTGTAGCATCAGCATTCTGATATGCAACACTTATCCTAATCATAAATAAATTATCTAATCAGAAGTCTCACATTGGCTCACTTAATTCCAATCACCTGTGTTTTTTCCATGGTTTATTCATTTATCTACTGCTTAGCTGAAATTGGTATTCAGCACTTTCTTCAGGATCAGCTCAAAGGATCTATCAGATTTGTAAAGGTTTGTCTTCTTGCCTTTATAACTGAAAGACTCTGCTTCGGGATAGAATTTTGTCCATACCTCCTTTCCATAAGAACTGGAAATTACTTCTCTACTGCCTTTTAATACTGAATGTTTATATGGAATAGTCTAAGACGTAAAGCCAGTCATGTTTATAATTTTTAAAATTAAGTGCGACTTAATCATATACATGAATGCAAAGGGATGTTTCTCAATTCTTGAAGTTCACCAAATTTGTTGGTATAAATTTGATATGTAATGTCCTATATCAGTATTTCTTGGACAATAAATTTGTGGACTTGAATTTGTTTTTCTTCATTGATCTTTTATTTAAATATGTATTTAAGTATTCCCATAGGTTTGTCCTCACGTTACACCTCTCCTCTGTCTGAACAATCAAACAGTCAAAACATACAGTAGTGGTTCTCCATCAGACTATCATTAATTGATTTAGATTTTAGAGGCTGGGGCCAGCAATCTTCTTACTTGTCTTGAGATTTCTCTTCTGATTCAAGCCCTACTTGTTTCAGAAACTTCCACAAGTATTCTCTTCAATTATAATAGTTAGGTAATATAACCTAAATCAGTGCACATTCAAAAGTATATTTTTAAGCCCTGGCAAGTGAATGCTATTTTAATTGGAGATATGTTCTTTGGTCACAATGCTCTCCTTTCAGTATTTTGCAGATGTTATTTCAGTGTTATCAGAGAAAAGTAGTTCTCCTTTTTTTTCAGTTTGAAGCTTAAGCAATTTATACTTGGAATGTCAGAATTTGAAATAGGTATGTCTAGGCATCTTTTCAATTATTTTTTCAGTGAATCTTTTCACTAGTAGGTAAGTCTTTTAAATCTGCAGACTCAAGACTTCATCTCAGAAATTTTTCTTTATTTAGTTATCATCTCTCTTGGAGCTGTTTATTTTTATCTCTTGGGACTGCTAAATTATTTGCTGGTTACAATCCCAAAAATTACTTTCGGTTTCCAACATCTTTAATTTCATTATGTCCATTCCTTTGGCATTTTTATTCTAACATTGTGAAATATTTTCCAGTCTGCCTATAAAATTTAGATTTGGGGAAGTCATGCCTGCACTCTAACTGTATCTCCTCTTGAGTCTTATTGCTTTGATGCTAAATTGTGCGCAGGATTTTCCACTGGTTCTGCTTGCTTTTTTTTTTTTTTTTTTTTTTTAAATACAGTCTCACTCTGTCACCCTGGCTGGAGTGCAGTGGCGTGATCTCCACTCACTGCAACCTCCACCTCCCAGGTTCAAGTGATTCTCTTGCCTCAGCCACAAGTAGCTGGGATTACAGGTGCCACCACCATGCCCAGCTAATTTTTGTAGTTTTAGTAGAGACGGGGTTTCACCATCTTGGCTAGGCTGGTCTTGAACTCCTGACCTCAGGTGATGACCCGCCTCGGCCTCCCAAAGTGCTGGCATTATAGGCATGAGCCCCCGCGCCCGGCCACAGTTCCTTCTCTTCTTTGGCTGCTCCTGAGCTCTGGGCGCCCTCCGCTGCTGGGTCAGGAGGGTCTGCTGAGAAGCAGTGAACCACTTATGAGGGTGGATTTACTTCCTCTCCTGTGGACTGGCAGTGGGCAAGCTTGCAAACTACTAAGCTCTCTTGAGGCAGAAAGACAAAGTTTATTCAGTGAAACTACCCTTCTTCCAAATTGGCCCTTAAACAAACAACAATTACCTCCCCAGATCTATTCCACCATCTGACCCTATCCCCATTTCCCTCATCCTCCCTTCCAGTAAGACCAGCCCCATCTTCTCCGTGTAACATGCCTCCCATATTCTCCATTCACAGCAGTGGACAGAGGACACAGTAGCTAAGCTCTCAAACAGTCTCGGGCAAATAGCCTGAAAAGAAGAAAGTTTATCACATGCATTATTCTGTCATCCTCACAAAACTCTGCAAAGCATAGGAGATGCCCCCAGTTTTGCAAACAAGCCTACAAAGGCCCAGAGCACTGGCCGTGGAGAGGCTGCGGTGCAGATCTGCTCTGCTGACCTGGAAGCTGGGGCTGTGTGCTCCACATCCTCCCCTGGTCTTACTTTGTGACTAATGACATATTTCCAAGATAGCTGGAGAAGCAGTTTGATGCTGTGACTCAGACTAAAGTGAATCGTCACTGAGGCCGCAAATGAGTACTTTACAAAAACTATTATAGGAAAGTCATTTCAAGCATAATAGAGAACGTTCAAATGTGCTTGTAAATTAAATACATCAAAACTAGCACAGGATACTAGGCGGAGCTGACAGCCTGACAAAGATGAAAGCCACTGCCCCGCCTCCATGCTGGTGGGCGCTGGCTGGCAAGGAACAGCTTCCTCCCCTGCCCGTGGAAGTCACATGGCAGCAATTTGGTGAAAACACTATTTGGATATGTGTATTACAGAACCTTTGAACGGCGTTACAATTTTACATGTTCATTCTAACTCTAGGGTTTCATCTGAAATGAGGTCAAAGATTTGTGAAGCATGTGGTTTATTCCAGCATGATTTTAGATAAGAAAAAGTTGAAAATAAACTAAATGTCTAACACAAAGAAAAAATAATCCCACAAAGTCTGAAAGGAATTGCAACAAATCGGTTGAGTTGGTTATTCCTGGTTGGAAGTGTGAGTAGGCATTTATTTTCATAATTACATATTTTCAAAAGTTTCTACCGTGTGTTATTGGATCATCACGGGTAGCAGGCACTGGCCTGGCCTGCTAGAGCCTATAGCTGAGTAAGAAATGGCACATGGAATTACGTATGTGCAGTAAGGCAAGACTGTGCTCTTGCTGCCGTAGGGACGCCACTGAATGCTGACAAAGCAAAAGAATCAGAGGAGAGCCAAAGAACCTAGCATATTGCAAATAAGCCTATGAAAAGGTGCTCAGCATCATTTGTCATTAGGGAAATGCAAATTAAAACAATGGGATATCACTTCCCATTTACTAGAATGGCTAAAATCCAAAAAACTGACAAAGTCAATTACCGGCAAGGATACAGAGCAAGAAACACTTTCATACATTGCTGGTGGAAATGCAAAATGCTACAGCCACCTTGAAAGACAGTTTAGCAGTTTCTCACAAAGTGAAACATAGTCTCATCATGTGATCTAGCCATCGCCTGCCTAGGTATTTACGCAACTGATTTGAAAATGTTTATGTCCACACAAAAACCTGCATACAATGTTTATAGCAGCTTTATCCAAAATTGCCAAAATGTCCTTCAACAGGTGAATGGATAGACAAACTGTAGATGAAATACAGGAATATTATCCCATGATAAAAATGAATAAACTACCAAGCCACACAAAAATATGTGAATCCGAATGCACATTGCTAAGTGAAAGACGCCAATTTGAAAAGGCCACAGACTATGTGATTCCATTGATATGACATTCTGGAGAAGACAAAACTGCAGAGACAATGAACAGTGGTTGTCAGGGATCTGGGGAGGGAAGGCGGGTGAAGCACAGAGAATTTGTTCGGGTGGTGAAATCATTCTGTGTGATACTATAGTAATGGATACATGAAACTAGGCATTTGTCAAAATGCATAGAACCTTATAGCCCGAAGGGGAATTTTAATGCATCAAATTTTAAAAAATAATTTAGGAGGTTGGGGAATCTCAGGATGAAATGCGGACTGTGACAAAAGAACCTGACAGTCTTACGAATGTATGACCAACCTCACTAAAGAGAGTTGGGGGGAAAGTGCTGACCTAAGCAATTTTGGAAACGAGATTGCATGGCTAACGGGAAAAGTAGCTATACATGGCACTGTACTCTAGATGGTAATTTTTTCCCCAAAATATGAGTTTATGCACCTGAAACTATTATATACTACATGGAACTTAAAAAGTAAATGAGTGGTGAATGGTGGGTGCCTGGTTTCTCACTGTTTTACATATAAGCAAAAGTAGAAGGCTAGAATGATCTGTATGTAATGGATTAGAGTTGGAGATATCAGTATGTACTCATATTTAGCTTCATATATATATGGATATATATATATGGATCCATATATATGTGGATATATAAGCATATATATATACATGCTTAAGAACTCAATTGCAATGTTTTTTAGGGCTTTTATTAGGCTAAAAAGAATTTGGTAACACTCCTAGGTGCCCTTTAGAGGCCTCCAGTTGGTTATACCCTATGAAGGATTGGCCTGCGACCAGTCAGAGGCTGAAGTGGAGACTTGGCCCGCTGTCAACCAGAGGCTGAAGTGGAAACTTCTGTCTTGTTATCACAGCAGCGAAGATGTGGCCTGGATGCTGCCTAATCTCACCTGGCAATGGCTGCCCCCGCTGTTCTTTTGCTTACATCTTAACCTCTGGTTACCCTCATTCCCTGTTCTTCTGCCTCACAAGGATTGACCAATTTCTGGTTTATTTAAAGGATGCAAGTGTAGTTCAATACTGGAAAATCTCTTAATATAATTTTCTGAATATAATGCAATTTTATTAATATAATTTATACACGTATACATAAAAAGCCATCATCTCTGGAGAAAATGAAAAGATATATTTTAAATATTTGCCATTTATTTTTTATCAAACCCATAATAAAATAAGAATACATACCTCCTTAGCATTTAAAAATATCTTAGCAGTCTCTATAAATACAAACACATACGTAGCATGTGTACACACATACATGTATATGCTCTTTTTGTTAAGAGGACCTAGAAGCAGTGATGCCCCAGGGATAGTGAGCACACCTATCACACAGACCTTGGTGTCTAACACAGTTCTCCAATAAAAGAAACCGAAGCTCCCTGAAGAAATGACTGATTCTAGGATTGGGGCAGGGAAGAAACAAGACGAGCCTGGTATGTCTTCTTGTGCCAAAAGGTAAGAAAAGTGCTAAAATCCACATGCACACAATCAAT
Organism: Rhinopithecus bieti; assembly: GCF_001698545.2. Lineage (NCBI taxonomy): Eukaryota > Metazoa > Chordata > Mammalia > Primates > Cercopithecidae > Rhinopithecus > Rhinopithecus bieti. The sequence goes on along the minus strand of NW_016807505.1, from coordinate 1,462,673 downwards.
GATTACATGACTAAATAATGGAGAAGAACAGACAAATTTCCTTTGCAGAAGAATCTTAAATAATTCATGTAGATAGTCCACACAGTGAGGTAGAGCATAACTCCCGCCTCCTTAAGCGTGGGCTCCACGTAATACAACACAGAAACCTGACAGGCACGACCTCAGCCAGGCCAACAAGGTTAAGGTCGACAGTAGCAAGTCATGTTGTAACAGAATGTGAGGAGAATGGCACTTACTTCAGCCATCTTTCCATTAAAAACACATACAACCAGTCTAATCATGAGGAAAACATCAGTCAAATACCAACTGAGGGACATTCTACAAAATGCCTGACCAGTACTCCTCAAAACTGTCTGAGTTGGCTGGGCTCCCTGGCTCAGGCCTGTAATCCCAGCACTTTGGGAGGCCAAGGCAGGAGGATTGCTTGAGCCCAGAAGTCTGACACCAGTCTGGGCAAAACAACGAGACTCCTCCTGTACAAAATATGCAAAAAATTAGCTGGGTGTGGTGGTGTGTGCCTGTAATTCCAGCTATTCAGGAGGCTGAGGTGGGAGGATCACCTGAGTCCAGGAGGTTGAGGCTGCAGTGAGCTGAGATTGCATCACTGCACTCCAGCCTGGGCAGCAGAGTGAGACCCTGTCTCAAAACAACAGCAATGGCAACAAGACCCAAAACCTGTCAAAGTCATGAAAAGCAAGGGAGGTCTGAGAAACTGTCAGAGCCAAAAGAAGTCTAAGGAGACGTTACCACTCAATGAAGTGTGACATCCTGGATGGGATCCTGGAACAAAAAAAGACATTAGGTAAGCAACTAAGGCAGTCTGATTAAGTATGGACTTTAATCCCAGTACTTTGGGAGTCCAAGGCGGGCAGATCGCGAGGTCAGGAGATCGGGACCATCCTGGCTAACACAGTGAAACCCCGTGTCTGCTAAAAAAATAAAATAAAATAAAATATGTGATAATATTGCTTCACTAATAGCGACAAATATACCATACTAATATAAGGGATTAATAACAGGGAAACCCACTGTGGCATAATGGAAATGCTATGTGCTATCTTCACAACTTTTCTGTACATATAATACGATTCCAAAACTAAAATTTATCAGTAAAAAGACATCAGCATTATTACTGTATTCAATTGAATAAAAACTTATATGCATCATTTTAATTTGAAGCAAGTTATGGGAACAGTGGAAATTTGACTTAGAAAACTGATGTAGGAAGCTTGAAGCACAAGAAATTTAACCTTGGTCTTGAACAATCCAAATATTGTGCTTTTTTTTATGGTAAGTTAATTGTTGAAGACTGTGAATCATGCTAAGGTTTTCTTTTATTTTGAAACTGAAGCCCCTTATTGTTATCTCATAGCTGTTGTAACAAAGGCTATCTTGTAAATGAACTTCTCAGTAGCCACAAAGAGAAACATAGCTTGATAACTCATTTCTTTCTCTTTTAGACAATTTTGACTGTTTATCTGAGTTAAATATTTCTAGAGTATATGCGTACAACTGAATTTTTTTGATCAGTTAACGTGTAAAGTTTTTCATGAGATAAGAGTGTGACAGAAAGAAGAAAGGAAGTGCTCTTCAGACCAAGCTAACTATCTTCTTTTAGTAAAGAGAGGGAAGAAAGTTTATATGCATGAAAGAAAGATTTGGACATATTCACACGCAAAAGAGTGTCATCTAGCTGGTTTTTACACAATGAGGATCATTAAAATTTTTATCAAGCCAACCAATCAAAAAAGTCAGACTTAGTCACGAAAAAGATGAAAATGAAGGACGCGATAGCTCCCATGTTAAACAAAATACTTTATTTTAAACAAGACCTCATGAGGGTTTTAAACTTTTTGATGTCTATAGACTCTACAAAATATTCAAATAGTGAAGATCATGCAGTAAGGTGATTTCTTAGCCAATTTTAAATTTACAATCATATCTGCAATTTCTGGCTTCAAACCATCAACAACAACGGCAAAAAGGAAGTCTTTGGAAATGTCAGCAGTAGCTACTCCTGAATCCTGTGTAAAGATGTTGCTTAGACAGATAGTTTCTTATGGTTTTCGTTAATGAATATCTTATGTCTTTCATAGCTAATGAATATTTTAGTGGGGCGAATTTGGGGCCTCAATTGCATTTAGAAGCTTCCTCATATCAATCAAAGAGAACCGACCATTTTTCTTTCTTTTTTGTTCTAAAGTGCTACTTGATAAACAGTTTTCTAAAGTGGTCACTGCAGTTTTGAATTCTTTTGGTAAAACTGTGCCACTTAAAAAGCTATGTACAGGCCGGGTGCGGTGGCTCAAGCCTGTCATCCCAGCACTTTGGGAGGCCGAGACGGGCAGATCACGAGGTCAGGAGCTCGAGACCCTCCTGGCTCACACGGTGAAACCCCGTCTCTACCTAAAAAATACAAAAAAATTAGCCGGGTGAGGTGGCGGCACCTGTAGTCCCAGCTACTCGGGAGGCTGAGGCAGGAGAATGGCGGGAACCCGGGAGGCGGAGCTTGCAGTGAGCTGAGATCCGGCCATTGCACTCCAGCCCGGGCGACAGAGCGAGACTCCGTCTCACACACACACACACAAAAGCTATGCACAGAGTTAGAGTTCTAGTAACAAAACATAAAGAAATCCGGAAATCCGGGAGCTTGGCAAAGACCCGTTGTCATCCATCAGGGGCCAGACAAAATCTCCTGGTTCCAAGCAGACAAATTTAAATAAAAACAGTTCTCAGGGACACAAAAGCAAGACTGAGGAGGAAGTTCTTACAAGGTTTTGAAATGGTAACCCAGGGCCAATAGAAACCTTCTCAGTTTCTTCAGAGGTTGGCTTTGATGATGGACTCTCAGGCTTAGAAACACTGTCTTCCTATAGACTTTTCCCCTCAGAGACAAATAACTTTCAGGACACTGGACAAGCAGACAAACAGCCGGTGCATTAGGCAAGCACGTGTTAGGTGCTATGAAACAATTTTGCCAAAGAATAGTACAAATTAGAGCTGATAACTAAAATTCCCAAGGGGCATAATGCCTAGGAAAACAAAATAAATCCATTGCCCAAAGGCTACACTGAAATATAGGAGTTCAATGTAGCATGAATTTACCTCCCAGCCAGGAAAGGTGGCGACCAAGGCACAGGGCTGTGCAGATGTGTGCTCCCTCACTGAATGATATGCTTTGGGTCTGTGTCCCCACCCAAATCTCGTCTCAAATTGTCCTCCCCAAGGATGGAGGGAGGAAAGTGACTGGATCCTGGGGTTGGCTTGCCCCATGTTGTTCTCATGATCGTGAGTGAGGTCTCATGAGATCTGATGGAATTATAAGGGTCTGGCATTTCCTGCTTGCACTTCTCTCTCCTGCCGCCATATGAAGAAGGTCTTTGCTTCCCCTTTGCCTTCTGCCATGATCATAAGTTTCCTGAGGCCTCACCAGCCATCTGGAATTGTGAGTCAATTAAACCTATTTTCTTTATAAATCACCCAGTCTTGGGTAGTATCTTTATAGCAGTGTGAAAACAGACTAACATACGGACTCAATCATCAGTCTGAGGTGGTGCGGCTCTCTGCTGCATCTCAGAGAAACTTCTATTTCTATCGGTGTCTTTGAGTCAGAGACCACCAGGAGCACCCTTGTGATTGAACAAGGTGAGTTTATTGCCAGTTGCAGTGAGCAGAGCACACACCACAGAGAGCCATGGCATATCAGCAAGCAGGTGTCAGAAGCTGTTATATGATGTGGGCTTACATTGGTGAATTGAGGAAGATTCAAGGGAAGGATTTGCTTTATTTTGGAAATCATCCAAAAGCAGAGGCAACTCGGTAACTGGGTGTCTCAATTAATCTTATCTGTGGGGAGGACAGACCAGACTAGTGCAAGGTAAATGTTGTAATTGATAAGGAGCTGTCATCACTCATTTTAGCCAAGAGAAAAGGATGTTTGGTATTTTGTGGGTGGCACAGCAAACTTGTTTTTGTCTGTGCTTAAATAAAATTATGAAATGGGCTTATTTTGTCTCACTGTATCATGGCCTCAGAGTAACCGTGTCTGAGGTTGGTGTTTGCAAGATTGAGTGTGTGCAAAAGGAGAACAGGATGGTCTAGCTGGGAATACCAGGCCAGCTTTTCAGACATCACAGCTGTTTGGTTTGGTGGTTTTTTTCTTTCTCAAAAACTAAAGTTTGGGGGGAAAATAGATATAAGCAAAGAATTAGCATTAACTAAGCATACTCTGGGATGGGAAGTGAATTACAACAACGTGTACAAGGTAGACCGGTGGTTTTAAATCAAGTCTAGCCCAAAGCTGTCTCCTTACATATTTTAAGTTCAGCCTAAAGGTTTCTCTGTACATCATGAACTATGACAAGTGGAGGTGTAAACAGACCGCAGCCTACACTTGTGCCAGTCACTGAGTTTTGGCCCATCAAATGTAGCCAACTGTTTAAGCCATGTTCAAATAAGGCAAACTGCAAGCTGTACCCAATCCAGCTGTTTTTGTACCTCACTTCCATTTTCCTTATGTTGCTTTCCTTTTTCTGTCCATAAATCTTCTTCTACCACGTGGCTGCGCTGCAGTCTCTGAGTCTACTCCGACTCAGAGTAGACTGCTCGATTCGTGAATCATTCACTGCTCAATTAAACTCCTTTAATTTGACTGAAGTTTTTCCTTCATCAGACGGCGTCAGAAGGGAGAGCTTCTAACGACCCCCATGAACCCTGAGTGACCAAGTGAGTGACCAAGTGAGGGCTCCTCATGCCCATTGTTCTCTCAGGGCAGCTGTGGAGGGTGGTAAGATCTCACTCAGATTCCAAAGCACCATGGATTTGTGTTTTGAGCTCTCCGAGTTTCTTTGAGCAGATTTCTGATGCAAACTGGGTTTGGAAATGGTGACAGAAACTGCACTGTGTCCATAATTGGGTTGGATCCAGTAATTAACTGACTTAGAGGCCTCTTACATCTGACTGGGGCAGAAAAAAATGGTGGTAAATGGCAATATTGCAGGGAGTGTAAATTTGGCTTCTGAGAATTCACAGGGATTTTGTCTTCCACTCCTTTGTGTCATTTTCTTGAGTGCTTAGATAGGAAAACCATTGACAAAGTTGATCCAGGGTACCTGATTTTAGGTAAAAATGGGATGCTTAATTTCTGAAGAACTGAGTTCCTTCTGGCTTATACATGCATAAGTATTAGGCCCCAGAAGCAACAAAGTCTTACAGAAATGGTGAAATCTTACTAAAGATAACTTAGAGTGGAACGTTCCAAATGAACAGCGCTGCGCTGGAGTGCATTTGAAAATGAGGGCTCCCAAATTAGTCTCATCTAGGGATGCCTATTGATATGCAGAAACTTCTAAATGGATTTCAGTATTTTTATTTAAAGACTTTATGAAAGTCAAATAAAAAGCTTAAGTGACTAATTGATTTAAAAAAATTAAATCTGCTAACTTTTGGCTTAGTTGTGATCTCGAGCCAAAGGAAATAGACCGTAGCACCAGCTGGTCGACTCTGGGTAAGTAATGGGGTACATTTTACCTCGTAAAAGATAGGAATGGGTTAGAGGCCCTCCCCTCAGTAAAGTCCTTCTTGGTTAAAAATGGGTTTGGTACTATGGGATGTTAACTGCTGTTCTCTTGGGACTACTCTGCCTTCTAGTTTTTCCTGAAGGCTGTGGGGACAGGATTAGGCATGTACAGGCTCACCCCTGGACACGGGGAGATTTTTCCTTCCCAAAGGGGAAAACTTGAGAGGTGATGGGACTGCTGGAAAAGATCCCTTCATGACTGACGAGTGGCCGCCTGAACTTTTGATTCAGTATCACTGCAATGTATGGGTCTTTCTCTGGGTTTGCTGAGTTCCTCACCTTCCCCACCCTGCTGCAGTCAAATCTTCTCTCTCTCTGCAAACTAATTGTTAGAATGGTAAAAATCACTATCTCTTGCAATGTTTTAATGAGTGGGCAAAAGTATCCATGAGGCCAGTCTTACGCTGTAGCGAATCTGGTGGACTTTGTGCTATGCATTTGTCTTTCTGTTTCATTCTGTCAGGAAGAGGCGAACCTTAGGATAGAACGCAGGCTTAGGATCTTGTCCTTTTGCAACGGTGGCCCAGGTTCAGGGTTCAATTCCGGGCCAAGAGAACGAGTCCTTTCTGGTTTGATGTCTGTGTAGCTTTGGCCATTTGCTGATTTTCTTTCCCTCTGTGAATCACATCCAGTTTCCCTTCTTGAATCTTCCTTTCTCTGAGCTACCTTTGGAGATTCTAGATTTTGTAAAAACTGCTAACCACCTCTTTGAAAATACCTCGTACAGTCGTGGTTAAGTCATAACCTTAATCGAGGCTTATTGGTTTTGCCTGTAAGGTTGGTTTTGATAAAGCTTAAAAGCCAGAAATAGTCACCATCTGGCCTGGCTAAAGTAGGGTAATAAGAAATTTTAAAGAGCACTATGGTTAAAAGTCAGCTTAATTAAAAGCAGATATCTAAGCCATGCATATATTTAAAAGGCCTTTACGGTTTTTTCTCTTCTTGAATCTTCTTTTCTGGATAAAAGGTTTTGTTTTCTTCTCAGTTGGCTGAATTGCTTTTCTCCATTTTGTCTTGCCACTCTTGATGCACACAAGAGAGGACCTAAGAGAACTTCTAACAGCTTGGGACTCCTTGGGGAAGACAGAGGAGGTGCCATAGATCCTGCTTTGGGAAAAACCTCTGTTTTCCCCATGAAACCCCAGGAACTGAAAGCAGATCGATCCCTCTCAAAATCTATGGCTAAATATACTTTTAGGGACGACTAATGGTAACTATGGGGACACACAAATTTTGCACATTCGGATCAGAAAAGCATGCTCATGGCCAGCTAGAAAGTTTGGAAATGCCCCCACCCAGCTGAGAGATGAGACTCCCCTGGGGGATGGGCTAATCACAGAACGGGTGATCAGTTTTGGGTTGCTTTGCAATCAAATGCACAGAAAAATCGTTGCACTGTCTTGTTCCACAGCATTGCTCTTTTGGGGATCCAGGATTCAGTACGATAATAGAACCCTGAATTTTGGGGGAATCTGTTTTGCCTTCCAGCTGTGCCTATTTATTAGACCCTAGAAAAAAACTGTGTTTTCCTAGCCCTGTTCCTCCAAGAACTCCACCCTGAGGCCAGTAATCCAATTAAGAAATTTAAAAACTGGCAAATGAAAAATCTTACAACTACTGGATCTTCTGTCTTTCTGTGTATTTATATTATTGCACATGTGATGTTTATATATTAAAGAGCTCTGATTAATTGGCTTAAAAGTAATAAGTGCTTAAATCAAATATTTTGTCAGAAAAGTAAAAAATGTAATGCTTTTTAGTTCACATGACTTTAGTAATCTTTGGGAAATAGAAACAACTATAAAGGTTATTGGTAAAATAAAGACATTTGGTCAGGTATTAGGTTTACTAAATGCTTTAAGGTTATAAACTGCTTTGACTTTTGAAAAGTGTTAAACTGAACTGTTTCAGAGCTATTAGATTCTAAATAAGGCCTGGGGATATGTGGAGTTACCCATGCCCCCGGCTACGCTGGAAAGAGAGTTTATTTGCACTTCTGTCTGGTGTTCTAGGTTCTAGACCTGGTACATAATCAGAATCGCTCACTTACCAGGTTTTCACCAAAAATAAAACTTGCTAAGTGAGGCCGGGGGCGGTGGCTCACGCCTATAATCCCAGCACTTTAGGAGGCCGAGGCTGGCAGATCATCTGAGGTCAGGAGTTTGAGACCAGCCTGGCCAACACAGCAAAACCCCATCTCTACTAAAAATACAAAAATTAGCCAGGAGTGGTGGTGAATGCCTGTAATCTCAGCTGCTCGAAAGGCTGAGGCAGGAGAACCACCTGAAACTGGGAGGCAGAGGTTGCAGTGAGCCGAGATCTTGCTACTGCACTCCAGCCTGGGCGACAGAGTGAGACTCCATCTTAAAAAAAAAATTAAAAAAAAAAAAGTTGCTAAGTGTTAACATTGTAACATAAAACTGAGACTACTGAAGGAACAGTTTTACGTGCAGGGGGTATAAGGAATGTGAAAGGTATTTTTAGTAAAAGATTATAAGAAGTCATGGGAATGTGGCTATTTTTGCCTAAAGGGTTAAAGGACTGTTTTATGTTAAATAGGATAAAGCTGAAGGTTTAAGCAAGCTGTGGAAGGTTTGTGAAAAGTTAATCTAATGAAAGAAACTCTGTGTGTGAACTTATTGACTAAAGTAAAGGGGTTTTATTCAGTTTTTCCACAAATTACATATTGGAATAAAAGCACAACAGGGTTTTCTTAGCACACTGATCTGCTCTTTAACAAAAATTTGTAAAGGGTTATAAAGGGTCTAAGAGAATCTCACCTTATGATCAAACTGATTAAGATTAAATAGATTTGTCTATCAGATTTTATTAAAGATTGGGGTTGACATTAACAGTATACTAAGTCAAGGGTGAAACTTGGCTTTCTCTCTTGAACAAGATTTTCGTGTAATATTAAACGATAACAAAATATTTTACTTTGCCTTTTGAATAAACCACCAAATAAAGAAGGAAAAAACAAGAGACACATTGTTTGGAAAGCTAAGTCTTCCCTCTATCAATGAGTGACGATTTTTGCCTTTTCAAAACTTCTGAGTTAGTATTTTGACTAAATGAATGATTTTTTTGGTGACCTAGAATTCTATGTCATAATATCAAGTGTTTCAAACCATTAACATACTTTATAGGTGAAACCACCATTGCTAAATTGTCACTGAGATAGTGAAAAAGATCTGACATAACCGACTCCCATCTTGTACACTGAGCTAGTGGAAGAGATATCTGACATAAACCGACCCTTTTTCTTTCCATCTTGTCCTGAGATATGGACAAGAGATCTGACATAACACGACTCCATCTTGTCACGAGATCAGTGGAAGAGATCTGACATACCCGACTCCACTTGTCCACTGACAGAATAGTTGCACAGAGACTCCTGCATACCGACTCCATCTTTGTCCTTAGATAAGTGCGAAGAGATCTGCATAACGACTCATCTTGTCACTGAGATTAAGTGGACAGAGATCATGACAAACCGACTCCATCTTGTCACTGAGATAGTGGAAGAGATCTGACATAACCGACTCCATCTTGTCACTGAGATAGTGGAAGAGATCTGACATAACCGACTCCATCTTGCTTCTAATCTCCAAGCTGTCCTTGTTCATTCCTGGGGGTAGGCTGAACTATCTTTGGGAGAAACTTCGTTTATAGTTTATAGTTTTAAAACAAGGATGGTGATGGTAACAGTCCTTTCCCAAAACAAACCCCCTTCTTTCCTGGGGACTAGACTGCCCTTGTAGGACTAACAAATTAGTCACAGATTAGAGATTATGGTTTAGGAGTTACACAGTTACACAGCTAGAGGCTACAAGATTCTGACCCTTCCTAAACTGCTCCTAAGATCAGTGCTTGAGATATTTTGCAGACTCTGCACTTGATGGATCAGCTGACACCATCCAGATTGATAAACTGGCTTATCTGATCTTGCGGTCCCCACCCACGAACTGACCCAGCACAGGAAGACAGCTTCACCTCCCTGTTAGTTCATCTCAGAACTGACCAATCAGCACTCTCAACTCACTGGCTTCCCCGACGACTCACCAAGTTGGCCTTAAAAACTCTGATGCCCGAATGCTCAGGGACATTGACTTGGGTACTAATAAAACTCTGGTCTCCCACACAGCTGGCTCTACATGAATTACTCTTTCTTGATTGCAATTCCCCTGTCATGACAAATCGGCTCTGTCTAGGCAGAGGGCAAGGTGAACCCATTGGGTGGTTACACAGGCTTCCCAACATCACATTTAAGCTTCAAAATTGTCTCTTCTGACCTCTAACTTTGAGATGCTACAGAGGGCCTCTGAAGCCTTTAAAAGAGGTCAGCAGGATTATTTGACATATTAAGTTATATGGGAAGCATTGTCAAAATAAAAAGTAATGTATAACCTTCTTCATGTTATATTTTAGTGAATGATATTAATATATGTTCCAAAATTGCATGGGATTGCTAAAATTCGAATATGTCTGGTATATGCTATCAATCATAATATGTTAAGTTATTTTAGACCACAGAAATAACCAAATTTTCTTGTCAATTGTGGCTTTAATTATGACTATTTAAAGTCATTTCCACAGTTAATTGCTTAATGCTGACGCAGTTACTGAAAACTTCACAAGCACACTGAATCCTAGAATATGGTGTCTTTTAGGAGGTTCATGAAAGGATGGAAAAGACCCTGAAAAGCACTCTTGAATACAGGTTTCTGGTAACTTTAGAATCATATCATTTGGACTGGGTAAGAATTCCTGGAACTTTAATGAAAACACTGACTGGATTATAAAACTGCTAACCCAAGTAAAACAAAAATTAATTGAATACCAAGAAAATACTTTGCCAGATTTTCACGCTAAATCAGCCAATACAGAAATTGTTTAGATATACTATTTGAATGAACTCCAAGGTCTAAGTCAAATTACCTATGTTAACCCATCCGTTATCAGCATTAAGTATCTAAACTGGAGAAGCAACTGGTATTCAAGAGGACGTAAGTCCACTGTTAAGCATGGACTCACAGAGAACCAGGACAGCCACCTTGTCCTTTCTGACTCCTTAAAGGTTTTATTAAAAGCTCTGCATTCCACGACTCATCATAAAAAGGATAAAATGATCCAAATTAAATATATATTGGCATGATGACTTCTAAATTGCTAAAATAGTTGATGACCCATGTTTGGTTTTTCAAACCCATATTCCTGGGAAGACAAATTAAAGCTTCGGGTACATTTGGCTACCCAATGGGTCATTTAAACATTTATAGAGGGATATCATTTAATTGTCACTTTCAATGCATGTTTTCTGGTTGTATGAAAGCTTTACCACGCAAGAGGACTGATGTTACAACAGTAGATTATTATGTCACAGGTAAAAAAGCTTTTTATGGTTCACTGAGGACAGTCAACTCCTTCACAATCTAGAACCCATAGATTGGATCTTCTGATTTTGCCGTCCTCACTGCAGTAAAACTTCAGGAACTCGGGTCTTGGGTTCATAATCTCACCACTGAGAAGAGTCCCTCCAAACCAAAATGGAGTCACTCATGTTAAATGTGACATAATCAAACTAAGATGTTAAGGAAACACACAGATCCTAGAACAGATCAGGTTTTGTTTTTCTCCTGTAAACAGGACGTTCCAGCATAAGGAGGTATCTTCTAGTCAGTCCTTGCTCCTACCTTGCAAAATGCACTGTTCTACCATTCCCCAGTGGGTTTCAAGACCAAATAAGTATATTTACAATGGTTATAGTGACATCAATGGCTAAAGTTTTGGTTGATCTCTCAAATTTGGGGTGAAATTGTTAAATCAAGTTTAGCCCAAAGCTGTCTCCTTACATATTTTAAGTTCAGCCTAAAGGTTTCTCTGTATATTGTGAACTATAACAAGTGGAGGTGTAAACAGACTGCAGCCTACACTTGTGCCAGTTACTGAGTTTTGGCCAATCAAATGTAGCCAACTGTTTAAACTGTTTGAATAAGGCAAACGCCGAGCTGTACCCAATCCAGCTGTTTCTGTACCTAACTTCCGTTTTCCATATGTCACTTTCCTTTTTCTGTCCATCAGTCTTCTTCCATCCCATGGCTGTGCTGGAGTCTCAGAGTCTACGCGGGCTCAGGAGGCTTCCTAATTCACGAATTGTTCATTTCTTAAATCCCTTTACATTTAATTCAGCTGAAGTTTCTTTTTTTATCAGTGGTATGATGAGAATAATCCTCTTGGGATGGGGATGGAGACACCATGGCACAGAACTCAATTCCAGGAGGATTTCTTTTTTGAACTACGTGTTTATTTAGGAGTATTTCTATAATGAAGTCACATTTAAGCTGAGTCTTGCTGACAGGTACACATTTCTTAGGTAGAGTGGACAAATAACATGCATAAGGTCAGGGAAAGAAGGGATTTTAGGAAGAAACAAACCAGACAAAAGAAAAATGTTTTCAAGCAGTAGGGTGTGTTAGGAGAAGCTTCAAGGATGTGAAGCAAAGAAGTGAGGCTGTGGGTGGGGGCATGAGTCAGATGCTAATAACCTTCCTGAATTGCTAAGGAATTTGAATGTGATCTGATATAATTAGTGCCCATTAAAGGGTTTTAAACAGTGACTGCCATAATCGTACTCGACAGAGGACAAACGTGAGGCACGAGAGGCCAGCGAGGAAGCCTACCCAACAATTCTGCAGGGATCCAGTGAAGGCCCACACTCATTGATAATAGGACCTAAGGGAGAACAGTGACTGGAATGTTTAACTCTTTCCTTACAGCACAAGGTGAAGTCTCACAAAGTGAATGAGCCTTAAGCAGCCGGGAACCTCAGTGGTTCTGGCCTTTTTCAAGCCCTGCGAGTGGCTCCTGGAATATATCTTCTTCGGGTCAGATGTTTTTGTGAAAATGTGCAAAATAAAATATTTTACTTGCCGTCAGTTAAATGCCTCTTTCCCCTGAAGTATTCTTTCACTTTAAAAATCAATGTATCTGTAACTTTGGAAGCAAGTACAATTTTTTGTTGTTATTGCTGTTCTTATTGATGTTGGAGAATCTCAGGTTTTAGTTAAACAGTGAGCTTTTTGTTTACTCTCCTCTGTTCATATAATGGGTAGATCTGACACTCAAATTAGCTAGTTAGCTTTTATTTGTTTATTTATTTTTATTTTTAGTTTTAGTTTTGAGACGGAGTCTCGCTGTGTCGCCAGGCTGGAGTGCAGTGGCGCAGTCTAGGCTCACTGCAAGCTCCGCCTCCCGAGTTCAAGCGGTTCTCCTGCCCGTCCCTAGTAAGCTTTTAGAAATAGCATTTATGCCAGGGACACCTGACTTCAAAAGAGGGAGGAAACTTATACACATGAATACACACACACACACACACACACACATCCGTATTATTCTATTTTAACTCTCAGATTGCTCAAGTTAATAAACCATTGATTACCAGTAATATTATGGCACCCATATTACAACTAATAGAAAGACACTGGAATTTGAAAACTTTTGGTTCAGAATGTTTGTCATGGAACTTTCCATTCCTTGATGGAAAAAATGCTGTCTAGGTTTTCATTCATTTCATCATATTCCAATGTTATTTTTATCATAGGACTAATGCAGGAGGATCTGCTAAAAGGATTTCACTAACTCTCTCAGTTGGATGATTTGGGGCAAGTGATTTTACCTCCTGGATATTTTGAGGTTCTAGCCTTGAAAATCCCCAGTTATCTTTCAGATCTAAACATTTCTTAAATCTAAATTCTAAATTATTAAAGTACATTAAATATCCAATAAATTATAGAAATGCATGATATTAGTTCCTATTTTAAAAAATTATTTGGATTAATATTACCAAACTGAAGTGAAATATCCTGATACACTACTCTGTAAAATGAAGCACACTCTTCAAGCCTTCTTATTGTACTTCAGTTCCTACCACACTTTACCTCCATGCCTCCCCACACCACCCCCCGCCATCTTTGCTAAGGCATGTAATCATCTACTAGAACATTTGTTTCATTTTTGTGGTGCTTGCCCTTTTTTCAGGACCCTGTTGTGTCACTTAGGATAGTGATAACAAACAAGCCCCAAATTTAAATGATGAATGCAATAAAACTTTATTTCTGGCTACAAGAACTCGCTGTGTTCACTGGTGGTTGGAAGTGATTTCCAACAGTGACTCAGGGACCCACTCTTTTTCCATCTGTGGTGCTGGCTCCTCCTCCAGCTTCAGAATCCTCTGCATTCAGGTAGCGGACTAGCAGAGTGGGAAACAATTGCCAGTTGTCTAAGCACCTGGGCCTGGAATTAAGACTCACCCCTTACCCATCCATGGCTCCACTGAGAGAGAAACATCTGGGAAAGACCACCTCTGCCTGGGCAGCCGATTCCCAGCAAAACTGCTCAGCACAGCAGGAGAAAGCCAGCCACTCTGTTCATTTGTCAGAAAGGTGAATGGCCTTGTCCTGGTGTAGGAGAAGCAGACCAGGATTTAGAGGCCTCGGGGTTCCCAAGTCCCCACTGCTTGCTACTGCCCAGAGTTGGCCCCCAGACTGACTCCTTTAAGACATGGTCATCACAGGGCTCCTGGCCTTGGGCAACGCTGAACTGAAATTTCTAGATTGAAGGTGCACCTTCCTATTTTGATAGATTCTTGTCAGGTTGCTCCTGCCCCAAAGGGGCTGTACCTATTGTCATTGTCTGAGATTGTGGCCTCACTTCCTCCCTAATGCTGGATATTTCAGCACTGCTTTAAATTGTGTTGCTATGGTACCAGCAAGGTTGAGCTAGCTCCACCCACCTTTGCTGACCAATCAGAACCCCTCTCTTCTAAATCCTCTATTCACAGCCTCGGCCCCTTCTGTGGGTTCTCCTTGAATGCTTAGATTCAGTCGTGCGGTATAGTCACCTTTTCCTATAAAAAATATTTCAAATATTTTCTCCCAGCCTAGGGCTGGCTGTTGCATTGTTTATAGTGATTTCATCCCACAAACGTTTGAAATACTTAAGAATTATTTTATTTTATCACATAGACCTTTGAAATTCTTAGAGCTGAAATTAAGATTCTCGTAACCCCTCCATCCTTCTATGCTTTTTGCTTAGGACGGTTCTGCCGGCTGCAGTGCTACTGTGCCTTAAGCTGTGTCTAACACAGCTATTTTCAAAGCAGTATTACGTCGTGTTCAGTGTATGCACAGCAGTTCCAGAACCATACTAGTTTTGCAAAAATTTTTTTAAATGGAATTGCTTGATCATAGGCATGTTTAGGAAATCCTGACAATCTCCCTCTCTGATCAAGCTTTACAAGTTTCTAGAAAATTCCTTTTCTCCACATGCTTGCCAGTACCTGACATTTCCACACTTTTGCTTGTTGGCCAAATGCTGGCTGTGAATCAGTGAGGCTGAGATCTTTCTCAAATGCCTTTTAGCCATGGGCTTCCTCTCCATGAAGGGCCTGGTCTCATTAAGTTCTCACTTTTATGTGGCAGTGATTGTCTTATTATCATTCATGTGTACTTTCTGATCTATATCATATCAGCCTCTCTTTTTATTTTCTTTTATGGGTTTTAAATGTTTATCTGCCATTCAGCAGTTTAGTTTTTTACATTTTTTTTTTTTTGGCCATGGAAGTGTTGTTACCGTAGTGCAGTTAGTGGGTTCTTCCCTTATGATTTGAGGTGTTTTGTTTTTATTTTTGTTTTAATAATGTAAGGCCATCCCTAAACAAGATTAAAAAACAAAAAAACTTTCAAGTTCAGGGATACATGTGCAGGACGCGCAGGTTTGTTACATAGGTAAACTCGTGTCATGGGGGTTGTTGTACGGATTATTTCATCTCCCAGGTACTAAGCCTATCACCTATTAGTTATTTTTCCTGATCCTGTCCCTCCTCCACCCTCCACCCTCCCATAGATCCCATGTGTGTCGTTCCCCTCTATGTGTCCATGTGTTCTCATCATTTAGCTCCCGCTTGTAAGCGAGAACATGCGGTGTTTGGTTTTCTGTTCCCTGCATCAGTTTGCTGAGGCTCCAGAACTCCAGCTCCAACCACGTGCCTGCAAAGGGCAGGCTCTCTGCACAAGATCGTAAAGCCAGCCGTTTCGGAAGGCCTTTTGCTCCAAAACATGTCCTATGAGTTATTCGGGGTTTCATCCATTCGGGCTTGGTTCACGACATTAGAATTAATCTCAATGCAACATTTCAGTTAAAACGGCCTGACGGGCAGAGTGGGGTCTAACGGCAGGCGCGGCTCGGCGCCCGGACCAGGCCCGCGCGGCTCAGTTCTTCAGCCCCTCTGTGTTCACCCCTCAAACCCTGCTCTTTCCAAATCGCACGGAGGAGCTTTCTGGAAACTGAGGCCGGGCTGCAGGCTCCTAAGGACCGGGGCCTGAGGAGGTCTGGGGTGGCCTCCGCGAACCGGGGTGCGACGGGTTGGGGGCCTCCGCGCAGAGCGCCGCTGAAGAAACCGGCGGTACCGGGAGCCACAGCGCCAAACCCCGCCTCCGCCTTTCGAGGAGCCCCGCGCTGTCAGCGACGGGTCAGCGCCCAGAGCCCGCGCAGGCGCAGACAGGGCTTTGTTGTCGGAAGCGGGGCGGAACGCGGAAGGCAAGGGCAGGCAGAAATGATTCAATTGGTTTAGAATGCAGTGTTTTACCGTCGGCTCCCACATGGTCTAGCGGTTAGGATTCCTGGTTTTCACCCAGGCGGCCCGGGTTCGACTCCCGGTGTGGGAATGTGAGACCTTTTTTTAATTTTTTTTTTCTTTCGGTGGAACATAGTGAAACTCGTAAATGTATAAGCCTTAGCAAGAAGCTTAAAAACACGACAGTGAAAAGCGACATAATCCTTAAGGGTGTGTGGAGACCTGAAAACTCTCCTCATAGTTCACAAACGCCCCCCAAAACGGGCTGTGTAATCAGCATTGCTGTGTTTGCATACCAAATTTTCACAACAAATAATGATAATATTTAGGTGTCAAATCTTACAAAGGAATTCTTACGTTCTAGGCAATTCACTCTTCTCTATGCCCTCAGTGAGTGTTTCCAGCCTGCAGATAGCGAGATGGTGAACAGGATGGAGGGACAAGAAGGAGCATGGAAGATCCAGCCACAGGAGCCTCCCTCTGAAGTTGTTTGAGGACTGAGAAGGGAGGGGAGGTGCTTCCTGAAGCAGGAGTCACTAGGGCTGGGATATAAACAAGTGAGAGGTCTGCAAGTAGAAATATAGCTTCAGTAGAGGTTTGCACAGGGATGTAGAGGGCAAGGACAGACACCAGATCCCATTCACCAAAACAGCTTTCACAGAAGTTGGGGAAACTGAGGCACGGGATCAGCCTCTGGATAGAATCACACATGTGGCTACGTTGAGGTCAACACTCGTAGCAAATACACATTTTCAGAGGTGGAAAGCTCTTGAAACTTTCTTGGCTTCTAAGTCATTTCCCGAATGGGATTAAAATGTTGCTTTCCGTGCTTAGGCCTGCATTCTCTTAACCATAATATAAGCCTGAGTGAGTAGTGGAAAGCCGACCGCTTCCAGAATAGTCAGGGCCATCTCCTTCGAAAGTTATATTGTTTGAAACAATCCTTGTGCCATTCACTTGGACTAACCCAATTGTGACTACTCCCAATGTTGATGCTTCAGCCTAATTCGGACAATCAAAATAAAAATCAACATCAGTCTAGAAAGCATACACATGGACTAGTGAGAGCCTGAACCATTCATAAACCAACAGCATGAGTTGCAGACAGGAATACGATTTTATGTGGCGGGGAAATTGTACTATTCATGCAGAGATAGTCACTTCTATTCCTTGACCAAATTTTGATTCTGTGCTCTCAGTTTGTACTGCAGGCAATATAAGATTTGGCCCAAAAGATCATTTGAATCTTCGCAATTATTGCATTAGACTTTTCTATTACGTGACATATGACAATTGTTTTAAGATTGAGTTCTGAAAAGCTTCTCCTGTAAATATCTCTCACACTGGTTGCCGTCTGAGACATATTTACAGGGGATGATTTACAGAACTCAATCTTAAAAGACTGTGCAGTGGGAGTGGGAACTCCCCATTCCTGATTCCATTACACAACTCCAGGGTACCATTGACTTTGGCCAGAACTACCTTGTCAGCCGCATCCAGAGTTGGCTTCAGGGACAGCTATAGATGGTACTTTTTTATCTTTTGAAAAAGTGGATGAAAATGTTTCATGTGTTTCGTATAACTCCAGCAGGCTACCCTGAGCATTGTATTGTACAGAAATGAAACTCAGGTGGAAGGCTGGGAGTGGATGCCAAGTAGCCAAAAGGTTGGACTGCTATGGTCATTTTCTTGTTTGCTTGTGTCCTCTTTTGTGTCTTTTATAGTCTTCTCTTTTTTGAGGAGCCTGGATCTCTGCAAACCCTGTTTCCCAGACTCCCTTTCCAGTAGACATCGGGTTAGCACCTGCCTCGGGGAGGTTCTGTTGGAGGATTAGAATATATCAAGAAAGCAGAGTCCCTGATGGCTGCCTGCAACAGTGGAATCCAGTGGCACTGGACATTCTGACAGGGGTTGTCATCAGCTAAGAATCCCTAGCAGTGGCAGTAGTGGGCAGCTGTGGGCTCCAGGAGCCTGGACGCTTCAGCAGAGCATACGTGGATTTGACAGTGGTGTCTTCCCAGTGGCAATGGCAGTGCCTAACAGTGGTCTTGCAGGGCAAGTTTCTACCTGCAGATAATACCATCCTCCCTTTCTGTTCTTTCAGCCCTAAGTGAATGGTGGCACCTGCAGTTCCTAATATCTGAACAATCTAATTGTTAGCCACTTTTGCTCCTCTAGCTCCTCAAAAAATAATTAGCAACAATTTCCTCTGTTAGATTTACCTGTTTGAAGTATCTGTTTTCCTGGCTTCAGACCAATCTATACAAGTGTCATTTTTGTGTAATTGTCATCTACCATTATGCACTCAGCCTTACTGACTGTTGGGAGAGGGAGGGTGTGCACAACTTATTCTATGTGTCAGAGAAGTTTCTCAGGGAAATGATATTTCAGCTGAGACCTGAAGGATGAGTTAGCAAGGTGAGGGAGGTTGTAAATGCGCATCAGTCCATTTATTCTCCAGATCTGTTTGTCTTTTGCACAGGTCAAGTGGACAAGTGAATAACTGGGCAGACGATAGGAAAACTTCTGTTCTTTCAAGTCTTTGTTGGTGGCACGAATCTCTCCGATTCCCCCTGGGATGCAGGATCACTTTGGGTTTACCATTTTGGTAAGAAGGGGGAAGTTCTGGGAACACCATTTGTCTTTTCTCACCGTAGTAGTCCTCATTCCAAAATTCCGAGAGCACTACAATAAAGTCAATTGCCAAATATGTATATTTGAGTTGTACGTAATGGAGTTAGGTTGGTCTGCAAGCCACAGGAACCATGCTGAGATAGGTTTAGGCCAAAATATCATTTACTTACTAAGCTCCAAGGAACCTCACAAAAGTATTGGAAGAGCAGGAGGAATAAATAACAATAAAAATTCTGAGCTTCCTACTTGCAGCAAGGGATTGAGGCAGTGCCACATCAAAATCAGTGTAAATTAACAGAACAAATGGCCACAGGTCCTCTGGAGAATGGGCAAGGGGGACCTTTACAACATATTCCTGTTGCAGTGTCAAAGGGCCATTCTTCAAGCAGGCCGAGTCTCCCCTTCCTCCAGTGGAACTTTGGACTGTGAGCTGACTCAGTTCTTGGTACTGGATGACACAAAACATCTCAATTCCAGTAAATCAAGTCATGCTTCTGGCCACTAGATCTAGAGTTTTAAAACTGCAAAGACCACTCGAGCACACCAGCTCAGATCTACAATCCCAGCACTTTGGGAAGCTGAGGTGAGAGGATTCCTTGAGGCCAGGGGTTCAGGGCTGCAATGAGCTATGATCGGGCCACGGCACTCCAGCCTGTGCGACAGAGCAAGATCCTGTCTCTTAAAAAATAAGAAATCAAATCAAACAAAATTGCATATTTCAAACAATCATTCGGTATTCCACCCATTTATTTCATTCTTAGGACATCACTGCCAAAGATCCCTGCTGTGCCCATTTTTTCCTGGTGGTTTTGCTGTATCTAATACTTAGACCCTGCCACTCTGAGATTCCATGATTCCCAGTGAATCAGGAAGCACTGTGGATTTTCTCACCAACCTGGCTCATGGAAGATTACTACAAAAGAGTTTTCCAGCATCTGGTTCTCTCCTCACCCATGCATTTCTCAATACTTAAATGAAGAAAGTCTGGTCCCATCTGGGAACCGCAGTGAATGGGCAGGTTTGTGGGCCATACTTGATAAATCCCACTCCAATGTAACTATTTGCCTAAGTCTTTAAGAGTGTTAGTCCCCCTCACACCACGGGTGTACAACACTGCAACCTCAATGAAAGTGGCCACGTTAAGTCCAGGTTTCAGTCAACTAACAAGGCAAGTTGGGAGGTAGAGCTACTTCCCAACCCTCAAACTAACATGTGGAATCTGTTTTGATAAATTTGACCTAATTCAATGTTATCTTCTTTTTTCTTGGTCTAGCAGTCTTAGGATCCATTTCCTTACATCTTCTTTAACTTCCTTCTAATATAAATTGGCACACTGTTACCACTCTTTCAATGCTATCTCATGCTGGCTTAGACTTTATACTTGATCTCCTAATTTCAGGTCCGGGAACCTTGACAGATGGTGAGGATAGATCTGGTAGAGAATTGACATCCTTTCCAACTGCTATGGGGAGGCACTTATTGAGTCCCTCGGTGTGCCAAGTATGATCTGTGAATCAGCAGCCATGGTGTCACCTAGGATCTTGCTAGAAGTGCAGAATCTCAGGCCACTCTCAAGGCCTAGCGAGTCAAAATGTTGAGTTTGACAAGATCCTCAGGTGATTCTTGTGCACATCAAGGTCTGAAAAGCACTGATCAAGGCTTCAAGCGAGAGAAGATGATCTTTCTCAGACAGAGGCAGGGGAGGCTGCTTCTACTGGCAAAAAAGCTCAGGGAAATTTGGGGCTTCATAATTCTCAGCTTCTTCTGACCCAACTGAAATATCCCCATTCCATTTCTTGGAGGTTCCATTCTTTCTAAATTAGTGCCCTGACTTTCACTTCAGTGATATGGAAAGGCTGTGACTCTAACTTATATCGAATTCTGTGACTTGCAGAATCAAATTATGGGACTCATTTTCAACTGTATCTCTTATTTCTTGCAGCTAACAAAGGACAATGGATTGTCTGAGGATCATCTGAGAGCCATCACAAGATCTCTAGTCCTCTGATCATATATTGAGCTGAGAATTTAAGCATTTCTGTAAACTCTCGGGTGCAGTAAGAAATAGCCAGCCCCCCATCGAATGGTTTATTGTAGCCAACTCCCCCCCACCGAATGGTTTACTGTAGCCATCTCTTAGTTCCAGTGCCTTAACTCTCAGAGACTTTCATCCTACATAATGCCAAATTATAATTTAAATAAATATTTGGCAGGGTGCAGTGGCTCATGCCTATAATCCCAGCACTTTGGGAGGCTGAAGTCGGGGGATCACCTGAGGTCAACAGTTCAAGACCAGCCTGGCCAACATGGCGAAACCCTGTCTGTACTCCAAATACAAAAATTAGCCAGGCATGGTGGCGGGTGCCTATAATTCCAGCTACTCAGGAGGCTGAGGCAGGAGAATCACTTGAACCCGGGAGGCGGAGGTTGCAGTGAGCCAAGATCACACTATGGCACTCCAGCTTGGGCAACAGAGTGAGACTCCGTCTCAAAAATTAATTATTTAATTAATTAATATTTGCCACTACATATGTGAAATACCAGTATCTCATTTTCCACAGATAATGAGGTCGTTACTGTATTTATGCCCAAGGAAAGATAAACAATCTCAACTTTTTCATCACTGGGGGTCTGTTCCCGGAGAGCAGTGTTGCTTACAAGAGCTGTATCCATGGATGTCTCACTAGAAAAGCAGACTGCACTTTATTTATTTATTTATTTTTTATTGGTGGGACAGAGTCTCACTCTGTCACCCAGGCTAGAGTGCAGTGGCACGATCTCGGCTCACTGCAGCCTCCGCCTCCTAGGTTCAAGCTATTCTCCTGCATCAGCCTCCCGAATATCTGGGACTACAGGCACTTGCCACCATACCTGGCTAATTTTTGTATTTTCAGTAGAGACAGGGTTTCACCATGTTGACCAGTCTGGTCTCGAACTCCTGGACTCAAGTGATTCACCCACCTCAGCCTCCCAAAGTGCTGGGATTACAGGTGTGAGCCACTGGGCCAGGCCAGAATACACTTTAGATATTTCTAGTAGAAGAAGTGACCAAAGAGCAAAGAGGGAGGAAGTGGCACGGGCAGCACTGGGGAGCATCTCACCACTGACATTGTTAGGGCCTGCAGATAATACTGCTGGAAATGCCCAGGCTGCTGATGTTGCAGTCGCTCAGCTGCTTGTGATGGCCACCGTGACAGTATGCCACTCACTACACACCATCTCAGCTTCTGGAACTGCTGAATCTCATGGGCAGCTCTGGCGACTTCTGCTGGAAATGCCAAAGATACCAGAACCTGGAGTCAATCACTACTCTAGAAAAGAGAGGGAAAAAAATTGTCTCTTCCTCCTACCTTCCAACCTCCTGTCAATTATCCCAAGGGCTAAATTGACAGTGCCTGCAATTGACGTAACCTAATCAGGAGCCAGCTGGTCAGATGACCTGGAAATATTTGTAAGATTACACCTCCCTGAAATACAGAGCAGAGGAAGCAAGCCCAACATGTATCATACTTTTTTTTACTACTTGTTTATCTGCTGGACTTCTCTGAAACTGTAAGTTATTGGTTTTGAGCTTATGTAACAAACTATTCCCAAAATATACTGCTTAAAACAAAACAAAACAAAAAAACATTGTTCTGCTTATGATTAAGGAAGGGCTCAGCAGTATGGTTTGCTGCTGTTTCCCACAAAATTTGCCATGGTCACTCACTTGGCTGGATTCAGCTGGTAGTTGGATGGAGCTAACCCTAGTACCTCACCATGTGGCATCTTGTTATCCAGCACTCCTCCACATGCCATAGAGTGTGTCTCTGGGTAGTTGCACTCCTTACGTGGTGGCTGGTTTCCAAAAGGAAGAAAGCAGGAATTTTCACTTTTCTTAAAAAGGTAGTCTCAGAACTGGCCTAGTGTGACTTATGCTATATTCTATTGGTCAACACATTCCCAGACCAGCCCAGTTTCTGCTTGGAGAAACAGACTTTATCTCTCAATAGAGAAGGGGCATATGCTTGCACAGAGAGGAAGAATGATGTTGGCCATCCTCAAGACAAGCTACCACATCTATGCAGGTGATTGACTTGTTTACCAGTCTCTTCCAAGCCTAACTCTCTACCTAGCTCATTTTAAGTATACAGTGAACACTTGTTGAAAGGGCAAATAAATGAAGGTTTGGAAATATTTCTTCTGTGGAAGGAATAGCCTTCCTTCTAGCAGGCAGTGACATCCGCAGAACTTATCCACTTTTCCTTCTTGCTTTGGCTACTAGGAAGTTGAGTGCTAAAAGTTTAGTAGTGCCCAAGCACAATAACAATATTACTCATATCTTCTCAGTATTGTCTCTTCCTGTCCTCTCTCTGGGCTCTGATCTCCCTGTCATGCTTTGTCTGTGAGCGCACTGTGCAGATATGAACAAAGGCTTTATTTGCCACCTCAGTAAAGGAAGCTTTATTTTTGTTGATAAAGCAAAATGCTTATAAATAAAAAAGCAATTGACCTTTTATTGAAGCTTTCTTTATTAAAAGATATGAGTTCCTCTTAAGGCTCTCTGCGGGAAGAGCAATGCAACTGAAATTGTCTTGTGGTATATAATCTAAAGTGGGAGAGAATTGGATGTGACCCATTTTTCTAATATTTGCGTAAAGTGAAAAAACCCTAGGTACTCATCAACTGATTCATCTTTATGATTTGCATATCATACTTTTCCTTATAGACCTATACTTATTTCACTGTTTTTTTTGTTTTGTTTTGTTTTGTTTTTGAGATGGAGTCTCACTCTGTCACCAGACTGGAGTGCAGTGGTGTGATACCGGCTCACTGCAAGCTCAGCCTCCTGGGTTCATGCCATTTTCCTGCCTCAGCCTCCCCAGTAGCTGGGACTACAGGCACCTGCCACCACGCCCAGCTAATTTTTTGCATTTTTAGTAGAGGTGGGGTTTCACCATATTAGCCAGAGTGGTCTCGATCTCATGACCTCGTGATTCACCTGCCTCGGCCTCCCAAAGTCCTGGGGTTACAGCCGTGAGCCACCACGCTTGGCCTGTTTGTTTTTTTTTTTATAAAAATAAATCATTCATGACAATGTATCAGCAATTCCTATGAATTATTTAGAAAGGGAGTTAATATTATATTCACAGTAAGATGTAAATAAGTATACAGGAAATATACTACCCAAGAGAGGATGCAAAAGCATAAACATATCCTGAGGGCTAAATTCTGAAATTCATGGCCTCATCGCCACACTGTTTTTGACTTTGACTACACAGGAGCAAAACCCTGAAAGTACACATTCTCTTTCAGAAGGGCTAGGTAGATGGTGGGAATCTCAGTGAACATGCTCTGTTCTCTGAGTTTAATATAACCAGAGATGGTTATCAATTACAATGAAGCTAAATGTTCACAATAATGCTTATTGTAGGTAAGACGAAAAGCTCATCCAAGAAGCATGGAATGACTGTATTCTAATTGTTCAGCACTATCAGTGTGCGGACAGCCCAAAGAAATGACCCAATTCTTACTCCCCAGGATGTTTTTGCAAAGTGTAGTTATTAGAGGAAAGAAAAGTTAAAATATTAATAATGCATACATTAATTTGGTATTTCACCCACACCCATACAGGAAAACCTAAGAGAATCTGTTGTTTCCATTTTTTACTCATAATTAATATCTTATCAATCATGGTATTCCACTGAGTGGATCTTCTAAAGGGCTCCCTGCAATTTCCTCCTCCTCTTTCTCACTATCATGGCCTCAGTTCTGCCTCCAAAACATCCCGCCTACACAAACCTTCTTTTGGGTTTCTCCAACATTCAGGGAGAATTTGGGTTGGAAGGGGGTCATGTGGCAGCCCCTGACACATCCTCTCTGATTTTCCACTGCTGTATCTATGAAGGCTCCTTAAACAGAAACATCATGGCCAGAAGCTATGACTCTTTATAGACTCCAGCATGTACTTTTATCTCTGATGACTACACACCAAGCATCATGCAAGCATGATCAACAGGCTGGGTGATGCCATCAGAGATGAAGTCTGTACCCCTACAGCAGTTATTGAGATGACAGTCACAGGATGATTGGCTCTCCTCTGCCCCCGTCTTCTCTCCTCTTCACCTCTCTGTGCCTCCTTCCCTCAGCCACCACTTCCATTTAAATTAAAGACACATGACCTACACTAGAGCAGTCATCTCTCAGCAGCAGGGCAGGACTGCATGAGAGGGAGACATCACCCTCTGGAGGGGGCATGATCAAAGTGACTGGTGGTATTTTCAGGTACACTTTCCTGGATCTTCCAATATTTTCATAATCTATCAGTATTTAATATTATTCTGTTTTAGCACTTGCCCTCATTTTATCTACTGCTGTCTTGAACAAGTCTGAATTTGTCTGTTGATTTTGTTGTAAAAATTGTACAGATTATGTTATCAACTATTTTTAAACGTTCTTAGGAAGAGAACAAAATGTAAAACAAAAAATGTTAATGAAAATCTCTGAACAGTAGTTACAGATGACTTTCAAGTTCTTCTCTATACTTTTCTGTATTTCTGAATGCTGTTCAATCAACAAGTATCATTTTCTAGACTCAGAAAAGTTTATGCTAACAAATAGCCTTCTTCCTCCCTCTTCCTCCCTCCCTTCTCATGAGGTATCAGGGCAAGAGTGGGGTGGGAATGTGAGAACAGCATCTATGTAGAGGGTGGGCCATCATGGGGTTTGGTGAAGGGAGTTTCCTCTTGGAGGAGTGGCCAAGCATGGAGCATAGAGATCAAGCAGCATTAGGAAGGCAGTTATGCCTGGAAGGGAGAAAATGGTGGCAGAGATGGAAGACTGATCCATAGTGGAGGATTGAACGCATCAGTACGTATACCAAGGATAATGGGAAATAGGTTTCTTACTCTTACATAAGAGAGTTACAAATATGAGAAAGGGAAAAACTATAAAGAACCCTGTGGATTTGGATTGGTATTGGAAGTACTGGTGTGAACTCCTGGTGTTTAATACGGATAAATAGAAAGATGATGGATAGAAGATAGATAGTCTAATGACAGAGAGATAGATAATAGATGATAGATAGATAGATGATATAGACTGAGAGATGATAGACAGATAGAGAAATTAATAAAGATGTGAATGTGTATGTACATACCTTTGTTCCCTAGCTCTGTCCCCTGAGAGAGCTTGAGAACATTGGCACGCTAGTACCAGTGAGCACAGCTGGTGCCCATGGGGAGTGAAAAATTTGGCCCTGCCCAAAAAAAGTTCTGGTCTTTGGCCCCCTGCTTCTGAGAAGCAATCTCTGAGTCCCTGAAATATGATGCCTGATAAGATTGTGTCTATTTTCCTGGGGTCCTTGGGTCATGCTGGATAGCCTAGCAATGTGCTTTAGGGCAGACACTGACCACATCCGTATACTCAACGTAGGGCTGGCCATGCTAGAAAAACAACAATATGGCTTCGGGTGAGAGCTTTTGGTCAAGCAATATTAATCTATTTGGAGACTGAAATTAGCCACATGGGCCATAAATCAATTGATCATGCCTACTTTAAGCTTCCATAGAAACTGTGGACATTGAGGCTCAGGTGAGCTTCCCTTGCAGGCACTACTCCTGAGTATTGTCGTACACAGATGCCAGTTCTGCAACAGATCCTGATTGCGTGAAAAGAGGAAAGTAGGAGTTCTGTACAGATAGCTATGTGGCTGTGAAAAAACTGTATTAAAGTGTGTTAACACTATTTTTGGTGTTAGACAGCTGATGTTTCTTCCTCTGTTTCTACTACTTATATTTTCTAAATTTTCATAGTGAGTATGTATTAATTTCAGAATCTGAAATACACACATGGAAGGACTAGAGGTTCCCCATTAGCTGCAGAGTCAAGGCCTCCTGGGATGCACATGGCCGCATGAACTACATGCTTACAGCTCCCCAGCCCCTGCTTGTCCTGCTCCTCTGCACACACCTGCATTACAGCCATGCCTTATTTCTCAGATTCAGGGATATCCTGTTCCAGTTTGTGACTCTTTGCTCTACAACAATCCCCTCTCTTTTCTGCCTCGTTAACACTTGCTTCTTAAGCTCCCATTCACATTTTATTTTCTGCTGGAAAATTGTCCTGAAGCCCCCAATTCTGAGAGTCCTCTATCTTCCCATATTCTACCACACATATACCTTTGTTATAGCGTGTTTCCCCTGACGTCTTGTGGTATTGATTGCTCATGCTGACCTCTAGATGTCAAAACTTTGGAAGCAGGTTCTAGATCTTACTGCCTTTGTGTTACCCACACCTACCCAGTCATTGACACAAGGCCAGTCCCTAAACTGTTGACGAGTGATGGATGAATTAACTAACATATTTATAATTCAGTGAAACTCAGCTAAAGTCACTTAGACAGGCAGATTTTGCTTCATTTATTCATTCCTTCATTTACAAAAATGTACTGAGTCCCTTTCATGTGCCAAGAAATGAGTTAAGAGAAAAGGTGTTTTCCTTGCCTCCAGGAGCTCACAGTCTAAAAGGCAAGATGAGCTATTAACCATTAACATAGGACATGGCGAGTGTGTACAAAGACAGCAGCGTGGGACGATGGAATCACATAGGAGCACACCTAACCCATCCCGGAGGTGGGGGATTGAAGCACACATAGCCAGCACATGGAAGCCCATAGAAGCCGGGCCTGGAGTGGATGGTGTGAATGCAGGGCCATGGGAGGGTGAAGGCCTGGGTCTTTATCTCAGCTTCATGTGTGGTGGACATGTTGTCTCCTTATATTGTCCTCGATTTCCACAACTGTAGGAAGAGTATGTGTCTCTTCTTCTCCATACGTATCAAAAGTAATTGTCTGTTGTCTCCTGTAGACATTGCCTGCGCGTTTTATCTGTACATACCTGGGTGCGGGGGCTACTGGGCCTCTTGACATGCGGTGTTAAGAACTGACAATAACCAGAGAATCTCCTGCTGAAAGAAATCGGTTACCAAAGGAAAAAAATTTATATATTCATCCTACATAGCAGACATTAAAAGAGTTAACAAAACCCACCAGCAATAAAAACGGTGTATTAAGGATTTGAAGCCAGTGGTATTTTTGATGTTACAGGACTGCCTTCCTTGGTGGTGACTGCTGTATTTTTTGGCCTTGCTTTAATCGCAGCTGCTGGAGACAGCTGTTTCTATGCTCCCCGAAAGCGTATGGCACCGACATTCGTCATGTGGTTCTGGATAGCCGCCATCCGTCATCTCCTCTCCCGGTGAGTTTCACTCTCCCATCGCTCTCTGCATTCTCTGATCAGTTATCCCAGTGTGGGAAAAACAAATCTGCAAGCCAGCCTCCTGATTTACCACATTAATCTATTATTCAATAATAACGTTCCTTACAGAGCTGCATTAATTAAAAGCAAGCACGACAAGAAAACTGTCACTTCGAGTGTCATTTGTCACAACAACCTGATGTTCTTTTCTTTCTGTCATTTTTAGAACTTTGGTTGCCATGGTAACCCATAGCAGCTTTTATATATAGCATCACTTATATTCAGTTAGTTTATTTTATTTCATTTTTTTTTGGTACCTTCAAGAAGACAGGCTGTTTTCTTCCTCCTTTTAACAAAGCTCGTAATGCGGTGGAATAAGCAGGCCTAATGATAGGTTAATCCACAAAGGAATATCACATGTTAAATGAAAAATTATTATTCTACATCTGTATATTAAAATTCTCTGTTTAAAAAATAAACTCTCTAAGAAGAAGCAAGTTCAGGTTTCGTCTCCTAGCTACTGGCTCATTAGAAGTTCATAGCCCTAGGATGCAATTAGTATCCCATAAAATAGTAGGCAAGCAAAACAACTGCAGATTCAAGGGAAATCCAGGTATGCATAACAAGCACTACTCAGCTTCGAGCTGGCCGTTTTGCCTCTCTGGAGTTGTGGGGCTTGCTGGCCCTGCCCAGGCTTCTTCTGGAGCACTCAGCGCTTGCTACCCACCCCCAAGAGCCAACTCCAAAGTGTGCTGAGAGCAAAGCCTTCCTGGAGCTGGCAGTCAGAAAACGCAGGCTTCCACAGGGTACAGATAGCCTTCTAGAAGAGTCCACACTACTTGCCAAGCAGGGAGAGACTGAGTGGGAAGCAGCACAGGCAGTAATGTGTCTGAATGTGGTATCCAAGCCAGCCCGTCCTGTGTCCACAGGCCATTCTCAGTTTTCCCCTAAGCCCCTTCACCTTCTAATCCTGCCAGTCTCATTATTTCCAAGCTCATCCGAGTCTATTTTCACTTTGTGTCATCTTCTAATTGTAAGCCCCTGGCCTGAGCGGATCCTTCTTTTTTCTCCCATTCAAATCCTACTATCCTAAAACAATCCAAGTCCTGTTTCCCTGGTGACTCTTAACACTTTAGCTCTTGGCAACCTTTTAATTTCTTTCTTAATCTTCATTTCCCTGAGGGACCGCACCACTCAGCAATTAAATATATGCCCACGTTTCATTTAATTTGACATATACTTATTGGGCATTTACTATATGCCAAGCCTTTTATGAGGCACTGTGGGAAAAAAGACGAACAAATTGAGGTTCAGATTCAAGAGATTTTAGTACAGTGGGAAAAAAGCAAACTGAGAACAAGATAATTCCAGTATAATATAGTAAAAAAGACTTTCACAATGCAGACAAATGTATAAGTTGTATGTAAAAATATCTGGAGTTTCCTGGAGAAAATCATCCCTGAAATGAGTCTTTAAAGACAAGAAATATTTACTAAGCTAAGAAAGAGGACAAGGGCATTCCAGGCAAGGGAACTGCGTGGGTAGGGATCCAAAGGCTGGGGATGTCAGAGGCTCCACAGACAATGCAGCAGGCATTGCAAGAAAACAACAAGAAGGAAAGAGGAAGCTAGGGACAGGAACCATGTACTAAAGATTCCTGCTCATCTTGAACAAGAACTTGGGCCTTGTTTGGACAACAGGAAAGAGCCATTAAAAGGTTTTAGGCTTGGGAATGACATATTTCAATTTGTTTTTAGGTTGGAAGTCTGTATATTCCTGAGTCCATCAATGTTTCCTAGTATACTGTTATATTAAGCTTATTTCTTCTATTAGGTAGAATTTGGAAATATAATTCTTTTTTAACTTCTTTTTATATCTAGCACAATGTAGAATATAGTAAGAACTCTAGAAATGTATGTATCTTCCAAGAACCACTCTTCCTAATTTTCTGTGACTTACTCAGATAGCCACAAGAGTGGTTTACACAAAAGTCCTAGATACAAAAGCATGATGAACGGAAACAGCTCACTGTCAAAAACATCTAATGTGGATTGATTGAAATGTTTGTGATGCAGCAAAAGCAGTGCTCGGAGGGAAATTTAAAGTTGCAAACGCTTCCATTAAAAAAAGAGAAAGACCGCAAATCAATGACCTAAATTTGTACCTTGAGGAAATAAAGAAGCATACTAAACTTAAAGCCAGCAGAAGAGAAAGAAAAAATGAATATTACAGCAGAGAAAACTTAAATAGAAAATAGAAAAATAATTGCTAAAATCAAGAAAACCAAAACCTGGTTATTTGAAAAGATCAACAAAATTGGCCAACTTTTAGCTATGTTAAATAAATAAAAAAAGAGAGAGAGAGAGAGAGAAAGAAGACTGAAATTACTAAAATTAGGAGTGAGAAAAAGTACATTGTGTCTGGCCTTTCAGAAATGAAAAGGATTATAAGAGAGTAATGAACACTTTTACAACAAATTGTATAACCTATCTGAAGTGGGAAAATTCCTAGGAGCACAAAAACTACCAAAAGCAACTCAAGAAGAATTAGATAATCTGAAAGTACCTATAACAAGTAAAAATATCAAATCAATAATAAAAAACCTCCCAACAAAGAAAAACCCAGGACCAGGTGACTTCACAAGTGAATTCTACCAAACATTTAAAGAAGAATTAACATCAATAATTTTCAAAAACTTGCAAAAAATAAAGGAGGAAATACTTTCTAAGGCCTTTGATGAGGCCAACATTAGCCCTGATACCATAGCCGCACAAAAATATCACAAGAAAACTATAAATCAAAACACCTTATGAATATAGATGCAAAGGTTGACAAAATACTAGCAAACTGAATCCAACACTATATTAAATAGATTATGCTTCGTGACCAAGTAGGATTTATTGTAGGAGTTCAAGAGTGGCTCATGTAAAAATTAACCCGTTTATGCCTGAGGTTGCAATTTTTTGAAATTTTGCAATCAGATTTTGGCGATGATTTTAGCAGTAGGATATAAATAACTCCAAATGCTTAGCATCCCAATAATGGAACACTAGTCATAGATTGCTAATATGTCATATTAACAGAACAAAGGCAAATAATCATATAATTATCTCAATAGGTGGGAAAAAAAGCATTTCATAAAATTCAGTAGCCTTTTGTTATAAAAAAAACTTTAACAATCTAGGTGGAAGGGAACTTCCTCAACCTGATAAAAGACATTTATTTAAAAACCCACATTCATTACTTAAGGACGAAAGTCTGAAAACTTTCCCGCTTAGGTCAGGGACCAAATAAGGATGTCCACTTCTGTTACTTGTACTCAACAGTGCACTGGAAGTTCTAGTCAAAACAATTACGCAAGAAAAATAAATAAAAGATATTCAAATTGAAAAGGAAGAAATGCAACTGTCCCTATTCATAGATGACATAATCATATACACAGGAAATTCTACAGAATCCACAAAAAACTATTAAAGCCAATAAACAAATTCAGCAATATTGTAGCATACAAGAGTTATATTTTAGTAATGAACAATCTGAAAAAAAATTAAACTAAATAAGGCACCGGGGATCAGTTCTGGAGAAATAGAGATATGTGGCCTTTCAAACAGAGAATTCAAAATAGCTGTTTTGAGGGAACTCAAAGAAATTCAAGATAAAACAAGAAAAGGAATTCAGAATTCCATGAGATAAACTTAACAAAGAGATTAAAATAATTAGAAAGGATCGAACAGAAATTCTGGACCTGAAAAATGCAATTGGCATACTGAAGAATGCAACAGTCCTTTAATAGCAGAATTGATCATGCAGAAGAAATAATTAATGAGCTTGACAACAAGCTATTTGAAAACACACAGAGGAGACAAAAGAAAAAAGAATAAAAAATAATGAAGCATGCCTGTGGGATCTAGAAAATAACCTCAAAAGAGCACATCTGAGTTGCTGGCCTTAAAGAGGAGACAGAGATAGAAACTTTATTCAAAGGGATAATAACAGAGAACTTCTCAAACCTAGAGAAAGATATCAATATTCAAATACAAGGTTATAGAACACCAAGCAGATCTAACCCAAAGAAGACCACCTAAGGCATTTAATCATCAAACTCCCAAAGGCCAAGGATAAAGAAAGGATTCTAAAAGCAGCAAAAGAAAAGAAACAAATGACATAAAATGGAGCTTCAATACGCCTGGCAGCAGCCTGTTCAGTGGAAACCTTACAGGAAAGAGGAGAGTGGCATAACATATTTAAAGTGCTGAAGGAAAACATCTTTTACCCTACAATAGTATATCCAGTGAAAATACCCTTAAAACATGAAGGGGACATAAAAACTTTCCCAGACAAATGAAAGCTGAAGGATTTTTATCAACATCAGACCTGTCCTACAAGAGATGCTCAGCCCGAGGCCCTGTTCTCCTTCACATGTGAACTCCAGGTTCAGTGTGGTTGGCTGCAGGGAGAGGTTCCCCTGTGAGCTTGGCTGTGTACTGGAGTCTAGAGAAGAGAAAGGCTGTGAAAAAAGCAAAAACAAAGCAGCTGGGCACAAAGAAGCAGAGAGGACCAGGGATGAGAAACGACTGACTACAGATCGCTCCTAAGGGCAATTCTTGCCTGAAACTCGATGGATCCACAGAACTTGGACTACATCAGAGACCCTGTAACTCTAATTTTTTTCTTATAAGCTACTTTAATGGAATTCTGCATCTTGCAACCTATGTACTCCTCTTTTTTCACTGTAGATGAAAAACCAGGGATCTGATATGATTTAACTATAATAATCAGTTTTTAAGTGATGTTTGTTAAGCATTCATGAGAATGCATCAATTCTAAGAGGTTTAATCAGGGAGACTGATACCAAGAAACAAAAATGTTGGTGCTGTTATGTTTTGTGTATTACTATCGCCAGAAAAAACAAAGTGTGCTTAAAAACAAGAGGAACAATTCTTTGTTTCTGTCCACAAGGCCCTAATAATCTAGCAAGAAGGCAGAAGATGGCCACAAGACATCTCATGGTCCAGTCATGGAAAAAAAAAAAGTGACAAAATCCTGACAAAATGAATAATTTCACCTTAAAAAAAGGCTATGTAAAGAAAACTTAAGATTATAAAACCTTGGTTTTTGATTATCCAGTTCATTAAATACACCTTCACCTGCACTTTATAGATAAACATTCACTGAAGTTTTTTTGTTGTTGGTGTTTTGTTTGTTATTTTGTTTTGTTTTGAGACAGATCCTCCCTCTGTTGCCCAGACTGGAATGCAGTGGCAAAATCATGGCTCACTGCAGCCTCAACCTCTAGGCCCAAGCAATCCTTCCACCTCAGCCTCCCACGTAGCTGGGACTGCAGATGCACACCACCACGCCTGGCTAATCTTTGTGTTTTTTATAGAGAGGGGTTTTTGCCATGTTGTCCAGGCTGGTCTTGAACTCCTGGGCTCAAGCAATCCATTGACCTTGACCTCCCAAAGTGCCAGGATTACAGGCTGGAGCCACCATACCCAGCCTCATTGAAGTTTTTATTTAACATTGTTATAATAACTTTCTGTACATATACTTTTTATTTTCCATATTCATTAGCAAATGCGAACATGCAGTTACATAAAATAAGAGATTATATGTCTCACAAAAAGTGTTGACATTTCATTTACCCCTGTAATATTAAAACAAATCCAGGACACAATTTCTTATTTTTGATTATAGTCCCTCCTATGTAGCAAAATAGATTCTTTCGGTCATTGTATCTCCCAAATCTCTGACAAATTTATAAAGTCAGAAGAAAGGCTGTTTTGGTACAGGACTTACTTGTAGCTTATATATACCAATCTTCAGTTCTATTTTTAAGGTTAAGAAAATTAAAAACTAGCTGGACGTGGTGGTGCCCACCTGTAGCCCCAGCTA
Organism: Rhinopithecus bieti; assembly: GCF_001698545.2. NCBI lineage: Eukaryota > Metazoa > Chordata > Mammalia > Primates > Cercopithecidae > Rhinopithecus > Rhinopithecus bieti. The sequence continues at coordinate 1,428,697 of NW_016807505.1, read as the reverse complement.
CTCTGGAGGCTGAGGTGGGAGGATCACTTGAACCCAGGAGTCAGAGGCTTCAGTGAGCTGTGATTGTACCATTGCACTGCAGCCTGGGCAACAGAGCAATACTCTGTCTCTAAAAAGAAAAGAAAGAAAGAAAGTGAAAAACTAGAATTTATATTAATATGTCTGTCAATAGACAGATACCATAGTCTAAATCAGAGGGTGAATGAATGAAATTAACTTGCACCTGACCGTCGTTCACATCCAAGTCTATTTGTTTATTGAAAACTCAATGAAATATGATGATACAATTGAAGCTGAATTTGTATAGAGGGTGTTTCTGAGCTGCAGAAAAGATTCCACTGTGTATATGTCTAAGTCTGCTTCATGATGAAGGTACAGATTTATAATTGTTAAATATTTCCTTCTTGAGTGTTACTTTCTAAGACAACACAATGAAATCTGTAATAGAAGAACAGGCTTTCTCACAACCTTCATCTAATTTCAATAAGAATAAAGAGGCAGTGGTAAGCATGGGAGGAGGGAAAGTCACTTAATTCATTTCTGTATGTGTGAGTGTTTATGAAAGTATGAATGGAAGAACTGGACAATTGAATCTATCCTAGAAATGGAGGATCCAAGAAAATCATAGATTTGTAAGAGATCAAGTTTGGACAATCCAAAAGTTTGCTTGAAGTTCTAGAATTCTAATTGTTCTAGAATAATTCTAGAATTGTTCAAAGTGCCCGGTGTAGTGAGATACTTGTTTATTCTGTCACATGTTCTTCTAGTAAATACATCCAGTGTCCACAGACACAACACAAGCACCTGCCCTCTGAACAAACATACTTACAAATAGATAAATCTGTGATCATGTAAACTAATCATCCAGGTGTAGCTCAAGACCTTGTGAGATGCAAGAATAAAAGAGAAGGAATTTCACTTACCCCGACATTGCATCTCTTATAATAATTCATATATTGTTTTTACCTACTAGTGCTGTTGAATTGTGTTGAATTGAATTGGTCACCATAGTTTAGTATCTGCAGTGGTTACAATATAAGATCACTGGGCATGGCATATGTAAAGTCAGTCCTTTGTTTAGTCATCCCAAGACTGTCGTCCTATCTTATTTCATTCTTGTAACTGGAATTCCAGACATACGGTAGCACGTTTCTCTTCAGATGCAGTGATCCACATGCACAACGCAAAGTCATCATATAAAGCTCACTCTTTCCAAATGTCATTCAGGAGCATACTGATTACATAGCTTCTTGTGGGGTAGGATGAATCCATATAATAAGATGTGGGGCTGCATAAAGCCCCTTTAGTTCTGTTTCTACCACATCCGCAAGATGCATGCCTTCTCAGTGCCTGTCTATCCCTCTATAAGAGGCAGTGTTGGTAAAACCTACCACTTGGAACCTGAGATGGATAGGAGGAGTAACCAACACACCATTCCTGGAGACCCCAGCCTCACCCCTCATAAGCCTGCAGAGCCTCGTGGGGAAGGACACACGCTGTTTGAGGGGAATATGAAGCCGCCTCAGCCATACCTCCCAGGCCAGGAAAGTTAACAGGTCTCAGAAGCAAATCGGATGATTTTGTTTCTACCCATAAATAAGCAGAAAGTTTCCATAAATATTTCTCCTCCAGGCAAGCTCATAGTCAATTTTACATTGTTCTATAAGAAAAGTATTTCTGTCCCCAAATTCAGAAAACCAGAACCCTCCTCCAGTCTGGAAGATATGTGCCATGTGTGAAGATTCCCTGTGGCAAATCCCCTTCCAAGGGAGCTGACTTTTCATGTCATACTGAAACCAGGAGGCAAATTGCAACATACCTCCCATCACCCCAGAGCCTTTTTGGCAAGTGGTAAGGCTGGTGTCTCTGGTCCTGTTTTAAAAATTTCTCAGACTTCATTTAGAAGCCAGCGTTTTTTTCAAATGTTATTCAAAGTCAAACCATAATCTATAGTTCAACATTTCTTGCACAAGCTACATTAGCCCCTCTTGTTTGAAATGAGGATTTATTTTATTTCATTTTGCTTTAATGCCTCTCTGGTTTTTGTTGTTCAGATCCTCCTTGAAGTTAAGCTATTTGCGTTGCCATGTCCCAATTTAACATTGGGGAAATTGGCTTGATGCCACACACAGAAAATTATGGAGATGGATCTCTCTTTGGGGGTGGATTTGGAAGGAGTAGGAGTTGCGGAAGGCCTTAAACAATAAAGAATAGCAAACATCACCACAAACATTAATAGCAGAGAAGGCGTAAAAAAGACAAACAGAAACAACAGATGAAGGGAGGGCTGTTTCAGAATAATCCTTGCAGGGCTTTATAGGAGGGATCTGCTGATTATTAAAGTAAATGGGGACAAGTGTAGGTTTTGAGAAAAGACTGATACTACAGCAGCATTCTCCCAGGGCTCGCGAATGGCCCTCTGATCTTCAGGAAAAGCAGAGGAGTTCAGAGGCATCTGCTGCACCTGACATACGATGCCTGACTGCATGACCACCAATGCCCCCTGAACAGTCTCCACTGGGAGCAGTATGTAGTTGATTAATGTTAAAAATTAATCAAGTAAAACATTACTGAAAGTATTCAAAGATACTCTGAAAGAATGTTCAGTCTAAATATATAAATACACATTATTCACAAATCTTGTGCAGTAGGACAAGATCTTTCTTTGCTTGCATTAAATATGTCCATAGTATTTCAACTCTAGTGATCAGTAGAGTTGGAGTAAAAGATTTAAGTAGAGTAAAAGATTTACAGACATTTGCAGAGCCATTGGAGCATGGAATCTTTCCAGATTTTTGTAAGTTTCCCCTGCCCTTGATGCTAACTTTGCCCATTCAATTAGCAGTCTGACCCATTTTTCAAAAGGATTCAACTAATTTTTCACAGAAACAACTCTCTCTTCACATGTGTTTTTTGAGGGCTTATGTACTATTGCATTATATTGCACAATTACAGTAAAATGTAAAATGAGCAAACGCAGGTCTGAGCTCAGATAAGACTCAGCGGTTGGACGCACCCAGTGGCCTTGAGCACTCCCTGTATGTGAAGTCTGATTGCTTTAGAAGGTGATGAAGGGATCTGTGTGTTCAGGCTCCAACACATGGAGGTTGGGTGAAGATACGTCTACTGCACCAACAGAGGGGAGCAGGAGCACCTACCCTCATCTGCTGTGTGCTCTGATGCAGAAACAAAGAGCACCCAAAGACAGCCTGAGACATACGAGAAGCAAAGAACGACCAACCGATTTTGAGGCCAGTGGACAGCACAGAGAGAAGCAAGAGAAATGTCACAAAGCATGCACAAACATTCAGGAATCTTAGCCATGGAAGTTTTTTTTGTTTGTTTGTTTTGTTTTGTTTTTTGGTTTATACAATGTTTAAAACTACTTAGGTTGGAAACAAGGGGAAGTACATTTTTATCATTTGAATTACAATATCAATGTAATAGATTAAAAGTACTGTTGTCGCTCAATTAACTCTCTGTGATGTTTTCATGCTTGTTTCTCTTGGAAAAACACTCTTGTTGAGTAAAGGTGAACCACCGACCAGGCGTTCATTAAGCAACAGCGCTAGGCTAAAGGTGACAGAGAGCAGAGGCGATACGCTGCTCCATTCCCCATCTGCTCTAGGGTCACTCCCAGGCTTCTTATGAGTATCACATGAAGTAATGCATCTGAAAATATGCTGTTCTCCTGCCTTACCATGTGCCACCCTTGTGTTAGATTGTACCAAGATGTATAGCTAACATGATGACTACAAGCACACCATGGAGACACCGCAGATTCAGTTCCAGCACCACAGTAAACAAATATTCCCAATAAAGCCAGTCGCACACATTTTTAAATTTTTGAGTGCATGTAAAAGTAATGTTTACACTACACAATCTACTATGTATTATTATGTGCATATTAGTCCGTTCTCAAGCTGCTGTGAAGAAATACCCGACATCACATAATTTGTAAAGAAAAGAGGTTTAATCGACTCACAGTTCTGCATAGCTGGGGAGACCTCAGGAAACTTACAATCATGGCAGAAGGCACCTCTTCACAGGGTGGCAGGAGAGAGAATGAGTGCTAGTAGGGGAAATGCCAGGTGCTTACAAAATCTTCAGATCTCATGAGAACTTGCTCACTATCATGAGAACAGCATGGGAGAAACCACCCCCACGATTCAATTACCTCCCGCCAGGTCCCTCCCATGATACATGGGGATTAAGGGGAATTACAATTCAAGATGAGACTTTGGTGGAGACACAGCCAAACCATAGCAGTGTGCAATAAAATTATGTGTAATATAAACAATACACATATCTTAACTAGAAAACACTTTACTACTAAAAAATGCTAACAATCACCCGAGCCTTCAGTGAGCCATAATTTTTTTGCTGGTGGAGGGTTTTGCCTTGATGTTGATGGCTGCTGACTGATCTCGGTGGTTGCTGAAGGTTGAGATGGCTGTGGCAATTTCTTAAAATAAGAAAACAGTGGGCCCAGTGCAGTGGCTCACACCTACAACCTCAGCACTTTGGGACGCTGAGGCAGGCGGATCATGAGGTCAGGAGATCAAGACCATCCCAGCCAACATGGTGAAATCCTGTCTCTATTAAAATACAAAAAAAATTAGCCGGATGTAGTGGGGCGCGCCTGTAGTCCCAGCTACTCGGGAGGCTGAGGCAGGGGGATTGCTTGAACCCAGGAGGTGGAGGGTGCAGTGAGCTGAGATTGCGCCACTGCCCTCCAGCCTGGCAACCGAGCGAGACTCCATCTTAAATAAATAAATAAATAAATAAACAAATAAATAAGACAACAGTGAAGTTTGCTGTGCCGATTGATTCCATATATTTCTCTATAGCATGCAATACTGTTTGATAGCATTGTACCCACAATGGAACCTCTTTCAAAATTGGAGTCAACCATCTCAAACTCTGTCACTATTTTATCAACTAATTTATGTAATATTCTAAATCCTTTGTTGTCATTTCAAAAACATTCACAACCTCTCACCAGGAGTAGATTCCATCTCAAGAAACCACTTTCTTTGCTCATCCACAAGAAGCAGCTCCTCATCTGTTCAAGTTTTATCAAGAGATTGCAGCAATTAGTCACATCATCAGACTCCACTTTTAATTCTAGTTCTCTTACTATTTCTATCATGTCTGCAGGTACTTCCTTCACTGAAGTCCTAAATCCCTCAAAGTCATCCCTGAGGGCTGGAATCAACTTTTCCCAAACTTCCATTAATATTGCTATGTTGACCTTTGCTCATAAATCACAAACATTCTTAATAGCATCTATAATGGTGAATCCTTTCCAGAAGGTTTTTAGTTTCTGTGCCCAGATCTATCACAGGAATCTATGGTGACTATAGCCTTACAAAATGTATTTCTTAAATAATGAGACTAGAGAATCAAAATTACTCCTTGATCTATGGGCTTTAGAATGAACGTTGTGTTAGCCAACCATGAAAACAACAGTAATCCCCTTATACGTCTTTATCAGAGACCTTAAGTGACTAGGTGTATTGTCAGTGAGAAGTAATATTTTGAGAGGAAACTTTTTTCTGAATAGTAGATCTCAACAGTGGGCTTAAAATATTCAGTAAACCGACATTTATATAGATGTGCTATCATTCAGGCTTTGTTTTTCCATTGATGGAGCACAGGCAGAGTAGATTTGGCATAATTCTAAGAGCCTGAGGATTTTTGGAATAGTAAATGAACACTGGCCTCAACTTAAAGTCATCAGCTGCATTAGCCCCTAACAAGAAGGTCAGTTTGTCTTTTGAAGCTTTGAAGCCAGGCATTGACTTTTCTTCTCTACTGAGGAAAGTTCAAGATGAAACTGGTCATGGTGGTTCATCCCTGTAACCCCAGCACTTTGGAAGGCCTGTGCAGGAAGATTGCTTGAAGCCAGGAGTTCAAAACCAGCCTGGGAAACTTAGTGAGACCCTTATCTCTGCAAAATAATTAAAAAATTAGCTGGTTTAATCATTTCTAGCTTTTGATTTAAAGTGAGGCATGTGCAACTCTTCCTTTCACTTAAACACTTGAGGCCATTATAGGGTTATTAATTGGCCTAATTTCAATATTGGTGTGTCTCAAGGAACAGGGAGGTCTGAAGAGAGGGAGAGAGATGGCGGAATGGCTGGTTGGTGGAGCAGTCAGAACACACACACCTATCCATTAAATTTGCTGCCTAATATAGGCATGGTTTGTGGCACCCCCAAAACAATTACAATAGTAACATCAAAGATCACCAATCATGGAATTACAGATCACCATAGCAGATACAATAATAATGAAAAAGTTTGAAATATCGTAAGAATCACCAACATATGACCCAGAGACATGAAGTGAGTATCTACTGTTGGAGAAATGGTGGTGATTGACTTGCTCGATGCAGGGCCCCCACAAAACTTCCATTTGTGAAAAAAAAGAAAAAAAAACACAGTATCTGCAAAGCACAATAAAGCAAAGCACATAAAACAAGGTATGTCTTGAGGAGAGGAGGGAGGTTGTCTCAATCACGTTGGGAATGAAATGCACCTATGATATGCCCTCTCCATTGTGCATACTCAACAGGTGCTTGTTAAATTAAATTTAGAGACCTGCTAATGCCAAGACTATGCCTCTTGTAAACACACTTTCATGATTCTAATGCTTTTCAATGATTGCATCATGATGGTAGGTGTGCAATAAATTGTTTGTAATCAAAGACACATTAATGGCTTATACTTACAGGTTATTTTCTCACAAAACACCAAAGGCACTTAAGAACAGAAAGTTAGGGAACAGGAAGGATTATTTGACATCACGAAAGTCTTTGTGGATAAATTACCCTTATCTTGTTTACAATACACATCAATTTTAATCATACCAATTTTTTTTTAAGTTTCACTCACATCAGAATGAAAATTTGGGACAGCAAATAAGTATTGAAGGTTGTAGTCTCATTTGAAGTAGAGGTAGAGAAAGCCTTCCACCTTCAGATTGGTTCACATACACTGTGCATAACACTTCCCACAGCTGGGAGCTCAGGAAGCAGTGCTGGTGATCAAGATTCCTGTGCTGTCACTCACCACTCGTTAAGCTGCCCTGCGTATTTGAGCAAGTCAGAAAATGTGTTTCTTTTCCTCTATTTTACTTCACCTGAGCGATCATTTTTTAAATGACGTAGAAGGTATAGCTGTTAACTTAATTAAATGTATTATATATGAGAAAGTTCACGGGTACTTGAGAAGGTAAAGAAAGTATCACAAGTAAGAGGGTAATGAAATCCACTGCAACGACAGCTTCTGGATGTATAATAACTGGAGTATATTATAAATACCAGCTTCTTCATTGTACATTAATATCTTCCTGGTACTTCTCATAAATCTCCATCCCTTTTCTCTATCAATAATGGATAATGAATGAAGGTCTTTATTCCAAATTCTAGACCTCAGAAAGCATATTTACAGAGAGGCTGGAGCAGTTAAGTTTTTATCTTTCCATAGCCTATCATCCAACACTTCCATTTAGCCCACCACTGTTGTTTTGGTGCTGACTGTTTAACTCATAAATTCCTACTGACTTTATCCCCTTTCTTCAGGGCACTCATTTATTCATTGGTACCCCAAGCAGAAGAAACAGAGGAAAAATACTAACATGAATTTTAAACGCATCCATTTTCTTCTTACTGAATGTAAATAAAAGTTTCTAAACCCGACTTTCTCCTCACCTCAATATCATGCCCAAATCTTACCCCTTCTCACAATTTCCTCTCTCACTGACTTCGAGGCGGCACTCGTTCCTCATCTGCTGCCGCTGTAAACACCTGACCCTGGCGTCTCGAAGCAACTCATGTTTGGTGTGTCAAAGCCATACTCATACTCATCCCCCACACATCTGGACTTCCTTTCGGCTTCTGTCTTGGTTAATGAAGCCACTCTTGCCCCTGCAGCCCAAGCTAACACCCTTAGAGGAGTCTGTGAAGGTTGGGCAGAGAGCGGGCTGTGGTGAGGTGGATGGAGCTCTGCCCCTGCGTGCTGCCCTCTGCCCTGGATCTCTACGTCCATTGCAGAAGACCGGGGCCAGTCTGCCCAGTCTGCCGAGTCTGGCAGCTTTATGGTCATCTGCTCAGCCTACAAATGGCCTCTGATAGCCTACTCAATACTGTGGCCAGACTTATGATCCTAAAACCCAGAGTGGATGCAGCAGGGCTCCTTCTTAGAGTCTTAGATGACCCCTCAGACCCAAGACAAAGGCTGCAGCCTCACCCTGCCCCCATCACCCATCTCATTCCTTGCACCCCCACCACACCCCGATTTCCTCCCTGCAGCCACTTGGAGCCTGAGACATTCTTCTCTCCAGCTGGAGCCGACCTCCACTCTTCTCCATCATTCTTTCCTCCTTCTAGGGAAGTGTTCCCTCTCTCTCCCTCTCTCTCTCTCTGCCCAATGTTCACTGCTCATTAAGTGTCACCAGTGTCACCCCTTCTTTGATCAATGTATGGACTTTCCAAGGAAAATTTAATTCCTTTATCCTCTGGGCTCCCGTAGCATTGTGTCCACACTGGCCATGGGGGGGTCCCATGGGATGGGAGCTCTCTCCTCTCAACTGAGTGAACTCATCCCTATGCTCACCTAGAACATAGTGGTGGCCAGTAAATGTCTGTTAAGTGAATGAATTGAATTAATTTTTTTTAAACGAGTGAATGCACAGCATTATCTATAGACAACAACAGTTGTATCAGGAACGCTGATTTGGTTATTTAGAAATGTGAACAATTCCCAGGCACTTTTCCCCCATCCTCCCTGTATGCCCAGCAGTATGCTAGTGTTTCCGTAGCTGAACCATGGGCCCTGCTCTGAAGCTCTGGGGCAAGGGTAGGTATTAGAGAAACTTGTGTGGATGAGAGCGATGAGGACTCAGTGGAGGTGGGGAGCCCAGTGGAAGTACAGGTGTGGAGAGGGACCTCTGTCCCTAAGAAATGTGGGGCTTCAGCTAGGTGTGGTGGTTCACGTCTGTAATCCCAGCACTTTGGGAGGCTGAGGTGGGCAGATTACCCGAGGTTAGGAGTTCGATACCAGCCTGTCGAACATGGCGAAACCCTGTCTCTACTAAAAAACACAAAAAACCTCTGGGCGTGGTGGCACAAGCCTGTAGTCCCAGCTACTCGGGAGGCTAAGACAGGAGAATTGCTTGAACGTGGGAGGTGGAGGTTGCAGTGAGCCGAGATCCCTCCACTGCACTTCAGCCTGGGCCACAGAGCAAGGCTCCATCTGAAAAAAAAAAAAAAGAAAAGAAAAGAAAAAGAAAGAAATGAGGGGCTGTGAATCCCCTCCATGCTTCGTGACTGCGGTCGTAGGATGTATTTCTCAGGGTCTCAGTGGGAAAGGACTCTCATTAAACCATCTCAATAAAGTTGGAGGAAAGGATTGATTCTATGAAACTCTCCGCATTACAGATCTCACAACTTCATTTGGAATAGAAGACATAGTTTCTCAGAATCTGCCTTTTCTCTTCTTTCCTTCTTTATTTTGCTTTTCTCTTCTTTCCTTTTCCTTTTCTCTTCTTTCTTTCCTTTTCTTTCTTTTTCTCTTTTTCTTTTTCTTTCTTTCTCTTTTTCTTTCTTCTTTCTTCTCTCTCTCCCTCTCTATCTCTCTCCCTCTCTCCCTTTCTCCTTCTTTCTCTTCTTCCTTAAATCCTACCCACCAGTACTCAATACTTCCAATACGCTGACCCCAGCAACAGCAGCTCTGACTAGAGACCAGCTCTTCAGTTCTCACGAACAGGTTCCCACATTATTAATGCAGGAGCTTCCAGCTGGGATCTCTCTAGTTAAATAAAACACAAATCCAGGCTTGGTAAGGAGGGATTTTATTGAAAAGATATCGCAAGGGAGAGAAGGGACTCTTGCAGTAGGGGGGACACTTGGCCATTACAGCAGTCTGCAAGCAGGTCCGGGGTCAGGAAAAGAGGGTTCATCTTTCACAGGGAGGAATGAACAAAACTAGAAAGAATGGGGTGTAAGGATGTGGGGTGAAAGGGTGATATATTCGGGCAACGAATCAGGCGGAGTCTGAGGTCAGCCTGCTGCAGGAGGAGCTGCTAAGGAGGGGCGTGTGCTGGCTCAGGATGAGGATAGGACACTGGGCAGGGACATGGGGAGGGAGAAGAGCTGGACCAAAGTCTGGTTATTCTGACTTTGCAAGAATGTTGTTCTGATTGACCAGTGGGAACAAAACAGTGAATCACTTATGACGCAAAGAACTGGAATTAGGAAGGGCTGTGTCTGGGCTCGTCATAAATGAGGGGACACCATGATTCCTCGACGTCCTATGAGGAAGGGTATTTTTTGCAGTGGGCCATTCCCCAGAACGCAGATGGCTCCTTCACTTTACTGTTTTCCAGGATCACAGGGCTTGGGCAGAGCTCAACACAGTCTCCATGTGGCCAGTCAGGGGTTGCTCAGCTCCCGAGCCCAGGCCGCTCTGCTTCTTGGCTATTTTTGCCAGATGTTGCTATTGGCAAGTGCAGCCCAATGACTGCAGATCCCGGGAGGTGTCACGAGGCCTCTGAATGCCTTGCCTCGTGAGTCAAGGAACTTCTGCGGCCCCTTCCACTGCCTGCAAGGGAAGTTTTTGCAAGGATAAGAAAACACAGTGAGTTAGGGGGAACCTCAACGGTGGAGATATTTATTTACTTCTCAACATAGCCCAAGCTCCTTGATGTAAACAGTATTTTATTGCACGGAGTGTGCATACCTGAAATTCATTGAGGGAAAAGGTGTGGCACGTAGCACAGGCACAATCAGAGAAGGCAAGAGAGAATCCTGACAGCAAAGAGCCAGAGGGGAGGAAAAAGGAAGGGGGTGCTGCTGCGTCCACTATGTGCTCAGGCCTGTGCCAACAGATAGGGTACCTCAGGCAGGTCATTCGATCGTTCTGCAGCTCAGTTTCCTCCTCTGCAAAGGGATAAAAACAGCATGAACTTTATAGGGTAATTACGGGATTAAGTACGTTACTATACGTGAAGTCTTTAAAACAGGGAGGCACTTCGCAGGTATTATGTAAGCACAGCCACGAGCAGCAGACGCAGCAGCAGTAGTACTAGCTAGGAACTTCACATTAGTGCTGCAAATCTCTGCAGAGGACGTGCTTCTACCTCTGAATCTTGCATTCAGAGAAAGCACCCAGGAAGCAGTGTGACTGAATAAATGGACATTGAATCTGGATCTGAATTGCACTACCTGCTTTTAGCAGCTGGAGAAGCAGGCTGGAGCTGTCCTTGGAATGCTCCACTTCCTGCACTTATTAGGGAGGACTGTAATGGTTTGGTCACGTGTCTGTACCCACCTGAGACTGTGAACTCCACGAGAAACAGAGACCATGATGCTCTTATAAATGACTGCACCTCCAGAACCTAGCACTGTCCCTGGAACATCACAGCCAAAGAAAATATGCGTTCAGTGTACACTAGTGGGTAGATAAATGGGTGGACAGATGAATGAATGGAGGGAGGCAGAGCAGGAGGAAGGAAGGGAAGGAGGGAAAGAGAAAGGGAGGGGGAGTTATACAAAGAGATGGATGGAAGCAGGTACAGCACAGAGGGAGAAGGACAGGGAGGAAGAGAAGGAGGAATGCTAGAAGCCTCTCTATTTCTTCAATCTTGTGACAGATAATGGCTAGGGTTATTGCCTTTTATCGTGAAATATGTTTTGCGGAAGGGGAAAAACGGGAGGTGTTTTATAATTGGATTTGACTTGTATTCTGACCTAATTTTTGAGGAAATATACCTGCTTTTTGCTGGGTAGCCAGGTGTTTAGATTCAGCACACAGACTTCCTGAGTCCTTCCTCCCTGTTCCCTTTCAGCCGTAGTATCTTTGGTTCACCTATCGTGCCTTTTACGTGATAAGCTGTTTGATTGGCTGGCCTTGCATTTCAACTTGGCTTCTCATTGGCAGCTTGCAGTTTCCAGGGAAAGCTCAACAGAGTGGGATGAGCGGACAGCTTGTCTTTCATTTTCTCATAAATTCTTGCTTAATGGTTTCCAATAACACTTTCCTCCAGCGATTATTCTGTCACTTGTGCCTGCATGCAGTTTTCCACTGCTGAATTGAAACTGTTTGCTTTTTCAATTGACAAATTATAGCAGACAAATGCCACCCATTACTGCAAAAACAATTAAGATCCTAGAAAGATTTGCTCAACTGCATTTTATTTGTGACTGGTTTTGGATTTTCTGATGCTGTTTGTGTGTGGCAATCGCAGAGTCACCTTCCCTGCCCTGGGCTGCTTTTTCTCTCAACCATATATTTTCAAAAGGTTTGCTGGCCTTGCCTCCCCAGGATATGACCAAAAAATTGCAAGGAGTGGAGTGGGCCTGGGCACATGCAGATAAGAATGCTGGACATGACCTTGGAAGTTCTGCAACCTCCTCGAGTTGAGTCTTAGGTTCCACATGTGAAAAATATGCACGATGAACTTCAAGCCACCAGGGTGCCCAGAGGTTTGGACTGAATCTTGCATTCAGAGAAAGCACCCAGGAAGCAGTGTGACTGAATAAATGGACATTGAATCTAGATCTGAGTTGCACTACCTGCTTTTAGCAGCTGGAGAAGCAGGCTGGAGCTGTCCTTGGAATGCTCCACTTTGCTAAGATAACCATCAAAGGAAAGTGCAAGGCAGGTATCCATTCCATAAATCACTGGTTTGGCAACTCACTGTCCAGCCCTACAGTGAATGTTTGACAAAAACAAAAAGATCCACAAAAGCCTGAACATGCCTCAGAGAACAGAGAGAGGGTCGCATTAGCAGCGGAAGCTCGAGCTCCCAAAGTCCGAGCTTCTCCAAGGGTGCTGTGAGTTGTCAGTCACACATCCTGTTCCACATAGTTGTGTATACCCTCCAGGAACTACTAATTTTTAAAATCTGAAATCCAATAAAAGCACTTAACAGTAAAACTGCACTGAAATAATTGCTTTCATTCACAAGGCATTTCGGTGTCTTGCAGGGCCTCATTTGCTCATTCATCAACGAGCCTCTGGCTTGTCACTGTGAAAATCAATTACCTCTGTACTAAAGATGCTGTCATCACCACCATCAATAAACAAGCATTAGGTATCTACTGGGTCTGAGATGCTCCTAATAGGAACTATTATATTTTAATGAGAGAAGAGGATTTTTTAAGGCCCTGATAATATAATGCCAAATAACATACATCGCAAATGATTTGGAACATCCTATATCATATGCGATTCTTTAAATATTTTTATGTTCACAAAAGCATGTTCAGGCTTTTGTGAACCTTTTTGTTTTTGTCAAACAATCACTGTAGGGCTGGAGAGTGAGTTGCCAAACCGGTGATTTGTGGAATGGATACCCGCTTTGCACTTGCCTTTTTTGATGGTTATCTCAGCAAATCGGAGCATTCCATGGACCGCTCCAGCCTGCTTCTCCAGCTGCTAAAAGCAGGTAGTGCAACCACACTGGTACAGCTGATTTAGAATTGCTTATGATCTATCCATCTCTGCCACTATTTAGGACTCGAGTTGGGTAGGGTAGGGTATGCTGGGATAGCAAGGTACAGCTCATTCATTCTCCCATTGAACACACTGGCGTTACTGTGGGCCTACTCAGAGCCAAGCACGAAAGTTTCAGGCCTGAGCAAACATGACGTGTCTTGCCCTCAAAGAGGCTTGAGACCAGTGAAGACAGAATAACAGGTGATGTTGTCACACTGGTGGATGCTCCAATGAGCCTCTCCAGGAGAGTGAGCCACGGAGGGCCTGGCCTGGTTGATCGCGATAAGAGTTAGTGACCTAAAAGGGGTGTATGGGCGCAAAGGGAGCAAAAAGGGCCCAGGAAGGGAGCACAAATCAGCGAAGGAGCCCAGCAAAATTGGGGCTCAGAACAAGAGTGGTGAAGGTGTCTGGGCACGGTGGTTCACACCTGCAATCCCAGCACTTTGGGAGGCCGAGGTGGGTGGATCACGAGATCAGGAGTTCAGGATCAGCTGGCCAACATGGTGAAACCCCATCTTTACTAAAGATACCAAAAAAAAAAAAAAAAAAAATTAACCAGGCATGGTGGCACAAGCCTGTAATCCCAGCTACTCAGGAGGCTGAGGCAGGAGAATCGCTTGAACCCGGGAGGTGGACGTGGCAGTGAGCCGAGATCGCACCAGTGCACTCCAGTCTGGGAAACGGGGTGAGATTGTCTCAAAATAAAAACGTTACGAAATTAAAAAGAGTGGCTAAGGTGAGGCAAGGCAGGGTGCCCAAGGTGCGGGGCTAAAGGCCTGGCATGTGTGGGATGGGAGGGGTAAGGGGATGTGATCAGGCCCTCTGGCAGCCTTTGTGAAGAGCAGACTGGGAAAAGAAAGAGCAGGTGCCCAAAGCACCGTGTGCACACTCTCCCAGCAATGAGGCAGCATGGACCCCTGAGGCCTGGGGCCCAGGCAGAAGCTGGGTAGCTGACGGATACACAAGCTGCTGTGCAGCAAACTGAAGGAGGACAGAAGAAAATAAGGCAAAAGGAAATCATGGCAGCACATCATCCTGAAGCCCAACTTAACAGGTGGTTCCTGGTGCCAATTGGGCCATAGCAGTCTTCTCCAGCATCAGTAAGAAGTGCTCACCCAGCACATCCAAGGGCAGGGCACCAACACGAGGAGGAAGAGTTGAGCCTGCAGCAATGTCCCTCCTTTGTTGCCTAAGGATGCAAACTCCTGATGAGAGGCCAAGGATGATGTGGGAGGAGAACTACAGCCCAGAGCTAGGAGGAGGAGAGGGACACCAACCACCACATCTTTTGAAAAAGGAAGCACAGGTGTATATGATGCTTCTGTAGGATCCTAAGGACAGCAAAGAACCCAGAGAACACAGGAACCCACGCCTCCATCAAAACCAAAGCCCTGATGCATGAAGCCTGGGTAATAGCACTCTGGCTGTGCAGAGGTGCAAGGAGCTTAGCAAGTCTTACCACGCTAACGTCATTTTCCAGGTGGAACAAATGGACCATGTTCTGCTCCCAGGCTCCTCTCTGGGTCCCTCTACAAACTCTCTTTGAAAAACCGCCCTGCTTTCCAAGTCTGAAATTGGCGCAGACCCACAGACATCCTAAATGGATCCAAAAGGAGTGTTTGGTTTCCAGTTCTTCCTCCAAATGACGGCCCACATTTTCCTTCCTCATGCCTGTAGGTTGAAGTGCCATGAGGATACTGCACAGAAAGGGACATCACTTCTGCAAACAGATGTGGGATCAAATAAATTCATGTAAGCCAAAAGTCATTTTACTTTGTCTAGGCTGATAACTAATTCTACCTTACTTGGGCTATCAAAATGGCACCACAGACAACCCTCAGGAGTTCTAGTGTTTCTAAAGCTCAAGACCTGTGATGGCAGAAAAAAAAAAAAAACCCAAAGAACAAAACAAAACAAACAAACAAACAAAAAACACCCAAATAAGCCCCAGGGAGGCAAGTGTGTACCGGCTCCCATACCTAGGCCCGCCACAACCTAAATGTCACTACCAGAAGGCTAGCTGTTTCAGGGGCGTACAAAATGCCCAGAGAATTTAGAGTTCCTCTGATCAATTTCTGGGGACAAATGTCCTTAGGCGAATGTCATGCTCATGTGAAACACTGGGTGAACCACCCTTTATTGCAAATCCAAGGTTTTTTGTCTGTTTGTTTGTTTGCTTGTTTGTTTTGAGATGGAGTTTCGCTCTTGCCCCTAGGCTGGATCTCAGCTCACTGAAACCTCCATCTCCTGGGTTCAAGCGATTCTCCTGCCTCAGCCTTCTGAGTAGCTGGGATTACAGGCATCTGCCAACATGCCCAGCTAATTTTTGTATTTTTAGTAGAGACAGGGTTTCACCATGTTGGACAGGTTGGTCTTGAACTCCTGACCTCAGGTGATCTGCCTGCCTCAGCCTCCCAAAGTGCTGGTATTACAGGCGTGAGCCACCGTGCCCAGCCAGAAGTCCAAGTTTATTTCAATCAAAGTGGAAGCATTCCAATAGCTTTTCTTTTCCCAAGTTAAAGTCAACTCAGTGTAGATCTTACCATGTTTTATGGAACTGCTCTTCAAAATTTGGTCAGTATGAACCATTTGATGACGATGTGGTTTATGATGACATGGCTTACTGGAAAATCTTATGGGAGAAATGTATGTGTGCGCTATTGTGAGTGCCCCAGTTTGGAGACCTTGGAAAGCCATCATAACCTTAGTTATTTATGCAGCACCTGTTTTCTGAGAATGAACTAATCTCCTAATTTCATACCTTTACACTGCAGTTTGAAGTGATTAACTGGCGAACCCTGTCCCATCATTTCATCGTATTGCTTGGCAGTAGCATGAGGTCACTTCCCATGGCATCAACAGCTGGATGAGGCTACTATGTCCCTAAGGGAACGGTTACAGCTAGTTCAGGGCACAAAGATGAAACATTCTTAAACAAGTACACCCAGAGGCAAACAGAAGACAGAAACGTTGTAGGAAAATAGTCGCTAAAACTAGAAAGCAAGATGCAGAGGGCTTACGAGAAAACAAGAGATGTGAGTTTTGATAGGAACCCTGAGGATGTGTCCTTCTGAACCAGGATCCCAGAGTTCTGCCTCACTGGCACCACACTGCAGGTCCTGGAGTTCCTCAGCTCTCTCTGAAAGGGCACCCGAGGACAGCAAGCGTCTTCCTGCACTGCCTGGAGAAATGCAAGGTTGAGGCTAAGGGCCAAGATCCTGGAAAGCCTCGCAGCGCAGACCAGGGGCTGACCAGGCCCTGCAGAAAGGTTCTGCGAACACCCAAGTGAGGTGGAGGAGTTCTCAGGGTAGGTGCCAGCCCCTCAAGCACACACCACATAGAAGAGAACCTCGCCCCTCAAGCCACTGGGAGCTCCTGCCTGAGTAAACCCATCCTCCAGGGAAGGAGTCTAAGGGGAGATCTGGAATTCACCAGAAAACCCAGAAATGGACACATTCGTTTTTTGCATAGTCTTCTTTTTTTTTTTCTTTTTGAGATGGGAGCCTGTCGCCCAACCTGGAGTGCAGTGGTGCAATCTCCACTCACTGCAAGCTCCACCTGCTGGATTCATGCCATTTTCCTGCCTCAGCCTCAGCCTCCCGAGTAGCTGGGACTACAGGCACCCACCACCACACCCAGCTAATTCTTTGTGTTTTTAGTAGAGATGGGGTTTCACCATGTTAGCCAGAATGGTCTCGATCTCCTGACCTCGTGATCTGCCGGCTTCGGCCTCCCAAAATGCTGGGATTACAGGCGTGAGCTACCACGCCCAGTCTTCTCTCTTTTATTTAGAGAAAGGATCTCTGTCACCCAGGCTGAAGTGCAGTGGTGTGATCATAGTGCACTGCAGCCTCAAACTCCTGGGCTCAAGCCATCCTCCTGCCTCAGCCTCCCAAGTAGCTGGGACTACAGGTACCACCAACCTTGGCTAATTTTTTTTTTACTTTTTGGAGAGAGGGTGTCTCACTATGTTCTCCAAGCTGGTCTCAAACTCCTGGTCTCAAGAAACCCTTCTGCTTTGGCTGGGACAGTTTCCTTTTTTGTACCCAAGTTTGTGACATGAAACCTGGAGCCCACCACAAGGGAGTCTCTGGCAAGTTGGCAAGCTCTGCAGACAGCTCCACAGGAGGCAGTCTTGCTGCTGTAGTCACTGTTGGATGTGGGATCTCTGCATCAACATAAGCAAAAATGAAAGAGATGACAGAGATGAGGGCCTGGATGGATATTGAGAAATGAAGCCAGCTGGGCTTCCGGGTCTGGTGGGGACTTGGAGAACTTTTCTGTCTAGCTAAAGGATTGTAAACACACCAATCAGCGCTCTGTGTGGAGCTAAAGGTTTGTAAATGCACCAATCAGCACTCTGTGAAAACCGACCAATCAGCACTCTGTAAAACGGACCAATCAGCGCTCTGTAAAATGGACCAATCAGCACTCTGTAAATGGACCAATCAGCAGGATGTGGGTGGGGCCAAATAAGGGAATAAAAGCTCCCGCCCTAGTCCGGCAATTCCTTGGGGTTCCCTCTCAGGGCGTGGAGGGTTTGTTCTTTTGCTCTTTGCAATCTGCCTGTTGTTTGTTGTGTCTGTGTTACTTTTATGAGTTGTAACACTCACCCCAAGGGTCTGCTGATTTATTCCTGAAGTCAGCTGAGACCAAGAACCCCTGGGGAGGAATAAACAGCTCTGCACATGCCACCTTGGAGAGTTGTAACTCTCACTGCTGAGGTCTGTGGCTTTACTCCTGAAGTCAGCCAGACCGGGAGGCAGGAAGAAACTCTGGACGTATCTGAACAGCTGAAGGGACAAACTTCGGACACACCACCTTTAAGAGCTGTTAACACTCACCATGAGGGTCTGCGGCTTCATTCTTGAAGTCAGCAAGACCAAAAACCCACCGGAAGGAACTGATTCCAGACACGATATGGCATGTTTATTGGCATACTTCCTAGTTGCATTCCAAGTTATACTAATCAGAAAAATGTATAGATATATTTTATTGTAAAACCGGACAAAAATTAGTGTATTAAACTTTCAACTCAAAGTAGCATGTGAATCTGAGGTTGTAGTTTGTTGGTTTTTAAGCGACTTTCAGAACACTGTTGAGGTTAATAGGAATTCACGCTAGTGTGCTACGACTGGTGTCCACAGCTCTGTCTTGCTGGCGTGTAGGACCTAACAAGACTTGTGAATTACTGCACCTGAAGTATGGAGGGGGCTGGCCACTCATGCCTCATAATCCTAGCACTTTTTAAGAGGCTGAGATAGGAAGAGCTCTTGAGCCCAGGAGTTCAAGACCACCCTGGGCGAGATAGGCGTTAGCTCCACAGTAAATTTAAAAATTAGCCAAGCATGGTGGTAAACACCTGTGGTCGCAGCTACTCAGGAGGCTGAGGCAGGAGGGTGGTTGAGCCTGGGAGGCTGAAGCAGTGAGCTGTGATTGTGACATTATACTCCAACCTGGGTGATGGAGCGAGACCCTGTCTTAAAAACATTAAAGTGCGAGAGGAAACTGTGTGTCTCTAATTTCTCACACCAGTGAGCTGTGAGCACATAGAAGCAGCTCTCCTGAAACCAAGACAGCCCATTACTAGTTACTAGTAACTTTAGTAGCAGTAGGAGTGAACGGCACTGGGATATTTGGAAGCTGGTGCTGACAGAAAGCACAGGGAATCCACCCAAGTGCCCATCAGTGGTAGACTGGATAAAGAAAATGTGGTACGCATACACCATGGAATATTCTGGAGCCATAAAAACAACAAGGTCATGCCTCTGGCAGGAACATGGATGGAGCTGGAGGCCATTATCTTCAGCAAACTAACGCAGGAACAGAAAACCAAATACCGCCTGTTCTCACTTCTCGGTGGGAGCTGAATGTTGAGAACACGTCGGCGGAAAGAAGCTAACAACAGACACTGGGACCTACTTGAGACTGGAGGATGGGAGGAGGAAGAGGAGCAAAAAAGGTAACTATTGGGTGCTAGGCTTAGTACCTGGATGATGAAATAATCCGTACAACAAACCCCCGTGACACAAGTTTATCTATATAACAAACCTGCACATGTACCTCTGAACCTAAAATAAAAGTTAAAAACAGAAGACAAAATACACAATTAAAATAATTTTGTATTGTACCCTATTTTACATTTGACATGGGTCTATATTTACACAAATACTCTGCAATATGATGGCCACTAACCACAATGTGGCTCTTGAATATGACCACTTAAAATTGAGATGTGCTGCAATTCAAAAAATAATATAAATTTTAAATAGTTGGTACAAAAGAATTTAAAATACCTAATGGATATTATTTTACACTGATTACATGTTGAAATCATATTTTAACATATTGGATTACATTGAATATATTATTATTATTAATTTTACTTTTTAAAGCTTTTTCTAATGTGGCACTAGAAATGTTTAAATGACATATGTGGCTTGCATTATATTTCTGTTGAATAGTGCTGGTCTGTATGATTCATCTGCTTAGGAAAGAAAGAAAAAAGGAACACGATTCCATAAATATGATGAATATCTCTGAGTCCCATGATATCAGGAGAGGAAATGACATACTATTAATTTCAAATAGTTGACAATGGCTCATTAAGGAAGTTGACATTATGTAGTGGCTACTCTGTGCCTAGCACTGCTGGGTGTTTCACATAAATTATCTCAATTAAACTGCCCGTATCTGTCAGGGGGCAGGGTTCAGTCACATAAGTAAAATCATTAGAGGAAATCATTAGAGGGGAAAAAAAATATGTAGATGTAAATGGATTATTCTATGGCAACTGCTTAAAAAGTCTCTGATAGGCAGGTACCTTTGCATATAAATCTGCAACTTGAAGTTTGCAGAAAAGACTGTCAGGAAGGGAAGATGGTTGTAAATTGGAAAGAGCAAGGACAATGGAGAACCCACAAGCACACACTGCGGTTCATCAAAACTGACTGGACCCATCATCAGCACTGCCCTGCAGCCGTCTCCTGTCAGCTCACAAGCGTCTACGGTAGGGATCCCTTCCTAACTTTGCATTCAATGACATCACATTGAGAGCTTGAAATCAGCCACAAAGGGAGTATTTACGCCGCATCAATTGGCAAACACTGTAACCCAGGGCTTTTGCTTTTTCCAGAGAGGTAGTTTTACAACCTATCCACATGTCTCTGTGTGTCAGTCTCTCCCTGCCCCCAACTTTGATAATGCAGGTGATCTGCAAGAGAGGCAGATGCCCCTCATTGTGGAGCTAAACACATCTCTGACTCAGGCATTGGAGGAGCTGAAGGAGCATGAGGGGAAGGTTGAACAGCTGCAAGCCCAGCTGCTTCTGCACACCCATGAGGTGAGCCAGCAGAGAGCGACAATGCGTGTGATAATAAATGTATACTAATAAATAATGTTAAAAATAATAAAATATATATTATTTTTAAATTGCAGCACATCTCAATTTTAAGTGGTCATATTCGAGAGCCACACTGTGGCTAGTGGCCATCATATTGGGGAGTAGTTGTGTAAATATAGACCCATATCTAATGTAAAATAGCATCTAATAAAAAATTATTATTTTTAATTGTCTTTTTTTTTGTTTTTAACTTTTATTTTAGGTTCAGAGGTACACATGCAGGTTTGTTATATAGAAAACATGCCCACCTTTCAATAGTAACAGCAACACAGCTGCTACTCCATTTCCACTCTCCAAATCCATGCAAAATGTCCTTCAAGGCCCATCTTAACTGGAAACATACAGGAACAATAATTCTGGGGAAATGCATTATGGCTTAGCCAAGTTGGCATGTTTCAAAGTCACTACAGCCATTCGAACAGGGATTATTATACCCATTTTAAAGGTGAGGCTACCAAGATCCAGGAAGGTTCAATAGCACTTCTAAAGTCACAAAGCCAATGAGGCAGGATGTGGGCAGGACGTGTGACTCCAATTTCTGTGCTCTTTCCACTGTCACACACTGGGCTCCAAAATAAAGGCTTCCTCTTTCCTCTAAAATCTGGAACGTGACAAGGATTCTCACTTTCACCACTGTTATTCAACATAGTACTGGAAGTCCTAGCTAGAGTAATCAGGAAAGATAAAGGGCATCCAAATTGGAAAGAAAGAAGTCAAATTATCCTTGTTTGCAACTGATATGATCTTATATTTGGAAAAACCTAAAGACTTCACAAGAAAACTATTAGAACTGATAAATTCAGTAAAACTGTAAGGTACAAAATCATCATACAAAAATCAGTAGAATTTCTGTATGTCAACAGTGAACAATCTGTAAAAGAAATAAGAAAGGTAATCTCATTTACAATAGTCACAAAGAAAATTAAATACCTAGCAATTAACTTAACCAAAGAAGTGAAAGATTGCTGCAATGAAGACTATCAAACACTAATGAAAGAAATTGAAGAGGGCACCAAAGAATGGAAAGATATTCCATGTTCACGGATTGGAAGAATCAATATTGTAAAAATGTCCATAGTACCCAAAGCAATCTTCAGACTCAATGCAATCCCTATCAAAATACCAGTGACATTTTCACAGAAATAGAAAACAATCCTAAAATCTATACAAAACCACAAAAGACGCAGAATAGCCAAGCTGTTCTGAGCAAAAAGAACAAAACTGGAGTTGTCTACCTGACTTCAAATTATACTACAGAGCTATAGTAACCCGAGCAGCATGGTACTGGCATTAAAGCAGACACATAGCCCAACGGAACAGAATTGAGAACATGGAAACAAATCTGTACACTGACAGTGAACTCATTTTCAACAAAGTTGCCAAGAATGTACAACAGGGAGAAGAAAGTCTCCTCAACAAGTGGTGCTAAGAAAACTGCATATCTGCATGCAGGAGAATGAAACTAGATTTGCCATATGCAAAAATCAAATCAAAATGAATTAAAGACTTAAATCTAAGACCTCAAACTATAAAGCTACTACAAGAAAACATTGGGGAAACTCTCCAGGGCATTGGTTTGGGCAAAAATTTCTTGAGAAATACCCCACAAACACAGGCAACCAAAGCAAAAATGGACAAATGGAATCACGTCGAGTTAAAAATCTTCTGCACTGCAAGGGAAACAATTGACAAAGTGAAGAGACAACCCACAGAATAGAAGAAAATATTTGCAAACTGCCCACGTGATAAGAGATTAATAACCAGAATATATAAGGAGCTCAAACAACTCTACAGGAAAAACAAAATCTAATGATGTGACTTCAAAATGGGCAAAAGACCTTAATAGACATTTCTCAAAACAAGACAAATAGCAAACAGGCATATGAAAAGGTGCTAAATAAACATCACTGACCAGCAGAGAAACGCAGAGCAAAACTACAATGAGATATCATCTCACCCCAGATAAAATGGCTTTTATTCAAAAGTGAGGCAGTAACAGATGTTGGCAAGGAAGTAGAGAAAAGGGAACCCTTGTATACTGTTGGTGGGAATGTAAATTAGTACAACCACTACGGAGAACAGTTTAGAGTTTCCTCAAAAAACTAAAAATAGAGCTACCTTACAATCTAGCAATGTCACTCCTAGATATATACCCAAAAGAAAGAAATCAGTATATCAAAGAGATATCTGCACTTTCATGCTTATTGCAGCACTATTCACAATAGCCAAGACTTGGAATTAACCTAAGTGTTCATCAACAGATGAATGAATTCACAAAAATATAGTACATATACACAATGGAGTACTATTCAGCCATAAAAAATGAGATCCTGTCATTTGCAACAGCATGGATGGAAATGGAGGTCATTATGTTAAGTGAAATAAGCCAGGCACAGAAAGACAAACATCACATATTCTCACTTATTTGTGGGATCCAAACATCAAAACAACTGAATTCATGGACATAGAGAGTAGAAGGATGTTTACCAGAGTCTGGGAAGGGGAGTGGGGGTTGGCAGGGAGGTAAGGATGGTTAATGGGTACAAAAAATAGGAAGTATAAATAATGCCTAGTATTTGATAGCACAACAGGGTGACTATAATCGTTAATAATTTAATTGTTAATTTTGAAATAACTGTAAGAGTATATAATTGGATTGTTTGCAACACAAGGGATAAATGCTTGAGGGGATAGATACACCATTTCTCATGATATGATGATTATGCATTGCATACCTGTATCAGAATATTTCATGTACCCCATAAATATTCACCTACTTACTATGTGCCCACAAAAATTAAAACTTAAAAAAAATTTATAATTTTTTTTTTTTTTTTTTTTTTTACAAAAGTTTATTCTTAACTGTACCAACAGCTCGGACAACACTTAATTCCAGCTTTAGGTGGCAAAAGATGTTATGCAGGGAAAAAAACAAAAAAATATAGACGTTTTAATAAAGATGAAAAATTAAAGGGTCACCATCTCCTCAGGTTACAAGGAACAGCTTACTTTGCCAGATTCTAATTCCACCTGTGGCCAAGGGCCCCCTCCCTGCGGCCTTCGCTTTTAGCTCCTCAACGTTTCTTCTGCTCCTCTTTTGTTTCTGCTTGAAAGCCTATCTTCCTCATCCATCTCCTTTGGACCTGCTTCTTAGGCTGTGTTCAGTGGCTTCTTCTTGCCACCTTCGCGGCGGGACATGGCGCCTGCGCCCCTTCCCCAGCAAAATTTATAATTTTTATAAAAAAGCAAAATAAAGGCTTTCTTTGAACAGGCATGTTCCCCCTGCAAGGAGACTC
Organism: Rhinopithecus bieti; assembly: GCF_001698545.2. Classification (NCBI taxonomy): domain Eukaryota; kingdom Metazoa; phylum Chordata; class Mammalia; order Primates; family Cercopithecidae; genus Rhinopithecus; species Rhinopithecus bieti. The sequence continues at coordinate 1,404,494 of NW_016807505.1, read as the reverse complement.
CTGCAGAAGGAGGGAAACTCACCTCACCATTACCACTGTTGACCTGCTGCCATCCCTGTACTGGCTTCCCATTCAGGACGCTCTCACTGAAGCTCAGACACCCTGTGAGAGGAAAAGGTGCTGCTCACAGGCGAGGAAAGCAAGGGGTAGAGAAATTTTAATAACTTTCAGGCCAGGCATGGTGGCTTACACCTGTAATCCCAGCACTTTGGGAAGGTGAGGCAGGCAGATCACTTGAGGCCAGGAGTTCGAGATCAGCCCAGGCAACATGGTGAAACCCTCTATCTACTAAAAATACAGAAATTATCTGGGCATGGTAGTAACACGCCTGTATTCCCAGCTATTCTGGAGGCCGAAACCTGGGAGGCAGAGGTTGCAGTGAGCATAGATTGAGCCACCACACTCCAGCCTGGATGACAGAGCGAAACTTTGTCTCAAAAACAAGGAAACAACAAACAACAACAACAACAACAAAAACACCTTCATATAAGACCCTTTGGGAGTTTTACAGGAGACAGTGGAATAAACAAGGGCAGAATGACAGAGGATCAGGGCACATCCCAGCCGCAGCCCAGGGACCAAAGGGAAAAGTAGTTGAAAATGTGATACTAGCTATTGAAAGTGCTTTAAATCTGCCTCATTAATTGTAAGGCATACAGAGATATATTTGTTTCAATGCAGCATAAAAATGCCATGTTTCTCCTAAAGATGTCCAAGGAATCAGGATCCCTTCTAACCCGGCCTCAAGTCTAGGGGAGCTGGGTTTTAAGCGGTGGACTGCCTCAGCCTTGTGGGCCTGGCGGGAAGATTGTTCCTCCCCGCAGGCTTCCTGCCCGCAAATCCTGCTCTCTGGGTCTGCTTGCAAATGACTCTCCTCTGCAGATGCCTCTTCCTTCTTCCCATGTGAGGCCAGGCACATCCTCTCTCCCTGGCAGGCAGATGGCAGAGGTGGGAAGTGAGTGCAGGAAGCCTGATTGCAGTTGGTTACAGGGACGGGAAAGTGGCCCAGCAAAGCCTGAGGGAGGCCTTTTGATTCCAAAGATAGGGCAGCACCTGCCTCTTCCAGGAACTCACCATTGCTCCTCTTGCACACATGTGTGTTTTGAAGAGAGAGGGAAGAGGTGTGAACCAAAAACATAGGGCGACTAAAGATGCACCTTACGGTTCCAGGCGCGTGCTTCAGGTGTGTGTAACTTTGTCTCTTGGTTCAGCTTCCTGTATTATTTTTCCAGCTCTTGTTGAAAGTCCATAAAGTTAAGTTCTGTTGATCCAGAAGTATAAATGACTAAAAAGAAATATAACAGATCTGATGGCAAAGAGGGAAGGGATTTCTCTGAAATGGGCAGTTTGGGCCAGGCATGGTGGCTTACGTCTGCAATCCCAGCACTTTGGGAGGCCAAAGCAAGAGGATATAGCACAAGGCTTGGAGCGGACAACATAGCAAGACTGCATCTCTAAAAAAAAAAAAAATTAGCCAGGCCTAGTGGCCCACACCTGTAGTCCCAGCTGTTCAAGAGGCTGAAGCTGGAGGACCTCTTGAGCCCAGAAGTTCGAGGCTGCAGTGAATCATGATCGCACCACTGTACTCCAGCCTGGGCCACAGAGCAAAACCCTGACTCTAAAAAAAATAAAAATAAAAATGGAGGCCGGGCGTGGTGGCTCACACTTGTAATCCCAGTACTTTGGGAGGTCAAAGTGGGTGGATCACCTGAGGTCAGGAGTTCAAGACCAGCCTGGCCAAATGGTGAAACCCCATCTCTACTAAAAATACAAAAAATTAGCCAGGCACAATGGTGCACACCTGTAGTCCCAGCTACTTGGGAGGCTGAGGCAGGAGAATCACTTGAACCCGGGAGATGGAGGTTGTAGTGAGCCAAGATCGTGCCACTGTACTCCAGAGTGGGCAACAGAGCAAGACTTCTACTCAAAATAAATACATAAATAAATAAAATAAAATAAAAATAGGCAGTCTGGTTTCTGAACAATATGGCCACATTGCCTCATAATGTTCTAACTTGCTTTTATTATGAAAATTGTATGTATTTCTGAGGGATATTTGATGCTCTCTTCTGTAAATATTTTTGGAAGTCATTTTACATATGTATATTTACTTTTATAAGTGTACATATACATACTTGGTATTTCTTATTAAGTATATAACGTGTCCATAACACCTTGGTATTTCTGCATAATTTCGAGAAAATGGGCTTTCCTCCTTGAAAAGATTTCTGCTTATAAAAATGGTGTTGCACTCAGTTATTTTTATAAACATTTGTAATAATATTGGTTACTCATTCAAGTGGTGTGAATGTTTCAAATACATTTCAGTCTGACCAATGTTTGCTTACAAAGCAGCCACAAGAACACCCTTGTTAACAGTAACTCAGAAAAGAAACTGACCTGGCTCAGAGAGAGAAGCTGCTTAATCACTCCTCAGTCACAGTGACATTTAAGAAGTTCTGTCTATTCTGTGGTCAATACTGAGCAGGATTCCTGAGTTGCAGCAATAAAGAAAAAGCTCATTTTCCAAATAAATGTGTAATAGCCCAGAAACTGGAATTCTACACCCCCCTGCTGGATTTTCTGGTTTATGAGATTATTTTTAACAACATGGAAGAAAAACTGAGACATTACGTGGATTGGAAAGGCTGTCAGTTGTTCTAATAGAGTCATCTGCTGTCCAAGTCAGGCTGCCACAAAGGAGCATGAGGATTTATCACGGAACTAGCATTTGGAAGGCAATATAATGAAACACGCAATTTAAAGCATTTTTGTCCTGAGACTAGGCACTAACAGGAAGTGACTATTTTCTCCCAAAACATGGCTTGTCCTTTCATTTAAAGTGATGCCTTTGGATAAGCAGAAATTTTTAATTGTGATCATGTTCAATTTATCATCTATTTAAATGGTTAATGTATTTTGTGTCCTGTCTTAGAAATCTTTTCCAAGCATATGCAGATATTCTATATTTTCCTTAAGACTTTATAGTTTTATCTTTATCTATAAACATAATGCAACATATCACATACATATATATATATACACACACACACATCCAAATGTTCTATCATCATTTATAGAAAAGAAGCTCTTTTCCTCATTGAATTGCTTTCATAGCTTTGTTGCAAATCAATTGGCCATATATGTGTGGATCTATTTATGGGCTCTCTGTCTTGTTCTTTGGATGTATATGTCTACTGTTATGCAAATACTGATTGGGTTTCTAATCAATCATGACAAATCATGCATGGATGTTAAACATTAGCTACAATGTTGGCTTTTCTGTCCTAACCCTCATCCTATTGCAAGTTTGCTCTTCATTTCACTTTGTCCCCAGGGATAAAAGCATTCCTGGGGCTGTTTTCACCTGGAAAAATCTTATACCTTTCTTGAAATTAATTAACTTAGATTTCTTTATGTCCTCAGTTCTCTGGTGTGCTTAAAACAACCACCACCACCATGATATTACAACTTATCAGAATTTTTCCTCTGTGATAGCATGGAGGCAATGTTTCCTGCAATTTTCCGCCTCTGGACTGAAGGCAGAACTCCATACAGTAAATTATATTTGAGAGGTGCAATTCCCATAAGTAGACAGGCTGCTCCAGATGGTGGTAGAGGGAGGCAAACAGAGCTCAGTGGTGGTGCATTCTGAGCATTAGATTTTTCCACGTAACCCAAAGAATATGCTCTTATTTCATCTCCCTCTGGAAGCACAATGGTAGACACGAGCTTACTAGACATTGGAATTCAACCTGGGAGCAATTTTTCTTATCTGCAGTTGACCTTTGAGGAACATGGTTTTGGACTGAGAGAGTCCATTCATACTCAATAAATCCTTCCTGCCTCCCTTTCTACCTCCTCCACCTTTCGCCTCTGTCACCTTGAGGCAGCAAGACCAAGCCCTCATCTTCTTCCTCCTCCTCAGCCTACTCCACTCAATGTGAAGACGATGAGGATGAAGACCTCTATGAAGATCCACTTCCATGTAATGAATAGGATATACATTTTTTCTTTCTTATGACTTTCTTAACATTTTCCCTCTAACTTACTTTATTGTAAGAATACAGTACATAATACATAAATCATATAAAAGATGTGGTAATCAACTGTTTATGTGATCGATAAGGCTTTCTGTCAACAGTAGGCTATCAGTGGTTAGTTTTTTGGGGCATCAAAAGTTTCATGTGGATTTCTGACTATCATGGGTTCAGCGCCTCTAACCTGTGCATTATTCAAAGGTCAACTATAAAATGTTGGGCCAGAATTCAAAGCACATTAAATGGAACTCAGAGCAATCTGCATTTTCTAATTGGAAAGCAATATTCTCATTTGCATTTACAGAAAGACAAAGCAATGCAAAGAAAGGCCAGATAGCGTCATAGCCTTCTCCATGCTGTGCCTCTCCCAAGGGTGGGGGTACAGGAACATCGGGAGTCCCACTTCACCAGACACATACAGAGAAAGTTCCAGATGGCATGAAAGCAAGAGAAAAGGAGGCTTGCTCCTCAAATGGCCACATGGAACCAAGAGCTTCTGTAGTCGGCCCTCCTGTATCTGTGAATTCAACTAACCCTGGATTGAAAATATTAAACAAAAATGCACCTGTAGTAAACATATACAGACTTGTTTCCTGTCATTATTCCCTAAACAATGCCGTATAACAACTATTTACATGACATTTACTTTGCATTAGGTGGTATAAATAATCTAAAGATGATTTAAAGTATACGGTGGGGGTGTACATTGGTTATATGCAAATGCTACATCATTTTGTACCACGGAATCGAGCATCCCTGGATTTTGGTATTTGAGGGAGGTCCTGGGACCAATCCTCCAAAGATACTTAGTGACAGTTATTTATATTTCCTGGTTTCTATGTGAGAAAAAAATAGACTTCTTTGTATTTAAGGTTTGAACTCTTTTTATTCTCTTTCTTGCAGCCACTTAGCCTTGCCCCTGACAAATGCAGTACTTTGCCCAGTGGGTTGAAGCCTATTTTTGTAATGATCTACTGCAGAGATGAGGACCAGGAAAATAGACAACCATGGAGCTCTGTACAGATCATCATATTAACTCCTACAACTCATCATATTAATTCCTCAAAGGGCACTTAATTAGAAGTCCTAGGTGATGACACCTGGGAGCACCTGTGCTCTTTTTTTGAAAACAGATGGAAAATGATAAGGGTATAGAAAGGAGAGAAATGATGAACAAGGGAAGCGAGTGGGAATCGCAAATATAATTGTACAGAGAGTTCGAAGAGTTAGGAATGGGGCAGGGGTGTAGGCCACATGTGGTGACTCACGCCTGTAATCTCAGTGCTTTGGGAGGCTGAGGCGGGCAGACTGCTTTAGCTCAGGAGTTTGAGAACAGCCTGGGCAACATGGTGAAACCTCATCTCTACTAAAAATACAAAACACTAGCCAGGCATGGTGGCGGGTGCCTGTAATCCCAATTACTCAAGAGGCTGAGGTGGGAGAATCAATTGAGCCCGGGAAGCAGAGGTTGCAGTGAGCCAAGATGGTGCCACTGCACTCCAGACTGGGTGACAGAGTGAGACTCTGTCTCAAAAAATAAAATAAAATAAAATAAAATAAAATAAAATAAAATAAAATAAAATGGATGGGCAGGGGTGGGTCAGTCTGAAAAATATGAAAGAGAGAAAGCCAGCAGGTGTTACAGAACATTATTTTCAATCCCACATTGACAACATGTAACAGGATTTTTGAAGGGAAGGAGGTAGCAAAAATCTTTGGACATCTGGAGTAGTCCCATAAGAAAGCTGTGCTTCAGGCCAGGTGCAGTGGTTCACACCTGTAATCCCAACGCTTTGAAAGGCTGAGGTGAGTGGATCATTTGAGGCCAGGAGTTCAAGACCATTCTTGGCAACATAGCGAGACCCCATCTGTACAAAACTTTTTTTAAAAAAAAATTAGCTGAGCATGGTGGCCCAGGCCTGTAGTCCCAGCTACTCGGGAAGCTGAGGCAGGAGGATGGCTTGAGCCCAGGAGTTTGAGGTTGCAGTGAGCTATGATAGCAACACTGCACTCCAGCCTGGGTGACAGAGCAAGACCCTGTCTCTAACTGTGCTCCAAATCTATGGTTCCTGTCTATAGTGGCAGAATTTTAAGATGGGTCCTAGACCTTTGCTTTCTGGTGTCACTCCTGAGATCATAACACATTATATTGAAAAGGCAGATTAGGATACCTGGGTGGGTCTAATCTTATCACATATGCCCTTTGAAGGCAGAGTTTTCTTCATCTGGCAGTAGAAGTAAGAGAATTTTGAGGCATGAGAAGGACTTGATGCTCCATTGCTGGTTTGAAGATAGGGAAGGACACACAAGAAGGAATGACACTGGCCTTTAAGTCTGAGAGTGGCCTCAGCTGACAGTGGGCAAGGAAACGGGGACCTCAGTCCTGCAGCCACACGAAACAGAAATCTGCCAACAGCTTGAGTGAGCCAGGAATTGAATTCTCCTCAGAGCCTTCAGATAAAAGCTGTGAAAGGAAGATATATTGGGCCACCAAAATCACTAAGCTAAAGGGTAAAGTCAAGCTAGGAACTGCTTAGAGCAAATTTGCCTCCCATTCTACTGAAAGTGACCCCTCTGCTCACTGAGATAAATGCATATCTGATTGCTTCCTTTGGAAAGGAGAGTCAGAAACTCAAACGAATGCGACCATTTGTCTCTTATCTACCTATGACCTGGAAGCCCCGCCCCACTTCTAGTTGTCCCGCCTTTCCAGACCGAACCAGTGCTCATCTTACATATGTTGATTGATGTCTCATGCCTCCCTAGAATGTGTAAAACCAAACTGTGCTCTGACCACCTTGGACACATGTCATCAGGACCTCCTGAGGCTGTGTCAGGAGCATGAGTCCTCAACCTCAGCAAAACTTTCTAAATTAACTGAGATCTGTCTCAAATTTTCGTGATTCACAAAGCCCGGTGCACTCATATTGAATCTTGCGATGTCCTAAGCAGAGAACTCAGCCACACCATCCCAGACTTCTAACCCACACAACAAAGAGATAAAAATGTGCGCCGCTGTAAGCCTCTATGTTTGTTACCATTTGCTGTGTGTCAATAAAAAACTGATGCTCAAGTCATGCTGGTAGGTACAGATGCTTCCAGGTGTGTTGGCTGGGGAAGGCAGGTGAGGATGAGTGCAGTGAGAAGAGGCTGGGATGCAGATGCAGTGCAGGAGAAAGAGTGGGACCAAAAGGAGAAACTGCAGGCTTGGTGTCCATCAGGCAGATGGCCTCATGCTATCTAAGACCTAAAAGGCTCTGGTGATTCCAAGAACTGATTTCCCTGAGGCAGGACCTCCTCTACCAAGGAGATCACACCGAGCAGCCCCACTGTTCAGGTTTAGCATTACTGCAAACTCCCAGCAGGGCCCAGCCAGTCACCAGCCAGGAGAGAAGGAAGGGAGATGAGTGAGGGAGTTTATAAGAAACAGACTGGTGTCAGGACCCAGGAGAAAAAGTCTGGGGGTAGGTAAGAGCCCTTATTAGTGAGAAGTTGGACAACCCAGAAATATCTCAGGCACCTGGGACTGAGCCAAAATCCTGGGGAGAGATAAACAGAGGTGATGGTGTTAGGACACGGGGCCAAGAGACGCTGCACCTCCATGTCTCTGTGTCAGCCACACAGAACTAATCCCAGCTTGCACCAACTCCAGGACAAAAATGGTAATCTCTGTTGACACTCAGGATGCCTTGAAGAGCTGGAAGTAGACCACACCGGAGCTGCTAGCAGTGGTCTTAAGGAGCTGAGGAAGAGTGGCGTGACTGTCTATGAAGGGCTCGCACTGTGTAGAACAATGAACTCACTTCAATACAGGATTAGCTTCAGTTCGTGCCGGGGCAGAGAAGTGGACTGTGACGGAGGTGGGGTGGGGATGTCCATGACCATAGGCAACTTCCTTTGATGATGTCAACTTTAATTTTGTAAACTGCAAAACTGGCGTACTAATCCCTGCTACTGGGGTTCAAAACAAACCACTCCAAAATATGACTGTAGAATCCATCACCTCACAATGTGCCTCTTTGGCATATGGATTAATTTGAGCTGATTATTTTGAGAAAACACGAACACAGAAGTAACTCTGAAAAAGTCCCCTTTTGTAAAGAAAACTCACTCCTATAAAGGAAATTTTCATTAGTAAATGTGTGCACACCAGGAAGACAGCTACTCCCAGACAAGTTTCTCGCTTACAGACTTTTATCTGCATGACAAGGCAGAGCCACTTCCCCGACATGTCCTCCCCTCACCCTTCCATGCCCTGCCTCCACCACCCCTGAGACCCCAGCCCCTCCTCCTTTCTGGAGCTCAGGATGCCAAGTAAGTTTCAGTTATCTGGCCCTTCTCACATTTTTGTCTCACATTTTTGTGGGACTGATGTGCACACGTACGTAATTAGAATAGTTTTTATCCTGTTCTTTTTTTTTTTTTCTTGAGACAGAGTCTGGCTCTGTTGTCCAGGCTGGAGTGTAGTGGCAAAATCTTGGCTCACTGCAACCTCCATCTCCCAGGTTCAAGCAATTCTCGGCCTCAGCCTCTCGAGTAGCTGGAATTACAGGTGCCTGCCACCACACCTGACTAATTTTTTAAAAATATTTTTTAGTAGAGGCAGGGTTTCACCACGTTGGCCAGGCTGGTCTCGAACTCCTGACCTCAAGTGATCTGCCCTTCTCGACCTCCCAAAGTGCTAGGATTACACACGTGAGCCACCGCACCCCGACTGTTCATCTGTTTTTTTTTGTTAATTTAATTCATAGCCCAGTCAAAGAACCTGGAAGAGTGAAGGGAAGCCCTTTTTCCCTTCTCTACACTGCCCTGTCATGAAGGTAATAATGTGTGAAGGGAAAATAAACCTCGGGACTCCAAAATCACTCAGCCAAAATCACTAAGGGAAAAGTCAAGCTGGGAGCTGCTAGGGCCAACCTGCCTCCCAGTATATTCCTAAATAAGACAGCTACAAAGACAAAAAAGCTACATATCTCCCTCACAATTTTCCCGCAAGGAAATTCCCAGTGGACAAAAGACAGTGAGGACTAAGTTCTGATTTTTTCTTATTTTGCCCAAATTCCTATCTAAGGGGTCTGGGGAGTCATGCCCTACAAACCATAAATTCTCATCAGATGGGTTTTATTTAACCCTATATATTGTGACTTACTTTCCAGTCTGGCTCTGGTATAACATTATGTGACAAAGAAGAAGATAAAAATACTTCACCCCAAAATATGTTTCTTTGCCATATTTTGAAACGGTCCTGCAAAGCCATCCTTTGTGGAGGAAAATTCGCGTCCGTGAAGAATCTCTATCAACATAGCTAGATCTTTTTCTTCCAGGCCCCCCCAACTCCTGAAGAGATTAACTAGCACCTTTTGAAGGTCTGAATAGGAAACATTTGTCATCTACTGTCTCTACGGGCAGCCACTATGAGACTTCAAAAGAATCTTGGTCTTTACAATCTTTTGTCTTAACCTGAACATTCCCTTTCTTTTTTATTTCTTTTTTCTTTTTCTTTTTTTTCTGAGACAGTGTCTCACTCTGTCGCCAGGATGGAGTGCAATGGTGCGATCTCAGCTCACTGCAACATCCGGCTCCATTCGAGCAGTTCTCCGGCCTCAGCCACCTGAACAGCTGGAATTACAAGCAGCCACCACCATGTCTTGCTAATTTTTGTATTTTTGGTAGAGACAGGGGTTTCTCCATGTTGGCCAGGCTGGTCTCGAACTCCTGACCTCAGGTGATCCACCCGCCTCTGCCTCCCAAAGTGCTGGGATTACAGGCGTGAGCCACCATGCCCGGCCCTGAGCATTCCCTTTCTATCCATCCCAGGTCTTCAGACAAACTCAACAAATTGTCAACCAGAAAATGCTTAAATTCACCTATAGCCTGGAAGCCCCTGCTTCGAACTGTCCTGCCTTTCTGGACCAAACCAATGTATTTCTCAAATGTATTTGACTAATGTCTCATGCCTCCCTAAAATATATAAAGCCAAGCTGCACTCCGACCACCTTGGGCGCATGTTCTCAGGACTTCCTGCGGGCTGTGTCACAGGCCGTGGTCACTTATTTTTGGCTCAGAATAAATCTCTTCACATATTTCACAGAGTTTGACTCTTTTCATCAACAACAGACAGAACGCAAAGTCATCCCGCTGCTCAGGTGAGACAAATGCAAATCTGACTGCTTCCTTTGCCCTATCGTTTCACTAAGCCAGATTAAGGCATTAAGTGACCATTCCTGTAAATTGCATATTCAATGAAGACTAATCAGAAACTCAAAAGAATGCAGCCGTTTTTCTCTTATCTACCTATGACCTGGAAGCCCCCTCCCCACTTCGAGGCGTCCTACCTTTGCAGCCCGACGGAACCAATGTGTATCTCTTGTCTCCCTGAAATGCATAAAACCAAGCTGTACCTGGACCACCTTGTCACATGCTGTGCCGTCAGGACCTTCTGAGGTGGCATCACGGGTGCATCCTTACCCTTGACAACACCAACTTTCTAAATTGATTGAGACTTGTCTCAGATACCTTTAGGTTTAATGTGAAATCTACATGTATCTGAAATACATATGTAAACGTTCTCTTAAGCTGTCAGGTGAGAGACGCTGGTGTATTATTTAATTACCCACCACCATCGTTCTAACGGAGCTGGCCAAACAAGTGAGGGATGTGGTCTGACTCTTCAGGTGAGCCCACACAAGCACAGCAGACAGATCCTAGCACTCAGCCTTCCTATCTGAGAATACCGTGGTGCCAGCCAAGGCAAGGAATTACCCGTTTCTATTACATCCCATACTCTTAAATATGTATTAGATACCTACAACCTTGCTTGTGCCGATACCACGGAAGGATGCAATACTCTTCTTCTTGCCTGGGACCAGTCTGCCTTTGCAGAACTAACAAATTAGCTACAAGGTTAGAAATTACAATGTAGGGGTCATGCAGCCTCTGGTTCCAAGAGTCTGAACCTCCCCAAATTGCTCCTGGGGATAATATCACTATTGTAAAACCTAAGGTCAGCCCTGGAGATATTTTGCAGACCCTGCACTCGATGGATCAGCTGACACCACCTAATTGGTAATCTGGCCCAACCAGTTCTGCCATGGCACCCAGGAACAAAAGATACTAAAAAAACCTAACTTCGACCCCCCAGGATTCCACCTCCAAGCTAACCAATCCCCACTTTCCGAGCCCCTATGTGCCAAATTATTTTTAAAAACTCTGATTCCCAAATGCTTGGGGAGACTGATTTGAATAGCAATGAAACTCTGGTCTCCCGCACAGCCGGCTTTGCGTGAATTACTCTTTCTCCATTGCCATTCCCCTGTCTTGATAAATCGGTTCTGTCTAGGCAGCAGGCAAGGAGAACCCACTGGGCAGTTACAAGAGGGTAACAAGAGGGGAGGAAATGTATGGTGAATAAGCATTGCCTGGTTACACAGATAACAGTCTCTGTCAGAGGTGTTTCAACCAGAGCAATTCCATCTTGAATACAGGCCAGGTAAGATGAGACTAGAACTGCCGGGCTGCACTCCCAGGAGGTTGGGCATTCTTAGTCGCAGAATGAAATAGAAGGTCAGCACAAGATACAGGTCATAAAGATCTCGCTCATAAAACAGGTTGCAATAGGCCTGGCGTAGTGGCTCATCCTGTAATCCCAACACTTTGGGAGGCCGAGGCGGCGGATCACGAGGTCAGAAGATCAAGACCATCCTGGCTAACATGGTGAAACCCCGTCTCCACTAAAAGTACAAAAAATTAGCTGGGCGAGGTGGCGGGCGCCAGTAATCCCAGCTACTGGGGAGGCTGAGGCAGGAGAATGGCGTGAACCCAGGAGGCGGAGCTTGCAGTGAGCCGAGATCCAGCCACTGCACTCCAGCCTGGGCCACAGAGTGAGATTGCGTCTCAAAACAAACAAACAAACAAACAAACAAACAAACAAAAACAGGTTGCAGTAAAGAAGCAGGCTAAATCGCACCAAAACCAAGATGGCCATGAGCGTGACCTCTGGTCGTCCTCACTGCTACACTCCCACCAGCGCCATGACAGTTTACAAATGCCGTGGCAACGTCAGGAAGTTCCCCTGCATGGTCTACAAAGGGGAGGCACGAATAATCCACCCCTTGCTCAGCACATCATCAAGACATAACCATAAAAATGGGCAACCAGCAGCCCTTGGCGCTGCTCTGCCTGTGGAGCAGCCATTCTTTTATTCCTTTACTTTCTTAATCAACTCACTTTTGCTTCCCTCTGTAAACTCGCCCTGAATTCTTCTTCCATGACTTTTCTTGCAAGAACCGTCTCTTGGAGTCTGGATCGGGACTCTTTCCTGTAACATCTCATGTTATAAAAGTATCTCTGTTCCTAGTACAGCCACCTTTACTAATGAAATGTTTTTGTAGGTATGAATTTCCTTTACAAAAGGGGAACTTTTTGCTTTGTTTTAGGCAGTTGGGGGAGGTAAAGCACTTTCTCTGCTTCAGCTGATTCTTAACTTATTTTAGCTCAAAGTAATGAATATGCCAAAGTGGCATATTTGGTGATGGCATATCTTGAGCCCTATCACCTCTGTTCCAGCTAAACCCTGCTTCATGAGGAGAGAAGAGGGTCCTTTGGAAGTGCCATCATTGGTCGAGATGATCCTGTAGCTGCCCTACAATTCATTGTATAAACACACTAGGTGAACTGGAGTTTGGAGCTCTCCTAGAAAACAGAAGAAAACCCTGAAAAGCCTCTCTTACTCTGCAGGTTATGACTACCATAAGGACATGTTATACAATACACGTGACCATGGTTGCAGTTCTGTTCTGCAGAATGCCATGCAGCCATCCATGCTAAGGTTAGAAAAATGGATTGAAAACATAGGATAGATCCTTAAGTAATAAAATTAAGAAATAAAATAGTATAAACAGTATATTTTTAACCATCCTGTTTAAAATTAATTTTAAAAAAACACTGAAGGGCCAGGTGCGGTGGCTCACGCCTGTAATCCCAGCATTTTGCGAGGCCAAGGTGGGTGGGTTACCTGAGGTTAGTAGTTCAAGATCAGCCTGGCCAACATGGTGAAACCCTGTCTCTACTAAAAATACAAAAATTAGCCCAGTGTGGTGAGCGCCTGTAATCCCAGCTAATCGGGAGGCTGAGGCAGGAGAATCGCTTGAACCTGGGAGGCGGAGATTGCAGAGAGCCAAGATCATGCCATTGCACTCCAGTGTGGGCGACAGAGCAAGAATCCGTCTCAAAAAAAAGAAAAAGAAAAGAAAAAGGAAACAAAAAACACTGAATAGAAATGGATCACATGATTCTTTTCTCCCCACTTTTCTCTACTTACCAAATCCGTTTATCGAGCACGTATTACTTTTACAATGATAAAGGAAAAGAAAGAAAACAAGGAGTGACAGAGCCCGAGGCTGGGGACCATGCTGCTGATGGGCTGTGTCATCTGAGTCCAGCTCCTCCAGTGTTGCCTGAGCACCTGCCAGGCTCAGCGGACACACTGGGATACTCCTCAGAGCAAGACGCCTTGTGACCCTCCTGCGGAAACAATCACTCCCTTTCTGTACTGCTCACCCAGCTTCACCCTGCCCATCCCAGCAGAGGCAATGGATCAGAACCTGTGGCGAAATGACCTTGTCAGCACAGCCGCCGGGACGCTGTATGGCAGATGCACCTGACAGCAATAACTTTACCCCGAGAATGACCCTGTGGCCTAAGAAGAATGTGTGTACCTTGTCCCAAGTTAAGAAATCCAAGAGTAGCAGATCTGGAGAGGCTTTCCTTATCCGTGAAGGATGTCCTAACCCCCGGCCCATCCTTTGGAATGCAGGCCATTCAGAGGATTGAGGCCCTTTGTTTTGGGTCAAATGAGGTTGCCAGGTGGAGGTGGCTAGGTGGAAGGTGCTAAGTGAAAATGTGATATAAACTGCATGCTTTTTAGGAACAGCAGCCGTTCTCCAGTCCAGCCCACTGCCACTGCCCTGTCCCTGTGTGTGTGTAAATTCTTCAGATAAACCCCACGACTCACTTGTTGTCTCTGGACTTCCTCTTTGGCCTCTCAGACATAGTGCCATCCTTACGGGAGTCAGTATGGGTTCAGCACAATAGCTGTGACATTCTAGACACTCTGAAACCACCTTTGGCAGTGAGGGAAGTCTCACATGGGAAAATCCTGGCAGTGACAGAAACCGGACTTCGCTGATTCCACCCTGCTTCTAACCTCACAGGATGTCCTGGTTCATTCCTGGGCATGGGCCAAACTGACTTTCAGATGACTTTAGTTGACAGTGTAACTTTGAAACAAAGACGACAACATCCCCTTCCTAAAACTCACCGCCTCCTTGCTCTGGGACTGAAACTGCCTTTGTAAAACTAACAAATTAGACACAAGGTTAGAGTTTTGATTCAGCTGTCTCGCAGGCAAAGATCGCAAGATTGCAACCTCCTTCAGGGAGCATTACTATTCTTAAACCTAGGGCTGGGATGTGAGGTGTCTTTTGGGCCTTGCATTTTGAGGGACCAGCTGTGGCCACCTGGACTGGTAACCCATACCAAGACAGTGACTCAGCTAACCTTCACCTGGGAACTGATTAAGCACAAAAAGACAGCTTCGACCCCCTATGATTTACCAACTAAGATGGACCCTAAAGTTAATGAAACAAAGTTACTTACAGGCCAGGCGCGGTGGCTCAGGCCTATAATCCCAGCACTTTGGGAGGCCGAGGTGGCCGGATCAAGAGGTCAGGAGATCGAGACCATCCTGGCTAACATGGTGAAATCCTGCCTCTACTTAAAAAAAAAAAAAAAAAATAGCCGGGCATGGTGGCAGCGCCTGTAGTCCCAGCTACCGGGGCGCTGAGGCAGGAGAACGGTGTAAACCCGGGGGGCGGAGCTTAGAGTGAGCCGAGATGACACCACCGCACTCCAGCCTGGGGGACAGAGTGAGACTCCATCTCAAAAAAAGAAAAAGTTACTCACAAATGGAAGTTCAGGGCCTGGCTGGCATGGCAAATTTCTAAATTCCTACAGCTACAAGAAAAACCACACCCTTGCTAAACTCCCCAACAAGAGGAATTATTCGGCCAGTTTACAACCCAGACCACTACAACCCTGACTGGAAAGAGAATTGGCCTTGCAAGCATTCTTTTCTGATAAGCAACTGCAGAACTTAAGCCAGTTTCAGCAGCTTGTAGAGGCTGAGCACAAACTATCTCTATGTTCTATAGTTCACCTTTTGACATAAAGACCCAAATTCCACCTCATTTTAATTCAAAAACCCCATCCCAAAGTGAACATGGGATGTATGTTACATATATTATGTATGTATATATGGATATGTACATATGTATGTTAATATGTATACATATGGCATGCATATATACATGTATGTGTATTCATTTAGCATATAAATATGTTACCCATTCTGCATGTGCATAAATATGTACATAGTACCAATAAGTATGTACAGCTTTCCCTCCAAACCTGCTGTTTGACTCTATTGTGTAATGCGGACCCTGTGAGGCATAAAATCCGAACTGTCCTTCCAGTCTTCAAAGAGAGAGCACCTTCAGTCCGTGCTGGAGACCTTCTCCTCATGGCTTGCAAACCAATATCATCAGTAAAGGTCTCCTTCCTACTATTTAGCCATCTTAGTGGTGTTTTGGATGGCAAAAGGCTTAAAGAGTGGTGACCAATGTCCATCTACGGCAAAAAGTCAACTTCCGTCTAAGCCGAGTTGGCACCCTGGGAATTGGATTACCTTGCTCAGGACATCAAATACATCTAGGACTTGGAACCAGAGTCACTGAGGTCTGAGTCCCCTAAGAACTCATGAGGCTTAAAGAATACATTTCTACTCCTAATCCAGTCGCTGTAACTCTAATGTAGTGCACGCCCTCCGGGCTCTGCAAGTCCAAAGCTGGATCATGCCCCTGTGTGTCTCCTACACTGTTAATGATACTGTTGAACACCCAGTCACTCAGTAACAAACTTCGCTGGTCTCCCCAGTGTGTTCATCTCCCCAGCCCTCCACGTTCAGGTTCTTTCGCAGCCTTGTTTTCTGTCTCTGAACCACTTCTTTAAGCTACTCTATCTCCCTTTGGTTGATGACTCAGGTTAAGCTCTCCTGATTTTTGGGCAAAACTACTCCTCCTTCTGCTGTGCTGCTGCAGAGGTCATGTTTTTCTTTCTTCTCTTTTTTTCTTTCTTTCTTTCTTTTTTTTTTTGAGATGTAACCTTACTCTGTTGCTCAGGCTGGAGTACCGTGGCACCATCTTGGCTCACTGAAACCTCCGCCTCCCAGGTTCAAGCGATTCTCCTGCTTCAGCCTCCCAAGTAGCTGGGATTACAGGCGCCCACCACCACACCTGGCTAATTTTTGTATTTTTAGTAGAGACGGGGTTTTGTCATGTTGGCCAGGCTGGTCTCACACTCCTGACTTCAGGTGATCCATCCACTTTGGCCTCCCAACGTGCTGGGATTACAGGCATGAGCCACCGTGCCTGGCCCGAGGTCACTTTCTTAAGGTCTGTACAGTCGGGTCTTTGGCTGCCTTTCATGCCTTGCCTGCATTCCTTGGTGTCTCCTACCGCTGCACCGTTGCCTGTGCTGCTCCTTCTGCCCAGCACGCCCTTCCCCCTTTTCTGTCTGGTGGTCTCCTGCCCATCCCTCATGCTCCATACCGTTGTTTTCTTCCCCTAATCCTCTCCATTCCTCTTCTGTCTGTAAGCTGCCTCTCTGCTTTTGCTCTTCTCTCTACTGGCAGAGTCCAGAGGGTGTGTCTGACTCCCCCAGACTCTGAGCTGCCAGGAAACAGCCCACAACCTGCTTGATTGTATGACCAGCTGCTAGCACACGCCTGGCCTGTGGGAGCTACATGGCTAATGAAAGGATGACTGATGAATGATATTTTTCCCATAGCCTGGGAAGAGGGCTCACCTTTCTTCTTCTGGCAGGTAGTTCCTGGCCACCACGTTCAAGCAAACCTTCAAATGTGCCAAGTGCAGTATCTGATGACCCAGGAATTTCAGAGGAGAAGAAAAGCATAAAAAAATGAAACCCGCCATGACTGAAAAACCTCAATGACTCCACGGTGGGAAGCTGGGATCCCTCGTTCCAGGGCTCTTCTTCTGTATGTTGCCTAAATTCAGTTCCATTAATTCCACATGTTGTCACAATTACCCATTTCTGAAAATAATGTATACTTATCCATACATATAACACATTCCTGAGAGCCTCTGAAGACCCAGCACATAGACCAAAGGGTTATTTGTAAGCCGGTTGGTGTGGTTGGACTGTGTCCCCCAAAGGTCCTGTGTTTCCTGGGTTGGAACCATGACTCCTGGTGCCACAGCGATGAGAAGTGGGGACTTAGGAAGTGATCAGGTCATGAGGGCTCTACCCTCTGATGGATTCATGGCGTCATGACGGAGGTGGCTTCACTATTACAGGAGTGGGTTCCTGACAGAAAGGGTGGAATTCAGACCCTCCCCCTCTCCTGCAGGGAGTACTTTCTTGCTCTTCCACCTTCTGCCATGAGATGACATGGCAAGAAGGCCCTTGCCAGCTGGAGCCCCTCAACCTGGCACTTCCAAACCTCCAGAATTGCAAGAAATAAGTTTCCTTTCTTTATAAATTACCCAGTCTGTGGCATTCAGTTATAGCAGCACAAAATGGACTGGGACCATGTTTACATAGCTAATCTGCTTCACTAGGCCAAGTTGCTTGCAGGCAGAAACATAAATTGCCTCGTACCTTACAATTGAGTGTATAGCTGAGCCATGAATGAAGGTAGATTTATTCATTTAATGGGCACATCTTTCAAGCGGGTTTTGATTATTCTCAAATTATTCTCACTGAGAGAAAAGACACCTCCCAACCACCGTGGTCAGCTGTCACACCAGTAAGTATTCAACGCCCAGCTTTTAGGACCTCCAGTCCCACCACACAGCTGGAAGATGCCACTGTTTGCAGAAGAAAGGTGTCCTGCAATGAGGCATTAGGTGAGGGCAACTCAGAAAATCAAAGCACAGGGGGCGGTGGGCATCATGGCTGCCGTTCATCACACAGGCTGCATCTGCCACCACCACCTGCTTTCCAGCACTGGGAGCCCCCGGGGCCACAGCCTCAGCTATGATCTCCCTCCTGCCCCCTCCTCTGTCCACTCCCTATTTGTGAAGCAGGTTCACCAACAACCAATCCAATCTCAAGGGAGGACTCCACTGCATGGAGGAGAGCAACCATCAGAAATAGGAGTCCAAGCAATTCTGCTCCCTGGAGTGCAATGCTACCAACTGCCAGAGACCACTGAGACAGAACACATTCACAATGGGTTATAAGACATAGGTTTATTACCACAGATGGGGAGCAGGGGATGAAAGAACCTTGGCTCCACTGTGAACTGGTCCCCCGAGGCTCAAGAAGCCTTCCCAGAGCAGTTGGAGTCTCGACTACACATGCCCCACTTCTACCCCAGCTGAGGAAACCTGGCAGGCAGCCCACCCTGAGTTCTAGACCTCAGGGGACACATGGCTTGCTGCGAAAAGCTTTGCTAAAGCAAAGTAAATATGGCCTGAGAAGGACTCCATACTTCTATATTTGAGTCCTTGTGGATGAACTGTAACCTAGCTTACTAGGCAGACAAGACTGAAAACCTAACTTAGGAGTATGCGTTTGTAACAATATGTGAGTCTTGGCCAATCCCAGCAGCCACACTTCAACCACTCACAGACTGCTGAGTGTTCAAACTGTGTTCAAATAAGGCAAACGCCGACCTGAAACCCATCCAGCTGTTTCTGTGCCTCACTGCTGATTTCTGTTCATCACTTCCCTTTTTTTGTCTATAAATTTGTTCTGACCACGAGGCACCCCTGGAGTCTCTCTGAATCTGCTGTGATTCTGGGGGCTGCCCGATTCGCAAATTGTTCATTGCTCAATTAAATTCCTTTCTATTTAATTCGTCTAGCTGAAGTTTTTTATTTTAACAGCTTTGAAGAACATGCTGCTTCCAGGGGAGAGAGGAACTAAGCCTCAGCTGTCTTAGACAGTCCCTCCCCAAGATGTCACCTTCCCTAGGAGGGGCAGGAACAAGTCCCGGCTGTTCTGGGCAGTTTCTCCCTATCTTGGGATATTGCGTTCCCAGCACATGCAACACTTATTCTGAGAACTACAGGCAAGAAGTAAAGTGAGGAGATAGCGGGTTGGCCAAGGCTCTCCCGGGACTGTCCAGTGCTAGTCAAGCCCCCCTCAAATCTCAACACGCACTTCTTATGGAGGCACCAAGACCTTGTACATCCTGGGGGAAACCTTTCCCACACTCTTGAATTCCTTCCCACGTGCTCCGTGCTGGCCTGTCACATACTTGTAACGATGCATTTGATTATTTGTCACCCTTTCTTTAATGCTTATCCTCCCTGTAATTCTCTTAGGCCACAGAGAAACCACGTCTAGTCCATGCAACACTATCTCCCTGGCCCTTAGCCTAATGCCTGGTGCACGGCTGGTGCCCCCCCTAGTGTTGCTGGCTGGGTCATGGACCGACTGCCCTTGGAGCCAGGCTGCTAGGGATGCTGCCTGGCCTCAGGTCAGAGAGCACCAGGGTGTCAACGTGAGTATGTGAGTGTGAGCCCGAATGTGTCCCTGTGAGTGGGCCTGAGTGTGCATTAGTGTACGTGTCTGAGAGTGAGTCTATGAGTGGGTGTGAGTGTGTGTGCACACACTCCATCACTGCACTTGTTTGAGCACAAGGGCAAGGCTTTCAAACCAGAAAGGGCCAACGTTAATTCTGTTCAGATGCTTGGAGCTCATATCATCTTATTTTAAGATGCATCCCAGCCCTGCTCCTTGTGTTTTCCAAAATGCGTATTTATTCAAATCTCAATAAAGATGTGCATTTGGCTTTTAAAACTATAGGGAGCTACCAGTCTCGCCTCTGAAAATCTTTATCTGCAACTGTGCCGGTTGCTACTCTCTTCGGGCTCCGGCAAATCTGCATTTCACACCATCTATTCCCAAACATTCCATGTCCCTGTAAACCTAGGCAACTCACTGAATCCTTGAATTGGTTCCGTCTGATCCGCTCCTTCCTGATGATTAGAAGCCGGGGTTCTGGCTGGGTACAGTGGCTCATGCCTGTAATCCTAGCACTTTGGGAGGCCGAGGAGGGCAGATTGCCTGAGCTCAGGAGTTTGAGACCAACCTAGGCAACACGGTGAAAACCTGTCTCTACTAAAATTCAAAAAATTAGCCAGGCGTGGTGGTGGATGCATGTAATAATCCCAGCTCCCAGCTCCTCTGGTTGAGGCGCGAAAATTGTTTGACACCAGGAGGCGGAGGTTGCAGTGAGCCAAGATAGCGCCACTGAGCTCCAGCCTGGGCGACAGAGCCAGACTCTGTCTCCAACAACAACAGAAAAAAAAATAAAAACAAAAAACGAAGCAGCAGCCAGTCTTCTGCTCTCCATGTCATGCGTCAGTTCAGTCCCAGCAGTGTGGAGTAACCCTGCCCTCCCCTGCATCTGGAGTATGTGTAGCACAAAGCACACAGGGTAGCAACCAGGCTGAAAGAGCAGATAGCCGAGTTCAACTGTAGAGACCCCAGAGCCCACAGGCTGTTGAGCTGCACTGCTTGTTTTCCATTACACATTCAGAAGTTGCTGCTTTAGGTCACTGGAAGAATGCAACAGTGACATCAAACCAATAGTTGCTGCTTTGTCAGGGCAGGTGAGGGCATGTGGAGACAGGGATCACCGTCCTTTGTCAGGGGCAGGTGAGGGCGTGTGGAGACAGGGATCACCGTCCTTTGTCAGGGGCAGGTGAGGGCGTGTGGAGACAGGGATCACCGTCCTTTGTCAGGGGCAGGTGAGGGCGTGTGGAGACAGGGATCACCGTCCTTTGTCAGGTGCAGGTGAGGGCGTGTGGAGACAGGGATCACCATCCTTTGTCAGGGGCAGGTGAGGGCGTGTGGAGACAGGGATCACCGTCCTTTGTCAGGGGCAGGTGAGGGCGTGTGGAGACAGGGATCACCGTCCTTTGTCAGGAGCAGGTGAGGGCGTGTGGAGACAGGGATCACCGTCCTTTGTCAGCGGCAGGTGAGGGCATGTGGAGACAGGGATCACCGTCCTTTGTCAGGGGCAGGTGAGGGCGTGTGGAGACAGGGATCACCGTCCTTTGAATGGCAGGATTCTTCTCTCCCACATTCATTTCCCCAGACAACACCAACTCCCTGGGGGGCTGCTTCAGCTCGGGCCCCTCCACCCCTCTTCCTCCAGATGATGGTGGGGTCCACCTGTCCCTCCTGCAGATGTCTCACTATGTGAATCTGTACTCGCCTCACCTCTCAAAACAGTTCACAGCAGGCACCCCATGTTCCATACAGCCCCTTTCTCTCACAGCTCTATCATTTGAATTTGTCCCCTTCACAGGAAGTAGGAAGCCTCAGGAATTTCTTGCCAGTTTGTGCGCTATCTTCCTCAGCTTTGTTCGATTGGAATGGCTCTCCTCCCTTAGCCAGCATCTCGGTGTGTGACTGCAAGTAACTCTGTAGCAGGTAGGCTTTGGGGGTGCACAAGCAGCGTACGCCTCCCACCTGCACCAGCAGGAAGCTGGCCGGTCAGCCCTGATGCCTGCACAGACACACATGCAGAGGCAGAGACAGAATCCAGGCAGCCCTGTCTTTGACCTTTAAGTTCCACAGGGTTAGTCAGCCATGAAGCTTGGGACTGAACATCTCTCTTGAGCTACCTATGCCAAAGTGATGACCAGATAGAGCAGGTGCCCTGTTGAGGTGCAGTCCTTGAACAAGGGGAGGAGGGCTGCATGTGTGCCAGGAAGAAGCACTGCAGCCCCTTGGTCAGAGAGCAAGACCCAGTAACAATGGCAGGTGTGCATAACACTGGAAGGGCAGCAGCAGCTCTCAGATGAGTACGTGGGGCCTCCACAGGAGGTGACAGAGCGCCAGGCAGGAGAACGCAGATGGGGGCAGCAGGAGCCCCTGGCAATGGCAGGAAGAGGAAGGTGGCCTGAGGAACCAGGGGCTCACTAGGCCTTTCTCTGCAACAGCAATTCTCAGAAGTTGGTTCATGGATGCCCTTGTTTTGATATGATTAATTTTCAAGTAGTTTTTGGGCTGAAAAGGAAAAAAAAAAAAAGAAAACAAGATTGGGCAGATGCATCTGTTACTCCTACGCAGCATATGGCAGTAAACGGTCATTAATTTTATTATGTTTATGTGTTTATTAATTTATTATATTATATTTAGTATGTTTATTATGTTTGTATGTAGTTCTACAGAAACAGGAAATAATAAAATACAAATAGGTGGGCTCCTTTTGGTAAAGAAATTAGTTATTTTTAGTTGTCAGGTAAATTTCAGTCAATTCGACTTTATACAACTCTTGCAATTGATACATTTTCCATGACCCCAATTTTAAAAAATGCAAAAATTTACTCCAAGTGCAGTTATCGAAAGACTTTTTAGACAGAAAACAGAAAGTTCCAGTTAATTACACATGTGACCTAGTAAGAGCATTTAACAAGACAAATCTACAAACTCAGAGTTCGTAAGAATCATCTGCCTCTCAAACACTTCCAGCCAATGATATCCCTCTCCATATAGCCAGACATAGAGCAGGCTGCTTAAGAGGTTATTTTAAAAATGATTAATACCCAGCATTGTCTTTCTTATTTGCAAATGATGGTTATTACTGTCATGAACCATTATGAATGGGAAGACAGACAGTAGGAAATGCTGCATTACCTATTAAAATTTAGCATATACAGTCATCCCTCAGTATTGGGGGAAGATTGGTTCCAGGACCCGAGTGCATACCGAAAACTACAGGTGCCCAAGCTCTTTATGTCAAACGATGTAGCATTTGTGCATAAACTACACACATCCTCTCATATACTTTATGTCATTTGTGGATAACTTACAATGCCTAATATAATATAAACGTTATACAAATAGTTGTTATACTGTATTTTATTTTATTATGTTTTATGGTCCTATTATTTTTATTTACTTTTGACTATCTTTAATCTGCAGTTGAATCAGTGGATGCAGAACCCACAGATATGGAGGCGAACTGTACTTTAAAATTCCATTTTCATAAGAAACTAAGGCTTGCTGACTGTTTTGCCAGCAGTCTTCCAAAATTTACATCGGTACAATAAGGCAATCTAGATACTGTGGCAGATCGCCCAGCTGAAAACAACTAAAACTGCCCAAAGAAATGTGGGAGAGATATTTTTACAGGCAGCAATAATTTGGCAAGTGAAGCAGAAGATGCAGGGACAGAAACTCCAGTGAAAGCTGGAACCCAGGAGAAGAACTGATTCTGCCTTGAGGGCATCTGGCAAACCCAGGGATCTCCAGTGCGGATTGTAGGGCCCATGGTGCAGGGAGCAGAAGAGCAGAGCTGGCCCACATGGGGACCTGGGACACAGCCTCTCCATCCCTGTGGGACAGGGAGGAGCTTTTCCTGGGGCGTCCCAGTGGACTGGAAATGTACCCACCGTCCGTAGGACTAGCCGCATCAATCCTGAGCACTGAGTAGAATGGAAAAACATTCCTGCTGATAATTCATGATCACTAGCCAGCCCTCAGGAGCGTTTTCAGCTGGAATCTGAATTGCCTAGGTGGTCAGAAAAACCTCAAGTTGAGGATTCAGCTTAAGTTAATCTCTGGCTGAGAGTGCCCTGGTGCTTGGTGGCACAAGGACCCACAGAGGCAGGCATCAAAGAATTCCTGTGGATAATGGAAAAGTTAGACATGTAAAAAATTCATACAGTGGGCAAATCAGACCTGGAATTAAAAATAGACCAGCTCGGTCGGGCACAGTGGCTCAAGCCTGTAATCCCAGCACTTTGGGAAGACAAAGCGGGTGGATCACAAGGTCAGGAGTTCGAGACCAGCCTGGCCAATGTAGTGAAACCCCGTCTCTACTAAAAATACAAAAAAATTAGCCAGGCGAGGTGGCAGGCGCCTGTAGTCCCAGCTACTCGGGAGGCTGAAGCAGGAGAATGGTGTGAACCCGGGAGGCAGAGCCTGTAGTGAGCTGAGATCTCACCACTGCACTCCAGCTTGGGCAACAGAGCAAGACTTCATCTAAAAAAAAAAAAAAAAAAAAAAAAGACCAGCTCATACACCTACTATGTACCCACAAAAAATTAAAATTAAAAAAAGATCAGCTTATTATGTTTAAAGAACTAAAAGACTGAAAACACAAATAAGGAGCAAGAGACGTTATGTATCTACTAAACAATCAGGTCTGAAAAAGAATCTAATCAAATGTGTAGAAATAAAACATATATAAACTAAAAATAAAGTTTAACATTAGGCTAGAGAATGTATGACCTAAGACTTGGAACTGAAGAAATTATTCAGAATGTATCTTACAAAAACATGAAGAAATAGGACACGTAAAAGAGGAGCCAAGATATAGGTGGAAACCAGGAGAAGCATTAACATATCAGAGTTCAGGAAGAAAAGGAGAGAGAAAGTGAGATCAAGGCAATATTTTAAAAGATGATTCTGAGAATTTTCCAGAATTGATTAAAGACCACAATCCACAGGATGAGGAAGACCTCATGAATGAATGAATTCCACACAAAATAAATTAAAAGGAGCCTACTCCTAGACAGTAACATCATATCACCTATGTGCAGAGGGAATGTTATACACTGGAACAAATATCTTTCAAAACAAAGAAGAAATAAAGATATTTTCAAATCTACCACTGAGCGATTTTGCCACCTACAGACCATAACTAAAGGAATTTCTAATAGATGGTCAGAGATAAATGAATTGAAGAGCAAAAGAAGTATTAAATGTCATAAAATCTAAATAAATATTCATTTGGAAGACAACAATAACACTGTGAGATTTGAAAACTCCAAGATCAAAGGTAAAATCAAAATAGGTGGCAAATTAATCACAGCACACAAGTCAGAAAAAGTGAGTTGTGTTGTCTAGGATGAAAATAAAGATGTCAACTTTGATTTTAAGAAGTTAGGCTAGAATTTCTAAGGTAGTTGTGCTAGACTTTGTTTTCCAAAGATAGCTGCAACAGTATTTCTCATCTCACGTGCCCTTCCAAAAGTGGAGTCTAATTCCCTTTGCCTTGAACCTGGTCTTGACTCTGATTTTCTTGTCATCAAAGGATGTAGCGGAATGACGTTGTGAAGACTTCTGGGATGAGAAAGCAATGCACTGCCCTCCTGTTCTAGGGTCACTCTCTCCTGGAACCCAGCTGCTGTGCTGTAAAAAGCCAAGCCCTGTAGGAAGGTCCCATGTAGGAGCTCTGGTGGCCAGCCCCAGCTGAGCCAAGCCCATCAGTCAGTCCTGCCTGAAGGGCAGGTGTGAGTCAAGAAGACGCTTAATGATTCTGGCCCCAGCCTTTCAGGTATTCCCAGCTATGGCTCCAGACAACAGAGAAGAAAGACCAGTCGTCGCCACTGGGCCCTGCCTGTCCAAATTCCTGACCTGCACCATCAGTGAGCCACTAATTATTATTATTTTATGCCACTAACTAGGGGATGCTTGTTATGAAACAGCAGTTAACTGGAGTAGTAGTCACTGAAGGAAAAAATAAAGATGTATAACGTCCTAATTGTTACAGGGGAAATGTGTACAGAATAAGAAAAAAATAGTCCAAAAGAAAGAGAAGAAACCAAGAAAATGTAAAGAAAACAGTAAAAATCAATCCAAATTTATTAATAATCATGATAAATGGGACTGGGCATGGTGGCTCATGCCTGTAATCCTAGCACTTTGGGAGGCTGCAGCAGGCAAATCACTTGAGGCCAGGAGTTTGAGGTTAGCCTGACCAACATAGCAAAACCCCGCCTCTACTAAAAATACAAAAAATTACCCAGGTGTGGTGGCGCATGCCTGTAGTCTCAGCTACTCAGGAGTCTGAGGTGGGAGAATTGCTTGAACCTGGGAGGCGGAGGTTGCAGGGAGCTGAGATCTTGCCACTGCACTCCAGCCTGGGTGACAGAGCGAGACTCTGTCTCAACAACAACAACGAAAGATAAATGGAAATGGAACAAATGTACCAACCTAATGATAAATTAAATGATAAAGAATATCCGACTGGTTAAATAACAAAATCCAGCTATATGCAATTTAAGGAATATATCCCAAACGCAACACATACTGACATATACATATCAGGAATAAACATGGGGAAAAGTAATAATAATTATAGTAGCTACTCACTATGGGCCAGGTATTATTCTAAACACTTTATGTATTAATATTAACTCAATTAATTCTAACAATAATCCATACTGAAACCTAAGTTCCACAAAGACAGAGATTTTTGTTTGCAACTGTTTCTCTCAAGCATGAAACAATTCCTGACACACAGTGGGTGCTTAATAAATATGCGTTAAGTTGATGAAGAAATGAATGAATGAACAACCTTGTGAGGCTGGTCTTATTATTCTACTCATTTTGGAGATAGACAGGGAAATTGGAGCACAAAGTGACAGGGCCATTTATATTAGCTGGAATAGCTGTATTATTATCAGAACATGGTGGCTTATGCCTGTAATCCCAGCACTTTGGGAGGCCAAAGCAGGCGGATAACTTGAGATCAGGAGTTCGAGACCAGCCTAGCCAACATGGTAAAACCCCACCTCTACTAAAAATACAAAAATTAGCTGGGCGTGGTGGTGCACGCCTGTAGTCCCAGCTACTTGGGAGGCTGAGGCAGGAGAATTGCTTGAACATGGAAGGCAGAGGTTGCAGTGAGCTGAGATCATGCCACTGCACTCCAGCCTGGGTGACAGAGTGGGACTCCATCTCAATAAAACAAACAAACAAAAAATCAGAACAAATATATGTTGAAAACAAAAAGCATCTCGAGAGAGAAAGAGGGTCCTTAAATAATGCAATGATATCCAAATAAACCAAAAAGGTATAATAACTGTAAACTTATATGTAATTAATAACATAGCCTCAAAGTATATTAAGCCAAGTTAACTTCATTACAGGGAGAAATGGATAAATCGACTGTAGCAACAGGTGTTAACATACCTTTTTTCAGTGATATAAATCAAAGAGATAAAAATAAATAACCAGGCAATAGAACATTTGAATAAAAAAAATGTAAAGGCTTGACTTAAAGGACATGTATAAAATACTTAACTACTATAAAGTACTTATTTTTTTCAAGCACAGAAATACATTTATTGACCAAATAGTGGGCAATAAGCTAGCCTCAACAAATTCCAAAAGGTTGGTATCATACAAATCACATTGGCCACCACAAAATGCAATTGTTACAAAAAGATAGCTAGACAAACCACGTATATTTGGAAAGTATGAAATACTCTTCTAAATCACTCAGAAATAAATCAATGAAAATTAGAAAATATTTAGAACTAAATTATAATAAAAAATCACATATCAAACTTGTCAGATGTAGCTAAAACAATTTTTAGAGTAACATTAAGTGTTACATCGTTATATTAGAAAAGAAGATTAAATGTTAATGAACTACAGAATTCAATCAAGAAGGCAGAAAACTAACAGCAGAATGAAACTGACAACAACAGAAAACACTGAAGCAGAAAAGAGTGGAAATCCATGAAGTAGAATACACTAACACAACAGGCCAAGCACAGCAGCTCCCACCTGTAATCGCAGCACTTTGGGAGGCTGAAGTGGGTGGATCACTTGAGGCCAGGAGTTTGAGACCAGCCTGACTAACAGAGCAAAACCCCGTCTCAACAAAAAATACAAAAATTAGCTGGGTGTGGTGGTGTATTCCAGTAATTATGGATACTTGGGAGGCTGAGGCACAAGAATCACTTGAGCCTGGGAGGTGGAGGTTGCAGTGAGCCAAGATCATGCCACTGCATTCCAGCCTGGACACCAGAGCCAGATTTTGGGTGGGGGTGGGGGGGGGAAGCAAAAACAAAAAAACCCAGAAGAATTAAAAAAAAGAATATAATCACACAATAAACAACATCATAAGCAGGACTAGATGTAGTGGCTCTTGCCAGTAATCCCAATACTTAGGGAGGCCAAAACAGGAGGGTTACTTGAGTCCAGGAGTTCAAGACCAGCCTGGGCAACAGAGAAAAAACCCATCTATGCCCACGCACCAAAAAAGAAAAAAAAAAATAGCCTGGCATAGTGGTGCACTTGTATTCCCAGCTACTCGGTGGGAGGTGGCCGAGGTGGGAGGGTCACTTGAGCCTGACAGGTCAAAGTTGCGGTGAGTTGTGATGGCAGCATTGCACTCCAGCCAGGCAACAGGGCAAAACTCTGTCTCAAAAAACAAAAACAAAAAAAAAGGCAAAAGTTAGTTCTTTTGAAAGACTAATGAAAAAGAAAATCTGTCTATATTGAATAAGGAAAAATAAAAGAAGGCACAAAGAAACACTAGAAATGGAAAAGGTGCCCCCGACCTGGAGAGAGAGGGGCCTGGCTGGTGGTGCCCATCTCATACCAGCTAGGGATTTAGAAACCGGTTGCTTATCCCAGCCTGGCTCCTGGTCTATGCCCATGCCTGGTTCATAGGCATATCATGAACCTGGTTCTTGGACATATCAACTGCTGGAAGAAATTTTTTTAAAAAAATAGAAAAGATGATATCACTCTTGTCCTACAGGGATTTAAAAAGTAAAAATATATTAGCAACAGCTTCAGATAAATAAACTTGAAAAGTTAAAGGAAATACACATCTATAGAAAAATAGAGGTTGCCAGTTAATCAAAAAGACATAGAAAGTATGAATAGTTATATGACTTCTCAAGTAACTGGGTCAGTAGTTAAAAGTTTTCCATCAAAGACCGGTGGGACATGGTGGCTCATGTCTGTAATCCCAGCACTTTGGGAGGCCTCAGTGGGTGGATCTCATGAGGTCAGGAGTTCAAGCCCAGCCTGGCCAACATGGCGAAACCCC
The DNA here is from genome assembly GCF_001698545.2 of Rhinopithecus bieti. Taxonomy (NCBI): domain Eukaryota; kingdom Metazoa; phylum Chordata; class Mammalia; order Primates; family Cercopithecidae; genus Rhinopithecus; species Rhinopithecus bieti. Next base: position 1,375,553 of record NW_016807505.1, on the reverse strand, counting down.
ATCTCTACTAAAAATACAGGTGTGGTGGCAGGCACCTGGAATCCCAGCTACTTGGAAGGCTGAGGCAGGAGAATTACTTAAACCCGGGAGGCGGAGGTTGCAGTGAGCCAAGATTGTGTCATTACACTCCAGCCTGGGCAACAAGGTAAAACTTTGTTTCAAAAAAACAAAAAAAAAAGTGTTCCATTAAAGAGAAAACATTATTTGAGCTCTTCTGAATATTTACCAAACCCAGACTCTGGGATTTCCAAATTCTAGAGAAAAAGAATGCTTCCAATTCATTTTATAATGTTACCATAAACTTAAGAAGCCAAAATCAGACAGAAACAGCATGAGAAAGGGAAATTAGAGTCAAATACCAGGTACCAATAAATGATAATGCATCCTGATCAATTTGAGTTCATTCCAGGAAGGCAAGATTGAATAAAATCATAAAATCAATTAATGTATTAACACAGCAAACCAGAAAAATAATCTTCTATAATGTTTAGAAAAAGTGAATTTATCAAAACCCCACAGAGAATATTTTACATATTATAAAATCTTGAACGCCTTTTTTTAAAGGTGAATAACAACAGCAGAATGCCCACTACTACCATTACTATTTAAAATTGTGCTGGAGGACTTAGCAACAAAAGAGGGAGAAAATATTTGAGGAATGAAAAGGAACAAGCAAAACTGATATTATTCAAGAGCATTTAGCAAGGCTGCTGAAATGAAAAGCAAGATACAAAACTTGATTCAGTTTCTATACATTAGTGACAAAGAAACATGATTTTATGAAGATATAATGGTCTCAAAAATAGGAAATAGGAATAATTCTAACAAAGGATGTCTGAGATCCTTATGAAAAATGTTAGAACACTTTTTTGAAAGATATTTTTTTAAACCCCAATAAATGGATGTTTGTAAATTTGAGTTCTCAATCTCATAAACATGTCCATTTTTCCCAAATTGATCTACACATGTAGTGCAATGCCCATCAAAATTCCAGCAATTTTCTCTTTTTAATGTAGATTTTGAGAATCTGGGTTTGTTGTTGTTGCTATTTTGAAACAGGGTCTTGCTCTGTAGTCCAGTCTGGAGTATAGTGACACGATCATGGCTCACTGCAGCCTACACGTCCTAGGCTCAAGTGATCCTCCCTCCTCACCCTCCGGAGTAGCCAGGAAGACAAGCGCCTGCCCCCATGCCTGGCTACATTTTTTATTTTTGGTAGAGACAAGATCTCGCTATGCTACCAGGCTTGTCTTGAACTCCTAGCCTCAAGCAATCTTCCCACTTCGGTCTCCCAAAGCGCTGGGATTACAAATGTGAGCCACATGCCTGGCCTTGACAAGCTGATTCTAACATTCCAGAAAAGAGCAACGGCCAAGGATGTCCTTGACATTCCCAAAGTAGGAGAGCCAGGCAGGGAGACTGACGAGGGACTTATGACATGACAAGTGGCATAGAGTGCATCGCCTAGAATCAGACTCATCCATACCCGGAATCCCGACTTACCACAGTCATCACTGCAGACCACTGGGAAATAAATGCTGCATTTGATAAAAAAAAACAAAAAAAACAAAAATTAACTGAACCTCGACTCCCCCCCCCCCCCCCCCCCCACACACACACATTAAAAGTCAGGGGTAGGTAGATTAAAGGTAATTAAATGTGAAGAGCAAAATATAGGTCTTTTAAAAGACCATGTCTGAGAACACATTTATGACCAGAGGACAGGTTGACAAAACATGCACACACACACTACTGACTATACCCGAAGAGACACATACATTGCAATTAAGAACTTGTGATTATTAAAATACATCAAACAGAGAATGAATGTGTACATCACATGACAGGATATGTATCTACAAAGGTGCATGAAGACATACATACACCACAAAATGGGGCCGATATATCTCTCCATCTTATATATTCTGGATATAGCACCCGGAATACAAAAGAACTCCTTATAAGTCAGGCATTTCCTGGAAAAGAAAGCACACGAGGGCTGGGTGCAGTGGCTCACACCTGTAATCCTGAGACTTGGGGAAGCCAAGGTGACTGGATCACCAGAGGTCAGGAGTTTGAAACCAGCCTAGTCAACATGGTGAAACCCCATCTCTAGTGAAAATACAAAAATTAGCTGGGCGTGGTGGCGCGCACCTGTAATCCCAGCTATTTGGGAGGCTGAGGCAGGAGAATCACTTGAACCTGGGAGGTGGAGGTTGCAATGAGTGGAGATTGTGCCACTGCACTCCAGCCAGGGCGACAGAGTGAGACTCTGTCCGGAAAGGAAAGGAAAGGAGAGGAGAGGAGAGGGGAGGGGAGGGGAGG